>NC_035435.2:30129679-30438602 GCF_002127325.2 Helianthus annuus
CATTTAGCTTGGGGGGGTGGGGGTTAGGTTTTTTTAGCTATTTTTGGTTGTGTTCACATTGGTTCTCGCGGTTCTCACAATAAATGGAGTTCTCGCATGAGCCCCTCCATATATATATATATAGGGCTTGGCTATATAAGAAACTCTATCTTTTTAAGAAAACTATGCAAACCCATTGTCATCCACTGATTAGCTTTCATCTAACTTGATCAATGGCTCTCATCATTTTGGTAAGAATTAGAATTAAAAGTAATCTTATAATACACATTAATGATGCTGGAAGGGCATTTTCGGTAGAAGAAAAACACTTTTTGGCATTGGAAATGACAAAACCCACTAGTATCATCATCTCTCTCCTCTTTCTTCTAGTCAAATCTTTCAATACAATATTATCTCTCTCCTCTTTCTTCAACATGTGAAAGAGAAAAGCTTCATGGTCTTTAATGGTGATCCTTCAATGGTGATCTTTATTTGAAGATAATTTCAGCATCATGTGGTCTGTAAAAATCACAAAGACACACGCACGAGTGTGTGTGAGAGAAGAACGATGACAAGATGAATGTTTTTAGAGAGAGAAAGTTTCGATCTTCAAGTTCAGATCTACATCGTGTGAAAGAGAAAATGTTTGAAAATTGTTGTTTTAGAGAGAGAACGACGGCAGGATGAAGGTTTTTAGAGAGATGATATTTTTGTTTTAGAGAGAGAAACAATAATCTTCATCATGTTCATCTATAACACCAAGAATACACATACAAGTGTGTGAGAGAGAAGAAGTTTGAAGTATGTTGTTTTAGAGAGAGAACAAGACCCACGCACGAGTGTGTGTGTGAGAAGAAGGTTTGAAGATCTTCTTCGTGTTCATCGGACGGTTATAGATCCGGTAAGTGTTCTTGAAATATCATTTCACACTTGATTTTGTGTTGAAATGGTTATTAATATGTTTTTGTGTGCTGAAAGTGTTTTAGTAATGGTTGTTAATATGATTTTGTATTTTAAATAAATCAAAAACTTTAGGATGAGATTTTGAACGGGTTTTTTTGTTGGTTTGGTTGCTTGTTAGGGGCTTTTGATCTTAACAGTAGCTGTTTTTTTTTTGTTGGTTTGGGTTGCTTGTTTGGGTTTTTGATCTGAACAGTAAGTGTTTTTTTGTTTGGTTGCTTGATTCACAGACTCAGGCCCATAACATGTGTTAAGCCCCCTGTTAGAATGTTATATAACGTGTGTTGATTTACAGAAACAAACCCATAAAGATATTCAATTGACAAGCTGGATGGATGTAGGCGAAGTTAATGTGTGTTCTAGTAATGGTTAATGTTCATGTATTTTAAATAAATCCAAAACTTTAGGATGAGATTTTAAACGGGTTTTTTTGTTGGTTTGGTTGCTTGTTTGGGGCTTTTGATCTTAACAATAATTGTTTTTTTGTTGGGTTGCTTGATTTACAGAGACATACCCATAACATGTGTTAAGTACCTCTTAGAATGATATGTAACGTGTGTTGATTTACAGAAACAGATCCATAAAAGATATTCAATTGACCAGCTGGATGGATGTAGGCGACGTTAATGCGAGGAAATTGAATAAGTCACATCCTTTGGAAAAGAAGTCTTCATTCATTTATAACATGTGTTGGTCGTTCATGCTGTAACAGAACACCATGATGTAACCCGACTTGTATTCATGTATATGAAAGTGGTTTGCAAAACACCACGATGTGCATATACTGATCGTAACACGTGTACAAGTTAATATGGAACATACAAGTAAATACCATAACACCGTATACCTGGGATAACATTTTGGAATGTATAACATGTGTTAAGCCTCTGTTATAATCTTTTTGTAACCTGACATGTATTCATGTATAAGCTAGTGGTTTACAAAACACCATGATGTGTATATACTGATCTAACATGTGTTACAATTTGTCTGTTCGGAACATATAATTGCTTAACATGTGACAAGGGTAAAACAGTCGACGGGGGCGATGAGTTTAATGGTGAGCTTAGTTAATATCGTAATCTTGTTGTAACCCCACTTGTACCATATCGTAATCTTGTTGTAACCCCACTTGTATACATATGATAACATGTAAGCATTCATTATAACCCGACTTGTATTAATGTATATGAAAGTGGTTTGCAAAACACCATGATGTGCATATACTGATCATAACACATGTACAAGTTAATATGGAACATACAAGTAAATATTGTAACACCGTATACCTAGGATAACATGTGTTAAGCCTCTGTTATAATCTTGGTTTAACCCAATATGGTGTCATGTATAAGCTAGTGGTTTCCAAAACACCATGATTTGTATATACATACTGTAACATGTGTAACATGTGTTAAGCCTCTATTATAACGTGTGTTAAGACTTCCAGAATGGATAACTTAATAACAACATAGTATACCTGATATAACGTGTGTTAAGCCTCTTTTATAACGTGTGTTAAGACTTCCAGAATATGTTAAGTCCATACCGTTTTAACATCGTGTACTAGACAAAACAATAATAGTCTCACATTACATATTACTAGTAAACGAAAATACATAGCTCTAAGAAAATGATGTACCGGTAATTTTGGAATATATAATATGAAACGGGTCATTTGTTTTGCACATTTTGGAATGTATAACATGTGTTAAGCCTCTGTTATAATCTTTTTGTAACCTGACATGTATTCATGTATACGCTAGTGGTCTACCAAACACCATGATGTGTATATACTGATCTAACATGTGTTACAATTTATCTGTTCGGAACATGTAATTTCTTAACATGTGACAAGGGTGAAAACAGTCGACGGGGGCGATGAGTTTAATGGTGAGCTTAGTTAATATCGTAATCTTGTTGTAACCCCACTTGTATACATATAATAACATGTAAGCATCCATTATAACCCGACTTGTATTTATGTATATGAAGGTGGTTTGCAAAACACCATGATGTGGGTGTGCGTATGCCAAGGAAGTTATAAAAATGTGTTTTCATGTCACACGTAACACGTGTTACGTTATACATAGGTTTCATGTCACATGTAACACATGCATGTCCGATAAGTTCAACCTATAACACGTGTTAGTTGTGTTGTGCTGTAACATAAACATGGTCATGATCCTTGAGCATCTGATCCACGTTTGACGAAACCAAACGGTCCCGAGAATCGGATCTTATTTCCCTTGAATCCATCACCGTCCTAATAACAAAAAGATAAGTTAACCGTTAAGTCGTTAACAAGACATAAATATTAACACATTCATAGCCAGAAGTTCAGACTATAACACGTGTTACATTGGTTGTGCTATAAGACAAACTTGGCTTAGCTGTGAAACAGGAGTTCAGACTATAACACGTGTTACGTTGGTTGAGCTGTAAGACAAACTTGGCTTTTCGTTTTTAAAAACAGATGTGCCGATTATTAGACGTCTAAAAATAAAAAAATCGGGCATGTGTTAAACACGTCATAACTATAATAATTTAAACTGTACGGCTATGTCTAATAGGATAAAGTGTAACATGTATTAGGGTATGACGACGTTCAAAATTGCAATCAGATCCACATTGTTTGAGAATTAAGCAAACCAACAAAAAACAATTACTGTTCAGAGATCAAAAGCCCTAAACAAGCAACCAAACCAAACACAAACTTTTTAACACAAAAATAAAAACCTACAAATTACATAAACATTCACCACTTTTTAGAACCATTTTAACAAAAAATCATGTTCCTCTCTAAAACAGCCATTACACAAAAAACTATTAACAACTATTTTAACAAAAACATCAAGTGTGAAAATGATTTTTCAAAATAAAATACTCAAGAGATTGTTGTTTCTCTCTCTAAAGCAGCAACTTTCTCTCTCTAAAACACTAACTAGATCTAGAACCGTGCGATGAACACGATGAAGATCTTCCAACTTGCTTATATCTGTGTATTCTTGGTGTTCTTGATGAACATGATGAAGATTGTTGTTTCTCACTCTATAAATCAGCTTTCAACAAGCATGAGCACACCCGAGATGAAGATGACGACGTGAGATGAAGATGAACACACCCGGAATCAGCTTTCAACAAACAGAGATGAAGTTCATGGAGTTTTGAAAATGGGGGAAGCTAAAAGGTAAAGAAATGGAGTTTTGAAAGTACATCTAGATGTGAGGTGGGTAAAGATCGAAGTAAAGACCTTGTTTAGGAAGTTGAATGCTCCATAGTATATTAATGGTGGATCTAGTATTAAAGAACTTGTTTAGGAAGATGAAGATATTTTGAAAAAAAAAATTAATTTGAAATAAGCTAAACGAAATGGAGGTTGAAGGATGAGAATGATGTGATGGGTACATTAATGATGGTGTCAAATCATGTTGGTCAATAGATCTTTGGGGTGGGGTAGACATATGTAAATTTACCATAGTGCCCTCAAAAGCCAAAAAGGAGATGAAGTTGGGTGGGACATATGGCCAAATGTAGGCCATGTGATGGGTTTTCAAGGTTTTCTAAAAATCTAAGGTTTCTTGTAGAGATCTTACATTTTCAACGTTTCCTACACCATTAAAACAATATTTTGGTGTAGGATACAGAATGTGTAGGATTCAAACACTTATAAATAATTTTGCGACTCATAATAAAATATGTGTAGGACACAAAATTTTTAAATAATTTTGTCACTTCTAAGAAAATTTGTGTAGGAGCCAATACATTAATGATGGTCAAGGAGAATTTTATGGTTGCATTAATAAGGTTTGTGTAACTCTTTAAAATATTTATTAATATTATACATCAAAATGTCTATACTACCCTTACTAATTAAAACATTAATTAAAAGTGGACAAAAATGATATAATGATTCACAACCATTGATCAGGGCCTAGATTAATTCATTTTTTCTTCTTTTAAGAAGATTCTTCTCAAATGAACCTCCCCCTATATATATATATATATATATCTGCTTTTTTCTCCGTATTTATAATTTATCATAAATATAAGACTACATGTTGTGGTCCAGCGAGCGGTTAGCGCCAGCCACGTCGCTTCCACCATGGCTCGCAAACACTACAACACGGTCCAGCGAGTCAAGGCGCCAGTGAGGTGGCGTGACCACCATAGCGGGAAGAATTTGAACGTTGGGCGTTGATGGGGGTGCCAGCTAGCCGTTGGCTTTTTTTTTAAATTGTCTTTTTAATTTTCTTACCTATTTAAACTCGTTTAACCATTTAAAAAATACCCACAATATGTCTTTATTTCCACACAAGCTCTTTTAAAAATGCTCATATTCTCCATCTTTATTTTAAAAATAATGAATCCCGATCTATGGCTTAAGAATGTTGCCGGCAGGATATTAGTTTCGGTCATGACGACGTGTATGACACGGAGATTGACCATAACTTGAGTCGGATGTTAGTATAGCAAAGGAAGTGGAAAAGATAAATACACTATGGAGTAAATTTGTATTTTTTATGTGTGCCTTTTTTAAGATGTTTCATGTTTTTCTTTATTATGTTTAATGTTTTATTATAAAATTTATCTTTTGAAATTACAATTCAAAAAAATCCTTGCTAAAGCCTCTACTTGCCTGAACCACAACAGGGTCAGGTGACTTCACCAGGGGCTTTATCTAGTGCTTAGTTAGCGCCAGGTGAAACAGTGTTATAGAATGAATTCGGGTGTTAGCTTGAGCCACAACAAACAGTCTAACACTATGGTATGCGCATATAAACACGCATAGTGTATATGCACATGTGTATTTCCCAGGTGACTATCAATATCATATATTAAATTGTACTAGCAGGTTGCCCGTGCGATGCGGCGGGAGCAACACATCGCATTGCGATACTCGTTTTTGACAGTTTTCTTATTCATAAAGTATTTATTGTAGCATCATTGTGATAGATATACATCAAAAGCGAAGTAATCGGGTAATCCATTTCATTGTGATGCGCATGGTTCGGTCGATTTAGTTATTATCCTCAACCGAAGTCGATACCAAAGTTATCGGCTAGTCTATTTTATTAACCAGTCGGTTTTCGGTTAAGCACTTCGGTTTATTTGGTTAGATTCACGGTTTTTGATTTGGTTAATTTTATTTCAGTTAATAGTAAAACCAAAATGGGGCTAAACTTTTGGTTAGAAATATATGAAATTGAGGAATAAATAAATGAAATGAAAGTATAAATATTTGAAATGGAGATATAAAATATGAAATATACGAACTGTAGGTACAAAAACAAGAAATATATGAAAATATGAATGATTCAGTTTGGTTCAGCTAAGTTTGGTTAAACGAGAGTACAAATAATTGATAATCGGTTTGTGATTAATTCGGCTTTCAGTTTTTAGTTAATTTCGGTTTGGTTTTGTCTGTATTTGATTTGGTTTAGGTTAACGATTTAGTTATTGCTCATCGATAACCGGTTTTGGTGAATAACCTATAGGTGCATGCGTAATGCGGTGGGAAACACATACATTGCCAAGTTGTGCATTGTTCAGTTGGTTAGATTATTATCCTCAACCGAAACCGAGGTCATCGATTAGTATATTTTATTAACCAATCTGTTTTCCGTTAACCGGTTTGGTTTATTCAGTTTGATTAATGGTTTTTTGTTTGATTCATTTAATTCGGTTAACACCCAAAACTAAATTTAGGCTAAACCTTTTGATTAGAAATACATAAAATTTAGGTTTAAATATACGAAATGGATGTATAGTTACATGAAATGAAGATATAAATACATCAAATGGGGGTATAAATATGAAATACATGAAGTAAAGGTATAAAAGCTAGAAATATATGAAAATATGAATTGTTCGGTTCAATTAATTTTGGTTAAATGAGTGTACAGAAAAATCAATAACCGTTTTTGGTTAATTCGGGTTTTGGTTAATCAGATTTTAGTTAATTCAGTTTTTTATTTATTTCAGTTCGGTTTCGGTTAATAATTCAGTTATTATTTATCCTTAGACACTGTTAATCATGTAATATATCAATTTTTTAATTAAAAAACTATAGCTATACTATACTCAAATTAAAGAGAATAAAATACTCGTATACATGGTGCAATTAAAAAGGTTAGTTTTTTTTATACGGGGATAAAGTGTAACTACTAACTAAATATCTATAATTTTGGTAAAGATGAGGGATTAAATTGTAATTTAGTTGAGATGATTAAATTAATGGTATTTTATAAGTTGACATTCCGTAGCTATTAAACATTCTGGGATAATGACTAAGTACGTTGGGCTTTAATTACTTGTACACTAAGACATCATCTACTTGTACCTTTTAATCCACGCGTCAATACTGACCAAGACAACTATCGAAACATTGACAAAAATGAGTAGGTCGTCACGATACTTTTGGATTTTTTTTTAAATATTATAGTTTATATGATATGGCAAGAATACGTAAAAAAATTATAAGTTTGTTGTGGAGGGGGGAAAGTGTAATTACTTACGTATAATTATGTTAAAACTAAGGGATTTAAGTGTAATAATATGATGGGCTAAAATATAATTATTTTTTAAAAGACTAATTTACCTTCATATTAGTGGTGTATTAATAAATTATTACGGAAAAAGTTCCTATTTTTTTGGATATCTTAAAGTGTCCGTCTCTTATACATTATAATATAGTATAGACAAATGTCAAAACAGTCATTGCCATTCATAGTATATTAATGGCTCTGAAATTAACGTTCTTTTCAATATCTATATCCGTTTTTATATATACTATATAATAAAAAAACAATGGAGAACATATGTAATCCATTTGAGGTTTCTGTTTTTTAGTTTTCCCATCTCTCTCTCTCAACTTAATTACATATACTTATTTTTTAATTAAAAATAATTATTGTATAATCAACCAAATGAATTTAACATGAAACTTGTTATTATTTTTTTAATAAACTTATATTTTTTACTTAAAAACTTTACCAAGTTCAAAATTATTTTGGTTAAAATATTAAAAAAACAAATAATTGTGAGATAATTGTTTTTATGTGTAATTTCTAATGATTTTTAAATATTTGTTGTGATTGGATGGTAAGAATGATAAAAAAATTAAAAATACAATATGTTGAATATTAAAAAATTGGTGATATTAAAAAAATTACAATTAATACCCAGTAAAAGAAAATAATGTTTTAAAAATTAACTTCTCAAAATATATAACTGTCAAGTCAATGTTTATTTTTTAAATACACCTATTAATGACTTTATATCATATAAAAAAGGCAAATTGGATTTAAATAATCCCAACTTACTCAATTTGGCCGATAATAATTCCAACTTAGTTATTGGCCGATAATAATCCGAACTGGTGATCTACTTTTAGCCGATAATAGTCCGCCGTTAAAAATAACTTAACGGAGTTATGCTTTTTTCCGAATTACAAACCGATGTTTTAGGCTTTTGATTAGAACGAGGATACGAGTTGATTGATGTAAAATTTACCTCGAAATACTATCCCAAACGACAAAAACGGTGCTTCAATTCGGGTGTTTAAACTTCCAATTAACAAAAATCAAGCCGTTTGAAGCACCGTTTCGAGGTAAGTTTTACATAAATCGACTTGTATCTTCGTTCTAATCAAAATCCATAAAATATCGGATTGTACTTCGGAAAAAAGCATAACTCCGTTAAGCTATTTTAACGGCGGACTATTATCGGCCAAAAGTAGTCCAGTTCGGATTATTATGGGCCAATAACTGAGTTGGGATTATTATCGGCTAAATTGAGTAAGTTGGGATTATTTAAATCCAATTTGCCTATAAAAAATACATTATATGTTATTGTATTAGTATAATACACATGTTTATTTAACCATGCAATGCATTTATTTTTTTTAAAACATAACTTTGGAATTACTAATAATATTATATTATATTACATTACAATTCTCAACCCGTATAATACACAATATTATAGTATATATTAAGAAAAAATTTACACCAACACAACATAGTTTTTTTATTAAAAAGTAGGAAAAGAAATTTTTTGTTAGCAAAATTGTATGTTTAATTAGATTTATAGTTAAAATTAATAATTATTTAGAAAATTAAATTATACAGTTAATGTTAATGGTTATGATCTATCCTGATCGATCCTGGGTTGTTGTAGTTTTTTAGCTTTAGATATTGAAATTTTGGTTCTAAGTATTGTATAATTCTTGCTTTTCACAACAATACAGTGTTATAAAAGGGACTTTTCCAACAAAATTTGGTGGGAAATTAGGTCCCATTTATGAAGAAATTCCAATACCACCGAATATCCTAAATTAGTGATCCGTTTCAATAAAACTGGTATAGAAAAACGCCCGATTTTCTAGTAGTGGTGTTACATTTGACGATCAGTTAAAAAACGGTTTGTTAACGTGAAACTGAATTGGCTTAGTAGCTGTTTGGCAACGTCTAAATGGTTAAGTGCTAAATTAGTAACAGGTCTAAACTATTAAGAGCTGAATTCTGAACTATTAGACTATGTGTAGTGGTTTAGCTCAATAATGCCCCCACCATGGGGCGTTTTCCGACACGTGGCAGTCCAGTCAGCATGGGGCGTTATTGGGGGTTATTGCAAAAGTGGCGTAGTGGGAATAATGCCCAATAACGTCCCTTCCATTAATTACACAATAATTTTTTTAAAATTAAAAAATGCAAAAGTTTCCCCATTGGTCAGTCAACCCTTCCACAAGCCCTTTTAGGCGTTTTTTAAACCACAGTGAAGCAATTTTTTTTCAAAAAAAAACCGCTAAAAAACGCCCCATGTAATGGGAGCCGGGCGTTTTTGGGAGTTATTTTTGAAATTATAAAAAAACGCCCCACGAGTGGAGCGTTTTTTTTTTTTTTTTTAAATTTCAAAAATAATGACCAAACCCCCCCCCCCATTACATAGGGCGTTGTTTGGCATTTTTTTTTGAAAAAAAATTGGATTGGCGTGGTTAAAAAAACGCCTAAAAGGGCTTGTGGAACGGTTGACTGACCAATACCAATGGGGAAACTTTTTGCATTATTTAATTTAAAAAAAATATTGTGTAATTTAATGGAAGGGGCGTTATTGGGCATTATTCCCACTACGCCACTTTTGCAATAACCCCCAATAATGCCCCTGTCACGTGTCGCAAAACGCCATTAAGTTTGAATGGGGACCTAAACAAGAAGAAGCCTTCAGAATTTTAAAGCAGAAATTAACCAATGCACCAATCTTAGCCTTACCAGAAGGAACAGAAGATTTTGAAGTATATTGTGATGCTTCAAAATTAGGATACGGATGTGTGTTAATGCAATGCAAGAAGGTAATTGCGTATGCTTCCAGACAATTGAAAAAGCACGAGGAAAACTATACGACTCATGATTTAGAATTAGGGTCTATAGTTTTTGCCCTTAAGATATGGAGACATTATCTGTATGGAGGTAAGTTTACTATTTATACAGATCATAAAAGTTTAAGGTATATATTTGGGCAAAAAGAGTTAAATATGAGGCAAAGAAGATGGATGGAAATCCTGAGTGATTACGACTGTGATATTCAATATCACGAAGGAAAGGCAAACGTAGTTGCAGATGCCTTAAGTCGTAAGTACCATGAAAAGCAAAGGAGAGTCCGTGCTCTTAGAATAAATCTACAAGTAGATTTAATGGAACAATTGAAGGAAATTCAGGAAACGGCGATCAAGGACGATACCGAAGGAATGAAAGGTTACCTAAAAGAATTGGAACAAGGAAATGATGGAATTTGGAAATTCCACAAAAGCAGAATTTGGGTACCTAAACAGGGCAATTTAAGATTAAAGATTTTAGAGGAAGCACATAAATCTAGGTATACTGTACATCCAGGAAACAATAAGATGTACCAAGATTTAAGAAAGAATTTCTGGTGGATAGGAATGAAAAAGGATATAGCCGAATACGTATCTAAGTGTCTAACTTGTTCACAAGTTAAAGCCGAACATCAGAATCCTTCAGGTCTACTACAACAGTTAAAAATGCCTGTATGGAAATGGGAACTTATAACAATGGACTTTGTTACTAAGTTACCCAAAACCAGAAAAGGTAACGATGCGATTTGGGTAATTGTGGATCGATTAACCAAATCTGCTCATTTTCTACCTATGAAAGAAACCTTTAGCATGGAAAGGTTAGCCAAGTTGTATGTGGATGAAATAGTATCCTTACATGGAGTCCCACTCTCCATTGTATCGGATAGAGATAGTCGTTTCACTTCCCATTTCTGGGCAAGCTTCCAAGAAGCAATGGGAACCCGACTCAATCTAAGTACTGCATATCATCCACAAACAGACGGACAAAGTGAAAGGACGATCCAAACTCTAGAAGACATGCTCCGCGCATGTGTAATTGACTTTGGTGGTAATTGGGATAACCATTTACCATTAATCGAATTCTCCTATAACAATAGTTATCATTCAAGCATCGAAGCCGCTCCATTTGAAGCACTGTATGGACGCAAGTGCAGAACTCCCGTATGTTGGGCAGAAATAGGAGAAAGTCAATTATCAGGTCCAGAAATCGTACAAGAAACCACTGACAAGATAACTCAAATCAAGGAAAGATTGAAAACAGCCAGAGATCGCCAGAAAAGCTATGCATACAATCACCGCAAGCCACTAAAATTCCAGATAGGAGATAAAGTACTTTTAAAAGTTTCTCCTTGGAAAGGAGTAGTACGATTCGGTAAGAAAGGAGAACTGAGTCCCAGATATGTTGGACCATTCCCAGTGATCCAACGAATAGGACCAGTAGCTTATCGCTTACAACTACCAGAAGAACTAGCTGGAGTACATGATGTATTTCATGTATCCAATCTCAAGAAATGTCTATCAGACGAATCCCTGGTAGTACCTCTTCAAGATGTGGAGGTAAATGAAAAGCTGAAATATAGAGAAACCATTACAAATAGAAGACCGGAAGGTCAAGTTTCTCAAACACAAGCGACTAGTGCTGGTGAAAGTCAAATGGAATTCAAAGAGAGGACCAAAATATACTTGGGAACTGGAGTCAGAAATGAAGCGGAAATACCCTCATCTATTTCAGTAAATCTCGAGGACGAGATTTTTCTTAAGGTGGGGAGGATGTAACAATTCTCATTAAAATCCATAATTAGGATGATAATTAGATAATAAGAAAACCCTAATTGAGACACCCAAGTAATTCTGCACTAACCCTAAAATTTCCAGAACAATCGGAATTAGGATCAGGGCCCCTAAAACTCAGGGGGGATTAAACCCTATTGATAATTATCTTAAAAATGTGTTGTACAGATTGAATTTCGATTTTTAGATGATTCATGCAAGCTAGTCCCGTTTCCAGCTAGTCTACGTAATTAGACTGCACCCTTTACGGACCGTAAAGGGAAAAGCCATACGGTCCGTAAGCCTGTCCAAAAATCACTATAAATAGCAGACACTGGCACTTGCCTTCTGTTGTTAATTCGACGCATAAATTCTGTGTAGACGTCAAGTTATAAGCAGAAACAGTTCAAAAACACACTTAGTATCGAATTGCTGCCGCAAAACAGGGTAATCACTCGATCGCTATTACGATTCATTTTCCAACTGATCAATATATCCAATGAATGTTTAAGTGCCGCCCACATCAGGGTGATACTTTGTCGTTCGTCGTTAAATCGATGGATGTTTAAGTATCGCACTTTGTCGTTCGTTGTGAGAATTTGATCTCGTGAGTTATCGTAACTGCTGTATTGATTACTAACCCGGTTTTGTGTCCATTATTATTAAATTAGGTTAACAAGGCTAAATCCATATTCTGCCCGTGTTAAATCTGCAATGTGAGTCATTCTCTTTTTATCAAATGTTTTACAATACTCCAAATAATTTTCAGAATTATAATTACAGTGATTAAGTTTATGTAATCACCAAATTACAGCCAGTATGTGGGGTATTGTGCACATTACTACTGTTTTAATCACATTACGTGGGCGAACCTAAAATTAAGTGATATACGTGTTGGTGCAGTCATCAGTCGACTACGTCTAATGTCGAGTCTCGTTCTCGTTGCGGATCCAATCAGACATGACATCACGAGTGACATCACCCATGTGACATCACAAGTGATGTCATGAATCAACAAAATTAATAATGGACGTTTATATTATCATACACAATAGAAAAAGTCAAGTAATCGAAACGTTGTAAAATCAATATACAAGAGGATTAAAGTGTGATACAAGCTGTGTACACATCCGTTTCCTTGTTTCCGCCTCTGAAACGGAGTTGAGCTCTTCCGAACGACTCGTTTAGGTCGCGAAATCGATCCTACAATTGGTATCAGAGCTAAGGAGGAGGAGATCTCGCATATACAGCTCGTTTTTCATCTTTTTTCTGTTTCTACACCTTTCTTTTTCGAAAAACGCAACTTTTTACGGTCAAAATCGCTCCAAATTCACACAGTATATGCGTAATCATGAGTTAACAAAACCTGGAAGTTTTCAGAACTTAAATCGGCCTAAAATTGGTTCAAATTGAGTTTTCGCTTACATTCAGTTCGTTCGTTGCTGACATCATCAAGGTTCGCTCAAAAACATTTTAGGATCGCTCATAAAAAAAAATATTCTGAACCGCTCATATGGTTTCATAAATTCTTGGTTCGCTTTTTGAGACAAGTCGTGGGTTCGCTCTTTGTGACATTTTAGGCTCGCTTATGAGACATCATATGGACCGCTTATAAGTCAAGCATCTGAATCGCTTTTATGACAATAGTGTGCACCGCTTAAAAATAATACATTGTAAATTGTGCATTGTTTGAAAAAGTTTATCGTGTTGTGTGATACGTTTAATGAGGTGATCAGACTCCATGTGAAACTATAAATGTGTTGATCAGATTAAAAATAGTGTATGTTTGTCAGCTATTGGCCCAATCAACAAAAAGAAACACACCGTTCCACTACTTGATAAACACAATTAAAGTGTCAGCAACTACAGAATCATTAAAAAGCACCGCCCATTTGGTTCCACTACTGGATACTACCGCCCCATTTAAAGGCCCACTACAGAATCATTAGATATTATTGGTTGATTGAGTAGGTAGTTGTCGGCTGAAGTATACATGCAAGAGACCCAATTATCTAGCCTGCTAATGACCCAATTATCTTTGTTTACACCGCCCCACTAATCATTAAAGCCCAATATTCATAAATTGTAGCCGCCCATGTTGTCAGTTTTGTTGGCTTGTATATCATAAGTAGCGGCCCATATAATAAACATAAAACAATCAAAGTTGAGTTAGTTAAATCTGAGGTGTTTCACGAGGTGAATCAGTTTACATCAAGCCAGTTCATTTGAGATTTGATTCCAGTTCAGGTTGTGTGTTCGTTTGAAGAAGTCATCAGGGTATTTGAACGTCAGACGAAATAGAGTCACGCCATTAGTATTTGATCCGGGTCATATCAGTCCGCTCAGTGTGTCAATCTTCTGTCCGCACAGAAAATTCACCAGTTCGAGTACCAGTTCGTTTTCATTAATTCATAAATTTTTAAAACTGATTGTTTTTTGCTTGTGTGTTTTCAGGTATTTCCCGAAGTATCATCTGATTTTTGAAACATGGAAGAGAACTTTTACAATGCTCTTGCTACACCGGTTGATACAGTTTCAGCTGCGTTATTGAAGAAATCATTTGATACGTTTGTGGCTTTTGAAGATGAAACAACAAAGCAGACAATTGATAGATATTGTCATCTGGTATTGGAAATGGATAGATTGAACATTAAGAAAGAGGATGATGAGTGGTTCGATAAGCTAGCTGAGGCTTTACCCCAACAGAAGTGGGGAACCTATCTGTTGATTGTAAAACACATGAGGAAGTCTCAAGTTATGAATCTGGCACAGTTTATTCAGAAAATTGAAGAGCATGAGTTGGATATCCAGAAAAAAGCAAAAGTTGAAGAAAGTTCAACAAAGGAAGCTGAAGGACAGAAAGCTGAAAAAGAATCTGATGAACCAGTGACTGAGAAAGAAGTTGAAAAATTAGTGGATGTCGAGAAACTTGTAGAAGTTGAAAAGACTGTCGAAGTCGAAAAGATAGTTGAAAAGGTGGTTGAAGTTACTAAGCCTTGTGAGAAATGTTCAGAATCCTGCAAAGAGTGTGATGAGAAAGATAGAAAGATTGCTGAGTTAGAGAAAATGAAGGAAGACTTACTGTCCGATGTGAAGTATGTTAAAGAGTCATATGACGTATTGAACAGGACAGTTGACAGTTTGAAAAGAGCAAATGCAGAATTTGAAAAAGCAAATGACAAGATGAGTGCAACTTTAATGACAAAGCAAAGCGTCATCAATGACTATATTGAAGACTGTGCTAACTTGAAGAAGGAGTTGGAACTTGAGAAAATAGAAAGTGAAAGGATTAACCGATTGTTGTTGAGTTACACTACTTGTGATTATCTGATTGATCGGGTTTATCCTACTGTCGCAGGTCTTGAAGCTTTCAAGAAGAAAGGAAAAGAAGAGGATACTGGTAAGAAACCAAGTGTCAAGTATAACAGATGTCCGCCTCCTATCTTTGAGAGTTATTCCCCCAGGAAACCAAACGAGGAACAAGTAGACAAGGCTCTAAACATCAAATTAAAGTCTGAAATCACTGATGATTTACCAGACAATATTGATGTTACATTCACAGCGTCTGACACTGATCATGAGTCCGAGTTAGTTAAGAAAGTTGTCGATCAGGTGTTGGATATGGATGAAGAGTCAAAGTCGGAGTCTAAGTCTGATAGTTCAAGTTCGTCTGAGAAAAGTCCGAGTTCGCCGGTTAAGAGGGTTTACAATAAAGAATTCCTGTTATCAAAATCTAATTTGAATGACGAATCAATCAAAGTAGCATATACATTGAATGATTCAGACAAATTATATTCTGATGAGGAATTCCCAATAAGAAGTGTCAAAATTGAAATGATTAAACAGGTTTTCAAATTAACAGAAATTAATATTTCTGAAATAAAAGATGTAAATCTTACTGAAAAACCTAAAAAGTACACTTCAAGAGTTCAACAAAGATTGAACAAGAAAAAGGGTTACGATTATGGTTCAGGTTATCGAAAGAAACCAAACCATAATGGTAATCTCAAAAAGAAAGGTCTTGGTTTCAATTCTTCAGAAAATTATAAAAATCAGAAAACTTATAAACCAAAAACAAAATTTATTT
The DNA here is from genome assembly GCF_002127325.2 of Helianthus annuus. Taxonomy (NCBI): domain Eukaryota; kingdom Viridiplantae; phylum Streptophyta; class Magnoliopsida; order Asterales; family Asteraceae; genus Helianthus; species Helianthus annuus. The sequence goes on from NC_035435.2 coordinate 30,145,852, forward strand.
CAGGAGGAAGTTCAGAGGATGAACAGAAGAAACCGTTCTGGAAGCAGTCGAATCAAGAGTTTCTTGCTGAAGTAAAGAAGAATGTGAGAAAATCTGCTCAAAGAGTTGACAAAAGAACCTGTTTCAAATGTCAAGAAGTTGGACACATAGCGTGGAATTGCCCCAAGTCTAACTATCAAAAACAAGGAGTTTCTTCTAACTCTGTTTGGAGAAAGACTTGTGCTGATAAGAAAGAACAATCTGTAAAAGTTGTTAAAAAGTTTGAAAATTCTACTTCTGAGGAAGGAGAAAATTCAAACATGTTTTACAAAAGAAGAGGTGATTTAAGTAAACAAAAATGGGTTGTTAAATCTGAGGGTAATTCTGACAATGAATCTGATTCCATAAAATCAGAGGAGTCATGTGTTGAGAAAAAGATTGATAATTCCGTTCCTGTGGTGAACGATGAGAATTTTCCGTCACTGTCAAAGGAAAATTTGATGAAGAAAGTTGGAAAGGTAGAGATTTCAAATCAATTCTTCGCTGATAAAGGAGAATTTGATGTTGAGAAGGCTTTCAATGGGAAAGTCAAACACATTTTTGGAAAGATGGTTGATAAGAAGGTAAAAGGTGCTAAAGAATTTTATAAATCAAAATGTTGGTGGGACAGATGTGTTCCAAAGTCACCCAAGGCTGGTGAGGCTTGGGTGGACATTATGTTTGAATAAAACACCGGACTTGCCGGAGATCCCAAGTTTATATCGTGGATCAGGAATCAGCATCTTTCATGTTTAATTAGGATGATTTGAAAGTGTTTTAAAATTGTTAAAATTTTACAGGGTGAAGGACTATGCCGGAGCTTCCAGGTTGGTAAGCGAGGAGCAGGTATCGGCATTTTTCTTGAGGAATTTACTACGGTAATGTCAATCATGCAAACGGTAAAAAGGTTTGTTTGTGTTTGTGTACAAGTAGTTAGAAGATTTCATTGTGCATAACTTATGCATATGGTAAATCAAGGACATTAATTTGTACTTGCATTTTCCAACAAGTGATTGAGAGACAAGATGATGAACCACATCCCCGAACTTAGTATTGATATACTTACAAGTGGTAAAATCAACCAAACTTATTTTCCGGAAAAATCATTTTGATTAAAACAAACTTAAGTGTTTTGAAATCTAAATGAGAAAATAGTTTGTTGATAGGGGGAGTTCTGATTGTTTATGCCAAAGTGAATGGCGAATTGATGCGATTTGATATCGGTTGTCATGTTTCTGTACAGTTTGTTTTCAATTTTCGTTAATGTGTTTGCATTTTAGGGGGAGTAGAAAATTTCAGAAAACCCAAAAACATTAAAAAATTTGAAAAAGACAAAAACATGATAAAAACCAAAAATGAGTTTGTTGTGAAAAAGAGGAAATGATAGTACATCAGCGGACTATCACAACATGCTAAAGAATTGGAAAGATTAAAAGTGATAAACAATCTTACTGTGGATGTGTCAGTAGATTTTTGCACATTTAATAAACTGTGACGAGATATAAACCTAAATTTCAAACTTGCTTGTTCTGTGGGTTAACACAAACTTGGATATATAGGTAACCCCTGAAATCTTGTTTGAAAGGTCCCTTATTCTGAGATACTAGGTCTTTATGCTCAGTGATATCTGGGGTATTATCCCGGGACTTCTGCTGTATGGAAGTACTGACCTAGTCCCCGGATAATACTTTCTGCAAATGCTTGAAAAAGCGCCGCCCTCAGCAAATTGATGAAACAATAAAATTGATAGTCATTGCTGTTGTAAAAAAGATCCTCTAAAGAGGACCCACCAAAAGTCGAGCCGTCATCTCTCTGCTGAACGGAAGTTCTGACCTGAGCTCTCACGGTTTCGCACCTAACCCCTTACAGATATCAGCTGTGGTATACTCACCTGTAAGACTGAATATTGGGATCTGGATACGGGAGTATATTCAAGTAGTGGGACACACGGGTAAGTTTAAGTGCTTAAAACATTAATATCGTATCTCGGATCAGTTGAACTTTGTGTGAAAATTTAAGTGGACCAGTATACTGACAATCTAGGTAAATTGTTTAGAACTTAAAATGAAATGAAGCTTAACGGTGTTGGTGATTTGTCTCATAAGCTGATATGATCCTCTTACACAAACTTACAAAAATAATGTTTGTAAATATTTCTTTACTGAATTTTATTTCTCTTATGTCAAAAATCAAAAAAGATTTTCAGTGTGTTTTAGCATAAATTTTTGAAAAATCCAAAAAGATTTTCGACAACTGGTATTGAAAAGTTGATTTTCAAAATTCCGAGTGCTAAACATGATGAACAGATGGTTTGGGAGAGTGTGTTTGTTTTGAAAACAAAAATGATATATCTCTTCAAGTGGTTCTTCAAATATTTACATTGTAAAATCATTCTTTTGATTGTATAATGTCTGCAAGTGACTCATTAGATTTTTACATGTTATCATCGGAAGTTTTATTTTTGGGTAGAGGATGTGCAGGTTTCGAAGTGTTAGAAAACCAGGTTCCCATACCTGAAGACTTTGTGATTACAACATGCCAGACTGCGATCCCAGCATATCGAAAGGGGGAGTCTGAAGACATCCGAGTAGAGATTGATCGTGGGGAGTCTGTTGATGATGATGAATAGAGAAGAGAAAGATTTGAGGATGCTTTCACTGTGATAAAGACTGAAGTCGTTGAAGACTCGAAACTTAAGACTCGTCAACATCTGAGGGGGAGTCTGTTGGTGCAGTCATCTATCGACTACGTCTAATGTCGAGTCTCGTTCTCGTTGCGGATCCAATCAGACATGACATCACGAGTGACATCACCCATGTGACATCACAAGTGATGTCATGAATCAACAAAATTAATAATGGACGTTTATATTATCATACACAATAGAAAAAGTCAAGCTTTGTTGTGATTGGACCACTAGGAGGTCCAATGAGATTCATCTTATGAAAGGTCCAATGAAATGATCTCTTTCAAAGGTCACATGAGAATTCACTAGAAGACAAATATATGGAAGGACAAGATGAATTGCTTATTCAGAAACATTATGAACCGCTTTTAAGGCAACATGTGGTGAACCGCTCTTATGGCAGTTTTACGATCGCTTATATGGCTTGCTTCATGGATCGCTTTTGTGGAGGTCATTACGAGCGGTTCCAACATAGTATAAATAGGTTCTTTGTCATTTCATTTGTAACAACTTTCAGATCTGATACCGAGGTTGTCACACCCCAACCGATGGCGGAATCATCGGGGCGCGGCACTGAGCGAAACAGATTGTTCAGAAGTTTCCATAACAACTATCATACAATTCAGTTATACAACACGTCCCATACCGTGTCCCAAACAATATCAAGTTATCATAGAAATCAACTAAACAATATGGGAACTGTTCCGACAACTCAAATTCTTAATTATTACAAACCGAATTTAAATATTGTTTCAAGACTTCTAGACAGCTAACGGTAGGTCTTACTGACTACAGGTGCCAGTACAAGATCTACAGATAATTATGGCCCTGGAACAGGTACGAGGACACTGTCCTAAGGTCACAGGCTCCTAGAAGCTTATTATTGCCTCGCTTCCCTAGCACGCTAGTAGCTTAAACACCTGTCACATACGTTAAAATAAAAGTCAATACATATAATGTAAAGGTGAGTACACAAGTTTGATATAGTATAATAAGTTCGAATAGTTTACGCATAACCAAGCACGTACACAAGGGCAAACGACGCATGTAAATTATCAACATGGGACCATCGATACCAACGACTTCGGGTTGACTGTCCGAGACAGTTCGCAATACATGATTACCACCGTAATCCATGCAAGTAATTGTCCTTAGCAACCCCCGTGTGAACGGGTGCTGAGTCCAAACTATAGTACTACGTTGCTAAAGCAGGCAGATAGCACTCCACGTGTAAACATAATAAACAGCAATCATTTAGACAAGTAATACATGCAAGTAGGTTAGCGTTCAAATAGTTTGTGTTGTTGTGAATTTGATAGATTACGTATGTAACACCCAAAAGTGCTGAAAGCAAAAAGGGATCGAGTATACTCACAGTGGTTGATGTGGATTGAAGGGAGCACTGAGAATAGGTTAGCCTGAATAGTTCGATAACACAACGATGAGTAACGCGGAAAAAGTGAATAGTGGAAACTGGATCGGATAGACCAATCGATCGGACAGCTGTTCGATCGAGTGGGCTGTTCGATTGGTGTGAAAGTCCGTTCGAACATCCATTCGATCGGCCGGCTGGCTCGATCGGCTGGTTCCTTCAAGTGGATTGTTTCTTCCTTTGATGTGGAGGATGTGTTTGGGTATGATGGTTTGTACTACCTTTCAAGTTGGTCGATCGAACAGCTGTTCGATCGGTTAGCCCAACCGATCGGCTAGCACTTCATTGTTTTCAAATATGTCACTCGATCGGTTGGCATGTTCGATCGGGTGACATTCCAATGTTTCGAAAAAGTCTAAGTGTTGAAGTATAGTATCTCATGATTCGAGTAGTAATGTTTACAATCGAGTGGCGTAGTCGATCGAACAGTACCTCGTCAATACTACACTTCATGAGTTTGTGGGACTAAGTGCTAGTCGATCGGTTAGCCTAGTCGATCGGCTGGCATAGTCGTTCGGTTGGGCTGTTCGATCGAACAGCCTAGCCGTTCGGCCAGCTTCTCGATTCGGTTAACCTATCACTTAACACTTGGTTATTCCCGTTACTTGTTGATGTTTTGGAGATATTTTGACTACGAGTTGAACCACAAAACTGAAGTCCCCACTTAGCCTACTGACTCGAGCAGGAATCACCCAACTCGGTCAGAGACGGTTTGGAACCCAAGTTTAACGTTTAACTTGTAATCGGTAATCTCGTGGTAGAACCCGAATCTTGAACCATGTGTTTGGTTAGAATGGTTTATAAATCGGTTCAAGTCTCGTTTTCACCTTTTTGAGTGTAAAAGAGTTGAAAGATAGATGAAAACCCATCTTCCAATCCTTTTCCACCGTGAAATGTTAAGATCCTTGGAAGATTTTAGGTTATTTATGTGGAAATCGGTTAGATCTAGCTTATTCATGGTTGAATGAAGTCAAGAACATGAAGTTCTTGATGAACACCAAGAACACCATGATGACATCACTCAAGAACACCTAGATCTTGGTGATTTCATGGATGAAATTCAGATTTTGAAAGATAGAAAGATAGAGAATCGATTAATGAACAAAAACGTACAAGGATTAGAGCGAAATACTTACCGGTTTGAGAGAATTCTGAGATTTAGTGAGAAGAAGAGGCTGGTCGGTCAGAGCTTTTCCAAAAGTGGAAAGTTTGACAAGGACAGCCCTATTTATAGGCTTCCAAAAGAGGAAAGGGTCAGCTGATCGAACAGCATCCCTGATCGAGCAGCTGTCCGATCGAACAGTCCTGTTCGATCGGCTAGCCTGTTCGATCAGGTTGCCCTGTTCGATCGGCTTGCCTGGTTTTGAGTGTTTCGCGACGATTTTTGATATTTCGAGTTCGATGAACGATGATTTGAGAATGATAGAATTCCTAATCAAATTACTCTTAGTCTCAACTACTATATCTAACATACAAGCATCCTTACAACCATTTCGGGTTCGATTTCCATTGAGTTTGATTCACCTTTGAGTCTTGATTGATTTGATTGATTCACCACACACTTAAACATAAAAATAAACATGCACAAGTAACACATAAGGCACACACACACGTATAAAAAGTACTAAAATCCCCACACTTGAGTTCGATGATTGATTTGATTAGCTTGATTATTGATTGACTAGCTTTATTGCATTGTTACTTCCTATCATTCACAGTCGGTCGTTGATTCACAGTTCGATTATCGGTCGATTAGTTTGATTATACAACACTTACTCCAAATAATACGAAAATCAAAATGAAACTAAAATGAAATTAATCCTTATTAATCTTTAATTCCAATAACAGTCAACACTTGACTTTGACTTTGACTTTTGGAAAACACGGGGTGTTACAGTCTCCCCTCCTTTAGGGAATTTCGTCCCGAAATTAGGCCGAGAACCGTACATCGCCGTGTGATTTTACCAATTTGATGCTTCAGATCTATCTGAACAACTGTGGGTACTTGGCCTTCATGTCACTTTCGAGTTCCCAAGTGAACTCCGCGCCTCGTTTGCCTTCCCATCGTACTTTTACAATAGGAATGCGAGAGCGTCTGAGTTGCTTGGTCTGTCGGTCCATGATTTCGACAGGCTTTTCCACGAAGTGTAGCGTCTCATTGACCTGAAGATCGTCGAGTGGTATTATTGCGTCGTGGTCGGCTACGCATTTTCGAAGGTTTGAAATATGGAAAGTCGGGTGGACATTGCTGAGTTCCTCCGGTAATTCGAGTTTGTAGGCAACTTTACCGATCCTTTCCAGAATCTTAAAAGGTCCAACAAATCGAGGCGCAAGTTTCCCTCTTTTGCCGAATCGGACTACTCCCTTCCAAGGTGATACCTTTAGGAGCACGTAGTCGCCAACTGCAAATTCGCGGGGCTTGCGTCGTTTATCGGCGTACATCTTTTGTCTGTCCCGGGCCTTTACCAAGTTTTCCCTTATCTGGTGGATCTTGTCAGTCGTTTCTTGCAGAATCTCGGGCCCAGTCAATTGTGAATGACCGACCTCGTGCCATACAATAGGCGAGCGACATCTCCTACCATACAAGGCTTCGAAAGGTGCCATTTCGATGCTGGAGTGATAGCTATTATTGTACGAAAATTCGACTAACGGTAGGTGTTTGCTCCAACTACCACCAAAATCGATAACACACGCACGGAGCATGTCTTCAATAGTACGAATCGTTCTTTCCGTCTGCCCGTCGGTTTGCGGGTGGAATGCGGTACTCAAATTCAGCGTCGTACCAAGAGCTGCTTGAAAAGTTTCCCACAATCTCGATGTAAACCGAGCATCGCGATCTGAAATGATGTCTCGAGGCGTACCATGATTCTTAATGATCTCGTCGGTGTAGATTTGGGCTAGCTTGGCCACCTTGTAGTCTTCTCGTATTGGCAAAAAGTGGGCTGATTTGGTTAGACGGTCGACTATAACCCAAATACTGTCGTGACCTGATGGCGTGGTCGGAAGCTTAGTTATGAAATCCATAGCTATGCTTTCCCACTTCCATACGGGTATCGGCGGTTGTTCGAGTAAGCCTGAAGGTCTTTGGTGTTCAGCCTTGACTCTTGCACAAGTTAAACAGCTACCAACATATAGAGCAATATCCCTTTTCATCCCAGGCCACCAGTACTTGTAGCGAAGGTCCTGGTACATTTTGTCCGCACCGGGATGAATGGAATATCGGGATTTGTGGGCTTCGTTCATGATGATCTTTCGCAATTCTGTCCTCCTCGGAACCCAGATTCGGTCCAGATAATAGAATATCCCGTTGGCTTTGCTCACGAGCTGAGTTCCATCGTGATAGATTCGTTCTTTCTTCAACGTACGCTCGTTAAAGCAAGCGTGTTGTGCTTCGCGGATGAGGGCTTCGAGGTTATACTGAGCCTGGATGTTTCGAATACCTATCACGTAATTCTTTCTGCTGAGGGCGTCTGCAACTACATTCGCCTTGCCTGGGTGATAACGGATCTCACAGTCGTAATCGTTGAGAAGTTCTACCCATCGGCGTTGACGCATATTGAGTTCTCTCTGGTTAAAGATATGTTGTAGGCTCTTGTGATCGGTGAAGATCGTACACCTTGTACCATACAGATAGTGTCGCCAAATCTTTAAGGCAAAGACAACTGCGCCTAGCTCGAGGTCGTGGGTTGTATAGTTCTTCTCGTGGATTTTGAGCTGTCGAGATGCGTAAGCTATAACCTTGTCTCGTTGCATGAGAACACAGCCAAGTCCAAGGTTTGAAGCATCACAATAGACAACGAAGTCATCGCTTCCGTCCGGCAGTGTAAGAACTGGTGCATGGCACAGCATGTGTTTGAGGGTTTGGAAAGCAGTCTCCTGCGCGGTTCCCCATACAAAAGGCTTGTCTTTATGAGTAAGGGAGGTAAGTGGTACAGCAATCTTTGAGAATCCTTCGATGAATCGCCGGTAGTAACCAGCTAATCCGAGAAAAGAGCGAACTTCTGACGGATTCTTGGGCGTAACCCATCCCTTGACTGCCTCAATCTTTGCAGGATCAACGTGTATACCCCGACTATTCACAATGTGACCCAGAAATTGAACCTCCTCCAACCAGAACTCACACTTGGAGAATTTGGCGTAGAGTTGGTTTCCCTGAAGCAACTCGAGAACCAATCGCAAATGCTGCGCATGTTCGGCCCTCGATCTGGAATAGATCAGGACATCGTCGATAAATACAATGACGAAACGGTCTAAGAACGGTTTACACACGCGATTCATCAGATCCATGAAGACCGCGGGTGCGTTGGTCAAACCAAAAGGCATGACAACAAATTCGTAGTGGCCGTATCGGGTTCGAAAAGCGGTTTTGGGTATGTCTTCCTCTTGAATCCGCAACTGATGGTAGCCTGAACGTAGATCAATCTTGGAGAAACATTGAGCACCTTGTAATTGGTCAAACAGATCATCGATTCTTGGTAAGGGGTATCGGTTCTTGATGGTCAGCTTGTTCAATTCCCGGTAATCGATGCACATTCGGAACGACCCGTCCTTCTTTTTGACGAAAAGGACTGGTGCGCCCCATGGAGAAGTGCTCGGGCGAATGAAGCCTTTTTCAAGTAACTCTTGGAGTTGGTTTGAGAGTTCTCGCATCTCAGATGAAGCGAGTCGATACGGAGCTTTGGCCACTGGGTTGGCTCCTGGAATAAGGTCGATTCGAAAGTCGATATCACGACTTGGAGGTAATCCAGGAAGATCATCAGGGAACACCTGAGGAAATTCTCGGACAACGGGGACATCCTTGACTTCAACTTTCTTTTTCTTGTCCGTCTCTGCTACAACAATGTTGGCCAAGAAGGCTCGATATTCCTTGCGGAGATATTTGCGAGCTTGAAGACAGGACATGAGCTTGAGATCTTTTGCAGTAGTTTCACCATAAACACATAGAATATCACCACTAGCTAGCACAAAACGAATCATCTTATCGGCACACACAACTTCAGCACGGTTTTCACGAAGAAAGTCCATGCCTACTATGACATCGAAACTTCCGAGCTGCATTGGAATGAGATTAATCGGGAATATATGATTGTTGAGCTCGAGAGTACAATCACGGAGCACAGAATTGACAGCAATGGTTCTTCCGGTAGCGACTTCTACTTCGAAGGGTGTCGAAAGATAAGAGCGCTTACGTCTAAGAAGCTTCTCAAATTCAAATGACACAAAGCAGTTATCGGCTCCAGTATCAAACAAACATGATGCATATATACCATTCACAAGGAACGTACCATTGACCACGTTGTTATCAGCTTGAGCCTGGCGTGCGTTGATGTTGAAAGTTCTGGCGTGAGCGGCTTGTTGTTGAGGCTGCTGTTGTTGAGCTTCTTGCTTGACTACCCTGTTCGGGCACCGGTTTGCAAAGTGGTTAGGGTCACCACATGCAAAGCAGGTCCGAACATTGGTTGTTGGGGCCTGAGCGGCTTGTTGAGCTTGAGGAGCAGGGAGTAGAGCTTGGTTGGCATTGACTTGGGCTTGAGCTTGACGGGGACCATAGCGGCAACTCGCAGTGAAATGCCCGTAAACGTTGCAGTGGGCACAGAATCGGCAGGCCACACCCACCGGGTGATGATAGGAACATGTAGCACAGAGTGGGTGGGGGCCGGTGTACGCACGCTTCGCTGGCGGCGCATTGATCACTGGCGCTGAACGCTGTGGCTGTTGCTGCTGGGCTGGTACAGACTGTAGTAGAGCAGCAGTGGTTGCGGCAGCGCAACTTTTGTTCTTCTTTCTTCTTCTCGAAGACTTGGAGGCTTGAGTAGTAGGGTTGTCGGTTGATGCGGTAGTAACTTGATGCAACGACTTGGATGGCTTATCCCAGACACCAGCCTTAACTCGCTTGTCATTAATCTCGGCAGCGAGTAGGTAGGTTTCCTCGATCGTTGCGGGTTTGGCGGCGTGAACAAAATCTGCGACACAATCCGGAAGAGCACGGATGTATTTCTTGATGGTCATGTCAGAAGTCTTGACCTGGTCGGGACATATGATACTCAATTGCTTGAAACGGGCGGTGAGACCCGCATTGTCTCCCTCCTTTTGCTTGATACTCCAGAACTCATCCTCCAACTTTTGGCGTTCGTGGGGAGGACAGAACTCGTCCATCATGATCGCTTTCAATTCTTTCCACGTCAGCTCGTATGCAGCGTCGTTCCCGCGCTTGTTCCTTTCTGCGGTCCACCAGTCCAAAGCTCGCGACTGGAAGACACCGGTAGCATTGAGAGTACGGAGGTGATCTGGGCATCCGCTTTGACGAAGGGTGACTTCTACCGAGTCAAACCAATGAAACAGAGCCGTAGGGCCATCTTCACCGGTAAACTCTTTTGGCCCACATGCCTTGAATTGTTTGAAGCTAAAAGTAGCTTTGTTGGAGTCTTTGGGCGTGAGGGTTCGGGATTCCTCAGATGACTTGCTTGCGTTCTCGAACACATCACTGACGGCTTTTGCCACAGACCTTGAGATGATCGCGGCGAGACGTCGATCTCTCTTTTCCTGACGGGTAAGAGGTTGGCGAGGCCTTGATGATGACGACATGGTCTGCAATAGACATCGCCATAGGGCTCAACACAACGAATTCGAATCTCGCACGTCTTAGTTTACTAAAGCTTAGAATCACGTCGCATCTCACGTCACGTAACACATATAAACACATAAGCACATAATCATAGAGGCACATAAGCACAGAAGCAATTAAAGCACATAAGCAATTAAGCAAATAGAGCACTTAATTTCCTAAACACGTACGCACTTTTATCACAGAGGCGGTCAGAAAACAGAAACCTACAGCCACAAGTCGAGTGTCGTTCGTTTTGCATATCGGATAGCATCACATCGTATCGTCTAACTTAGTCGCATAGCGTAGCATAGCACACTGGTTTCGTTTAGATCACATCAACAAGGATTTGAATCGAGATAGAATAGCAACAAAGGTCACGCAGATTGATAACAAATGGAGTAATCAACGAATCTTAAAACACGTAAACAGGTAAATCACATAAAATCAACGAAGCAATACTTAAAATCAGAAAATGGATTGTCTGCGGCTACTAGACTTTGACTAACCATGGCAATTTAACTATTCGCAGTTGACTTGTCGTCACTTTCGACTCTAGGGGACATGTTTCTGCCTCGATTCTTGGACATTATGCATGCGCATCCTAGGCCATACTCGTGAGTTCAGGTCGTTGGAGTCCGTCAATTGCCTTGGCGAGATAAAATAAAGTCGGAATAACTGCCAAGGTTAGGGTTTCACCCCTAGCTTAGCAATTTCTTCCTTGTTTTAAGAAAATCTAGAGGAAAGTTTTCATCAAATTACGGGTTTCAGCCCTGATTTGGTATAATTCTCCCCCGTTTGTTGATAGAAATTTGCACAAAATGATTGGCAAAATTTGTAATTTTAGGCAGGAATTCACGGATTTCACTCCTAATCCCGTCCAAATTACGAAATTTGGCTCGGAGTTCGGATGTAATGATAGAATAGAAGGAAACAGCATAAAATAAGCACATAAACTTGGTCTCTTGGTTCCTAACTATAGTCTAGGTCTCTAAGACAGCGATCCGGACTAGATCGTGTCTAACCTAATTCCCTATAGTTGTGGCTCTGATACCAATCTGTCACACCCCAACCGATGGCGGAATCATCGGGGCGCGGCACTGAGCGAAACAGATTGTTCAGAAGTTTCCATAACAACTATCATACAATTCAGTTATACAACACGTCCCATACCGTGTCCCAAACAATATCAAGTTATCATAGAAATCAACTAAACAATATGGGAACTGTTCCGACAACTCAAATTCTTAATTATTACAAACCGAATTTAAATATTGTTTCAAGACTTCTAGACAGCTAACGGTAGGTCTTACTGACTACAGGTGCCAGTACAAGATCTACAGATAATTATGGCCCTGGAACAGGTACGAGGACACTGTCCTAAGGTCACAGGCTCCTAGAAGCTTATTATTGCCTCGCTTCCCTAGCACGCTAGTAGCTTAAACACCTGTCACATACGTTAAAATAAAAGTCAATACATATAATGTAAAGGTGAGTACACAAGTTTGATATAGTATAATAAGTTCGAATAGTTTACGCATAACCAAGCACGTACACAAGGGCAAACGACGCATGTAAATTATCAACATGGGACCATCGATACCAACGACTTCGGGTTGACTGTCCGAGACAGTTCGCAATACATGATTACCACCGTAATCCATGCAAGTAATTGTCCTTAGCAACCCCCGTGTGAACGGGTGCTGAGTCCAAACTATAGTACTACGTTGCTAAAGCAGGCAGATAGCACTCCACGTGTAAACATAATAAACAGCAATCATTTAGACAAGTAATACATGCAAGTAGGTTAGCGTTCAAATAGTTTGTGTTGTTGTGAATTTGATAGATTACGTATGTAACACCCAAAAGTGCTGAAAGCAAAAAGGGATCGAGTATACTCACAGTGGTTGATGTGGATTGAAGGGAGCACTGAGAATAGGTTAGCCTGAATAGTTCGATAACACAACGATGAGTAACGCGGAAAAAGTGAATAGTGGAAACTGGATCGGATAGACCAATCGATCGGACAGCTGTTCGATCGAGTGGGCTGTTCGATTGGTGTGAAAGTCCGTTCGAACATCCATTCGATCGGCCGGCTGGCTCGATCGGCTGGTTCCTTCAAGTGGATTGTTTCTTCCTTTGATGTGGAGGATGTGTTTGGGTATGATGGTTTGTACTACCTTTCAAGTTGGTCGATCGAACAGCTGTTCGATCGGTTAGCCCAACCGATCGGCTAGCACTTCATTGTTTTCAAATATGTCACTCGATCGGTTGGCATGTTCGATCGGGTGACATTCCAATGTTTCGAAAAAGTCTAAGTGTTGAAGTATAGTATCTCATGATTCGAGTAGTAATGTTTACAATCGAGTGGCGTAGTCGATCGAACAGTACCTCGTCAATACTACACTTCATGAGTTTGTGGGACTAAGTGCTAGTCGATCGGTTAGCCTAGTCGATCGGCTGGCATAGTCGTTCGGTTGGGCTGTTCGATCGAACAGCCTAGCCGTTCGGCCAGCTTCTCGATTCGGTTAACATATCACTTAACACTTGGTTATTCCCGTTACTTGTTGATGTTTTGGAGATATTTTGACTACGAGTTGAACCACAAAACTGAAGTCCCCACTTAGCCTACTGACTCGAGCAGGAATCACCCAACTCGGTCAGAGACGGTTTGGAACCCAAGTTTAACGTTTAACTTGTAATCGGTAATCTCGTGGTAGAACCCGAATCTTGAACCATGTGTTTGGTTAGAATGGTTTATAAATCGGTTCAAGTCTCGTTTTCACCTTTTTGAGTGTAAAAGAGTTGAAAGATAGATGAAAACCCATCTTCCAATCCTTTTCCACCGTGAAATGTTAAGATCCTTGGAAGATTTTAGGTTATTTATGTGGAAATCGGTTAGATCTAGCTTATTCATGGTTGAATGAAGTCAAGAACATGAAGTTCTTGATGAACACCAAGAACACCATGATGACATCACTCAAGAACACCTAGATCTTGGTGATTTCATGGATGAAATTCAGATTTTGAAAGATAGAAAGATAGAGAATCGATTAATGAACAAAAACGTACAAGGATTAGAGCGAAATACTTACCGGTTTGAGAGAATTCTGAGATTTAGTGAGAAGAAGAGGCTGGTCGGTCAGAGCTTTTCCAAAAGTGGAAAGTTTGACAAGGACAGCCCTATTTATAGGCTTCCAAAAGAGGAAAGGGTCAGCTGATCGAACAGCATCCCTGATCGAGCAGCTGTCCGATCGAACAGTCCTGTTCGATCGGCTAGCCTGTTCGATCAGGTTGCCCTGTTCGATCGGCTTGCCTGGTTTTGAGTGTTTCGCGACGATTTTTGATATTTCGAGTTCGATGAACGATGATTTGAGAATGATAGAATTCCTAATCAAATTACTCTTAGTCTCAACTACTATATCTAACATACAAGCATCCTTACAACCATTTCGGGTTCGATTTCCATTGAGTTTGATTCACCTTTGAGTCTTGATTGATTTGATTGATTCACCACACACTTAAACATAAAAATAAACATGCACAAGTAACACATAAGGCACACACACACGTATAAAAAGTACTAAAATCCCCACACTTGAGTTCGATGATTGATTTGATTAGCTTGATTATTGATTGACTAGCTTTATTGCATTGTTACTTCCTATCATTCACAGTCGGTCGTTGATTCACAGTTCGATTATCGGTCGATTAGTTTGATTATACAACACTTACTCCAAATAATACGAAAATCAAAATGAAACTAAAATGAAATTAATCCTTATTAATCTTTAATTCCAATAACAGTCAACACTTGACTTTGACTTTGACTTTTGGAAAACACGGGGTGTTACAGAGGTATTGCCGGTTTTTCCTTGTAATCGAAACGTTGTAAAATCAATATACAAGAGGATTAAAGTGTGATACAAGCTGTGTACACATCCGTTTCCTTGTTTCCGCCTCTGAAACGGAGTTGAGCTCTTCCGAACAACTCGTTTAGGTCGCGAAATCGATCCTACAATACGTCATTCATTGGGGCAGCCAATGGTGATATGACCACAGTCACAGATACGGTCGAGTGACAAATAATGTGGGTAGTTGGTTGATATCTGAAACATATGTAAAAACTCTTAATACTGTAAATTATAATAAATGTGTCATTTTCAGTAAACTGAATGATTCACTCAGTATTTCCCCGCTGACAAAACCTTTTTCAAACATGTTTCAGGTGATCTATTGTAATTCAGGAAAAGTGCTGGGAAGCAGTGCAGGCTTAAAGTAGTGGCTCATTATAAAATAAAGAAATATGTTTTGTAAAAATAAAGATTTCTCATTGAAACCATGTTATTGTAAATTACCGGGGTTTTATCCCGAGTTGTGAAATAAAATAATCAGGAAAAATTTTTAGCTTTAAAACGATCCTGACAATAATAAACTTCCGCTGCTAAATAAAATCACATAATTAAATATCACGGGATTTCTGTCCCGCGGCTCCTGAAATGGGTCAAACCGGGTCGGGGGACGTGACAGAAATGAGGTGGTATCAGAGCCGCTGAGTTAAGCTAATTAAGTATTTAGAGATACTTAATTTTTTCCTGATTACTATTATGTGATTATGTGTTTTATTAAACTGATTATTTGTTAGTTACAGTATGGGTAAGAAAAAGCTGCAAGATATCTATCTTAAATTAGATAGGTCAGTCTATGAAGAGGGAAGTTCATCTTCAAAACTCCCTACAATTCCTGAAGAAGGAATATTTGTGCGAAAAACACAATATGAGAAACCGCTTTCTCCTAGAAAAAGGAGTATGATTATTAAGAAAAGTAAAGAGCAAATCCGAGAAAAGAGGATTAAAAAGGAAACCCAGGAATTACTTAATAAATCACCCTGGGAAGACAAGCTAGATGAGAAATGGGCAAATTTGTATATGCTAGCTACAGTAGCAGAACATGCAAATCTTTAAAAACCCTAAGTCTAGTAATAGCACTTCCCAGTAAATAAATAAATAAATCCAAGTGTGTTCTTTCCTGTATTTTGTACAAATAGTGTGCAATAAAACTTTGATGTTTATTTGTTAAACTTTGTTCCAAAGTTTTAACTTAGTATTTTGTGCATTTTGCATATATGCTACACAGCATGAATGAGATATATGAAGCCTTTCAGAACCTCGATCTTTACCCGGTGAATGTAGAAGTTTCTCAAGATTTCACTGGATACTTTGCTGATGTGGAACAACCTGTACAATTCAAGGCTCCACCCTTGACAAAGCCAAAACGAAAGAAAAGAAAGAATTATGTATGGGGTAGTCGTATCCGTAGGAAAAAGCCAGCTCCGAAACTTCCTAAAATAAACAACCCATTAGGAAAAGGAAAAGGAATTGTAATCAAAGAAAATTCCAAACAGCAAGAGATAGAAACTGAAGTCAAGAAAGATTCTATGCAAATGGAAAAACAGTTTGAGGAATACTCTAAAGATATAGAAATGGAAGTAGGACAAGGTTCTAGACCAACACAGATAGAAATTGGAGAGAGCTCCAATCAAAACCAAAACCAGGGAATAACTTTTCAGGATGAAATAGATTTTCTATTGGCAAACTGTGAAACTATTCAGCCTGTCAATACGAATGTTTTTACCTATCCTGCTGAAAATCCACTTCCTATGAACTTTGAACCAGCAATTCCAGAACCAATAGTCCACTCCCAACCTGTAGAAATGGACGAATGGTGGACAAATGATTGGCAATTTCAAAATATTGTCAACGACCCTTATTCCTTTTTCCACAATTCGATCCAGAACCCCTACCTAATCCACCAATAAGTAACGAAAATATGGTGGAACTCCGTCATTTTGGTGAAGAATTGATGGATGCAGGAAATAGAATCAGGGAGATAGGGGGACAAATTGCCTGGAAATATGATGAAAGGGAAATGCGTTTTTAGAACGACAAGTGGTGAGAGATAGGAGGGTAGTAAAACTATAGTTGTGTAAATAGTGAAATCAGTCTGTAACATAACTCCGAATAAAACTTTGTAAAATATCTGTGTGTAGTGATGCATACTATAACGGATATAAAATGGAATCGAGAAATCGATAGTTTTGACTATATGTGTATTGTAAATTGTCTGATTGTTTATGTATGATTGCTATTTATCAAATACTAATAAAAATTATATATATATTATCAGATGGCAAATATTGGTAATGAACCGGTAAATGAGGTTAATCAGTCGGAGCAACATCCAGGGGATCAATATATGACTAGACAAGATATTGAAAATATTGTTGCTCAAGGGATAGCCAATGCTATTCCAGCATTCGTTGCTGCTGTAAAAAGTCCAATCGAACCGCAACATATCGTTCCTAGTAAACGTACTTCTGAAGATAACTTCAGTAATAGTATAAATGGGGGCAATAATCATGATAATGAATCTCAGCACACGCCGCTCCCTAAGAAACAGAAAGCTGCAACACCTGGTTGCACTTTCAAAGAATTCCTTGCTTGTAAACCCACTGAATTTGCAGGCAATGAAGGGGCAACTGCATCACTGCGTTGGTTAGAGAAAACCGAAGCAGTAATTGCAATAAGTAAGTGTGCCAAAGATGATCAAGTCATGTACGCATCAAATTTGTTTAAAGAAGGAGCACTCGAATGGTGGAACACAGTGCTACAAGCTAAAGGAAGAAATAGGGCTTATGCTATGACTTGGGAGGAATTTAAGAGTCTTGTCGAAAGAAAATTCTGTCCCGAATATGAAAAGGAACAAATGGCAAATAAGTTCCTAACTCATCGGATGTTAGGTGTGGATTGTCGTGGTTATACTTCGACATTCTTCGAATATGCAAGAGTAGTACCTAACCTGGCTTCGCCAGAACCGGTACTCATTTCTCGCTATATTTGGGGATTAATTAGCGAAATTCGAAATATCGTTAAGGCTACGAGACCTCGCACTATTGACGATACAGTAGAATTAGCTAACACCCTAACCGATGAACTGATACGCACAAGAGATGAAGACAGAAAGAAGGAATTAGCTCAGAAAATTACCCAAGGATTTAGGGTGGGTAATAATAGTAGCTTCAAGAAAAGAGGTGCAGGGCAATCTTCAGCACAGCCATTCTGCAAAATTTGCAAAAAGAAACATTTTGGAAAATGTAATAAACTTTGCAATTTTTGCAAAATGATAGGACATCGTGAAGAAAACTGCAGAAAGAAATCCATAATTTGTTACAATTGTGGAGAAATCGGACATTTCAAAACAGAATGTCCTAAGTTAGTCAAACCAGTAGACAACAAAACCAAGGCGACTGAAGGAGCTACTAAGAAGAATGCCAGAGCATTCCAGCTAACCACTCAGGAAGCAGAACTCATCCCGGATGTGATAGCCGGTACATTTTTAGTTCACAACATTTATGCAAAAGTATTGTTTGACTCTGGTGCAAACCAAAGTTTTATAAATACTTCATTCTGCCAAGCTCTTAAGTTACCCTTAACTACCATTAGGCAGATTTTTACAGTCGAAACCGCAGATGGGAATTCAGTAAAAATCAATCAGGTTTTGCAAAAAGTAGGAATAGAACTTGCAGGTCATAAATTTGCTGCAAACCTATTACCTATGAAATTAGCTGAATTTGATGTTGTGTTAGGAATGGATTGGTTAATAGCCAACCATGCTCAAATCATTTGTGATAAGAACTCTATAGAAATTCAATCACCTACTGGAGAAGTAATCATGATTACAGGAGATAAACCTCAAAAACCACTGAAGTTCATATCAGTAATGAAAGTTGCTAATTATGAACGAAAACAAGGAATAGTATATATGATTTCAGTAATCATTAGTACTAAAGGTAAGGAACTTAAGGAAATTCCTGTAGTCTCAGAATACCCAGATATATTCCCGGAAGATTTACCTGGGTTACCACCAGATAGGAAGGTAGAATTCAGAATTCATCTAATTCCAGGAACTACACCGATAGCCAAGGCACCCTATCGATTAGCTCCTACCGAAATGCTAGAATTGAAGAAGCAATTAGATGAATTACTAAGCAAAGGATTTATACAACCTAGTTCATCCCCTTGGGGTGCACCAGTGTTGTTTGTGAAAAAGAAAGATGGATCGATGAGAATGTGTATCGATTATAGAGAGTTAAATAAGGTTACAATTAAGAATCGATACCCATTACCTAGGATTGATGATCTTTTCAATCAATTGCAAGGCGCTAAGTACTTTTCTAAGATAGATTTGCGCTCCGGATATCATCAACTAAAGGTTCAAGAAGAAGACATACCTAAAACTGCTTTTAGAACTAGGTATGGACACTATGAGTTTACAGTCATGCCCTTTGGGTTAACTAATGCACCTGCAGCATTCATGGACATGATGAACAGGATCTGTAAACCATATTTGGATAAATTTGTAATTGTTTTCATAGACGATATACTTATTTATTCAAAAAGTCAGGACGAACATTGTCAGCACTTGCATGCACTCTTAACTTTATTAAGAAAAGAAAAGTTGTACGCTAAATTCTCGAAGTGTGAATTTTGGCTACAAGAAGTGCAATTCTTAGGACACATGGTGAATCATGAAGGTATTCACGTAGATCCTGCTAAGATAGAAGCAATTACCAATTGGAAGGTTCCGCAAACTGCAATGGAAATTAGAAGTTTTATAGGTTTAGCCGGATATTATAGACGGTTTATTAAGGATTTTTCCAAGATAGTTGTACCATTAACTAAGCTAACCTATAAAGCCATTAAGTTTGAATGGGGACCTAAACAAGAAGAAGCCTTCAGAATTTTAAAGCAGAAATTAACCAATGCACCAATCTTAGCCTTACCAGAAGGAACAGAAGATTTTGAAGTATATTGTGATGCTTCAAAATTAGGATACGGATGTGTGTTAATGCAATGCAAGAAGGTAATTGCGTATGCTTCCAGACAATTGAAAAAGCACGAGGAAAACTATACGACTCATGATTTAGAATTAGGGTCTATAGTTTTTGCCCTTAAGATATGGAGACATTATCTGTATGGAGGTAAGTTTAATATTTATACAGATCATAAAAGTTTAAGGTATATATTCGAGCAAAAAGAGTTAAATATGAGGCAAAGAAGATGGATGGAAATCCTGAGTGATTACGACTGTGATATTCAATATCATGAAGGAAAGGCAAACGTAGTTGCAGATGCCTTAAGTCGTAAGTACCATGAAAAGCAAAGGAGAGTCCGTGCTCTTAGAATAAATCTACAAGTAGATTTAATGGAACAATTGAAGGAAATTCAGGAAACGGCGATCAAGGACGATACCGAAGGAATGAAAGGTTACCTAAAAGAATTGGAACAAGGAAATGATGGAATTTGGAAATTCCACAAAAGCAGAATTTGGGTACCTAAACAGGGCAATTTAAGATTAAAGATTTTAGAGGAAGCTCATAAATCTAGGTATACTGTACATCCAGGAAACAATAAGATGTACCAAGATTTAAGAAAGAATTTCTGGTGGATAGGAATGAAAAAGGATATAGCCGAATACGTATCTAAGTGTATAACTTGTTCACAAGTTAAAGCCGAACATCAGAATCCTTCAGGTCTACTACAACAGTTAGAAATGCCTGTATGGAAATGGGAACTTATAACAATGGACTTTGTTACTAAGTTACCCAAAACCAGAAAAGGTAACGATGCGATTTGGGTAATTGTGGATTGATTAACCAAATCTGCTCATTTTCTACCTATGAAAGAAACCTTTAGAATGGAAAGGTTAGCCAAGTTGTATGTGGATGAAATAGTATCCTTACATAGAGTCCCACTCTCCATTGTATCGGATAGAGATAGTCGTTTCACTTCCTGTTTCTGGACAAGCTTCCAAGAAGCAATGGGAACCCGACTCAATCTAAGTACTGCATATCATCCACAAACAGACGGACAAAGTGAAAGGACGATCCAAACTCTAGAAGACATGCTCCGCGCATGTGTAATTGACTTTGGTGGTAATTGGGATAACCATTTACCATTAATCGAATTCTCCTATAACAATAGTTATCATTCAAGCATCGAAGCCGCTCCATTCGAAGCACTGTATGGACGCAAGTGCAGAACTCCCGTATGTTGGGCAGAAATAGGAGAAAGTCAATTATCAGGTCCAGAAATCGTACAAGAAACCACTGACAAGATAACTCAAATCAAGGAAAGATTGAAAACAGCCAGAGATCGCCAGAAAAGCTATGCAGACAATCGCCGCAAGCCACTAGAATTCTAGATAGGAGATAAAGTACTTTTAAAAGTTTCTCCTTGGAAAGGAGTAGTACGATTCGGTAAGAAAGGAAAACTGAGTCCCAGATATGTTGGACCATAGGACCAGTAGCTTATCGCTTACAACTATCAGAAGAACTAGCTGGAGTACATGATGTATTTCATGTATCCAATCTCAAGAAATGTCTATCAGACGAATCCCTGGTAGTACCTCTTCAAGATGTTGAAGTAAATGAAAAGCTGAAATATAGAGAAACCATTACAAATAGAAGACCGGAAGGTCAAGTTTCTCAAACACAAGCGACTAGTGCTGGTGAAAGTCAAATGGAATTCAAAGAGAGGACCAGAATATACTTGGGAACTGGAGTCAGAAATGAAGCGGAAATACCCTCATCTATTTCAGTAAATCTCGAGGACGAGATTTTTCTTAAGGTGGGGAGGATGTAACGATTCTCATTAAAATCCATAATTAGGATGATAATTAGATAATAAGAAAACCCTAATTGAGACACCCAAGTAATTCTGCACTAACCCTAAAATTTCCAGAACAATCGGAATTAGGATCAGGGCCCCTAAAACTCAGGGGGGATTAAACCCTATTGATAATTATCTTAAAAATGTGTTGTACAGATTGAATTTCGATTTTTAGATGATTCATGCAAGCTAGTCCCGTTTCCAGCTAGTCTACGTAATTAGACTGCACCCTTTACGGACCGTAAAGGGAAAAGCCATACGGTCCGTAAGCCTGTCCAAAAATCACTATAAATAGCAGACATTGGCAGTTGCCTTCTGTTGTTAATTCGACGCATAAATTCTGTGTAGACGTCAAGTTATAAGCAGAAACAGTTCAAAAACACACTTAGTATCGAATTGCTGCCGCAAAACAGGGTAATCACTCGATCGCTATTACGATTCATTTTCCAACTGATCAATATATCCAATGAATGTTTAAGTGCCGCCCACATCAGGGTGATACTTTGTCGTTCGTCGTTAAATCGATGGATGTTTAAGTATCGCACTTTGTCGTTCGTTGTGAGAATTTGATCTCGTGAGTTATCGTAACTGCTGTATTGATTACTAACCCGGTTTTGTGTGCATTATTATTAAATTAGGTTAACAAGGCTAAATCCATATTCTGCCCGTGTTAAATCTGCAATGTGAGTCATTCTCTTTTTATCAAATGTTTTACAATACTCCAAATTGTTTTCAGAATTATAATTACAGTGATTAAGTTTATGTAATCACCAAATTACAGCCAGTATGTGGGGTATTGTGCACATTACTACTGTTTTAATCACATTACGTGGGCGAACCTAAAATTAAGTGATATACGTCATTCATTGGGGCAGCCAATGGTGATATGACCACAGTCACAGATACGGTCGAGTGACAAATACTGTGGGTAGTTGGTTGATATCTGAAACATATGTAAAAACTCTTAATACTGTAAATTATAATAAATGTGTCATTTTCAGTAAACTGAATGATTCACTCAGTATTTCCCCGCTGACAAAACCTTTTTCAAACATGTTTCAGGTGATCTATTGTAATTCAGGAAAAGTGCTGGGAAGCAGTGCAGGCTTAAAGTAGTGGCTCATTATAAAATAAAGAAATATGTTTTGTAAAAATAAAGATTTCTCATTGAAACCATGTTATTGTAAATTACCGGGGTTTTATCCCGAGTTGTGAAATAAAATAATCAGGAAAAATTTTTAGCTTTAAAACGATCCTGACAATAATAAACTTCCGCTGCTAAATAAAATCACATAATTAAATATCACGGGATTTCTGTCCCGCGGCTCCTGAAACGGGTCAAACCGGGTCGGGGGCCGTGACACCAAATGTCTGACCAATTCAGATTAGAGGTCTTAACCAATAAGACCCGGTATAATGCTTAACTATTCAGCGGTAAATGTCTGAACCATTCAGACATTTACTCGTGAAACAAACAATCTGAACTATTAAGTGTTGAACTAGTAAATAATCTAAACCATTAAGAGTCTTATTAAGAGGTAAACAAACATCCTTTGAGTCAAAAATCAATTTAAGATTCTGTGATTTGCAGATTAGTAATTTCGGTCTATCCAAACCTTCAAATTTTCAAGATTTGATGGTGATTTGATTTTGGAATTTAGTAACAGGTTAAGATTGCATCCGGCTCAAACTTTCAATTTTGAATAATCCATGAAGCTAAACAAGAGAAGACAACTAAAGGAATAGGGTTTTCTTTCACGAGAGGTGATAGGAGGCGGCTGTTGGACGAGGGAAGAAGGGAGACAGGAAGATTGTCACACCCTGGCTTTGCGGAATCGTGGGTTAATTTGGTTTGACTTCTTAATACCATAGCTTAATCACAACAAAGCTATATGAAAGTAAAACCATGCAGATCATCCATTGATTTAAGTTTTAAAATAAAAGTACCACAACATTGTTTTAAAACATTGACACATGCATTACAACAAGACAGAATAAAAACATTGTTCAAAAGACATAACCACAACCATGAAACAGACGCAGTTTAAGGACTGTGACTCGTCCAGGTAAAAGCCACATCCCCTAAACTTGGACGACCTCATAACTCTTACGCAGCGTGAAAACGTAGCATACGTCGCCAGATCCTTAATTCCCTGAAATACATGTAAGTTGGAAAAGTCAACAAAAATGTTGAGCGAGTTCATGTGTAGTCAGTATGTAAAACCTTTGTAAGTATAAAAATCCCTGGTATGTAGCAAATAAGGAAATAAAGAGATCACCAATGGTTTGCAAGGCCATTGATATATGTGAAGTGCAGTAGGAAGACTCAAACCTAGCAGATTTTTGCGTCGGGCTCAAAGTCACCCCGAGGTCCGTTCTGTTGGGCCTGGGGCTGGGCTCGCTACACCCAGATAGATCTACCGCTAATGACCCTCGGTCCTACAATGAGGATTAATGGCCTTCAGTTCCCGCCTACCCACTCACATGATCTAAGTAGTAACCCTCCTTATGCTAACCATACCATGTAAAAAGTATTCGTAATCATAGTAACATGTATTTCACCCCCGGAGTATAAAAACTGAAAACAGTTAGAGAAAAGGGGGACATGAACTCACTGAAGTACGTCTCGAAAAAGTAATCTCCCAGTCAACCTGCTGCGTGACGACCTACACGTACTAACTTCTATTAGACAGACGGCCGTGCCTTGGCTTAAGGTTTAATGTTTTTGGGAAATAGTTAGACAACTATTTCGTATTTACACTTCGTAATTATGTATTAATTATATTTCTTCCCAAGGATGGGGGTTTTAATACATGTGCGTTTTTATAATTTCAGAAATACATTATTAAATCCCACATAATAAATATATATTTTGATTCATTTTCTAAAACTTTCTATAAATATTTCTCCCAAAAAATATTATATTTTGCTTCGTATAATTCCCAAAATAATACTTTATCAAAATACACACTTACGAGTATTTTCCGAAAATACATAAGTCACATTTTAAGGTTCGTGTGGTAATAATAATACCGGTGTAACTTAAATGTTTATTTTGAGGGCGTTAGTATTATTTTGGAGTCATTACTGTTCAGTGTATTCCAGTAATATTATTTTTACTCTAAAAATAATATTTATGTAGTTCACAAAATAATTATAAATTCGCACAAGCATTCTTCTATGAAATATATATTCTAAATATTTCTTTAATAAGTTTTATTTATGAAAATCCACCTCCGACACTTGGTTATTTTGTAATAAAAATTCATGGCGAATTTTTATTTGAAAAAATGAGTTAAAAATATATTCATAACACTTGTTGTAAAAATATTTTCCAAGTGTTATATTTCTGGAAAAATTTCGCCAGAGTTTCCTCAGTAACTGGAGGTGGCCACGCTTATAAGCGTATCATTTTCTTTTAACAACTCAATCAATCAATTTTCAATCATCAATATTCAATATCAAAACATCAAACTAGTCAAAAATATGCATAAATCGCAAACACATGAACTTGTAAGTTGTGTAAAAGTATGTAGTAACTTTCCAATATTTTTAGTAGATTTTTCTATTTCTAAAAATAAAATCGGTTTCTTGGAAATCTTATCTTTAAAGAAAATGTAACTTTACAACTTCTTAGTCATAAATTACGAAAATATTTCTTTGTTAAAACCTTTTGTCACACAAGTGTTTGCACACTTGTTTGTTCACAAAATTACTTTTGTTTCATGAAAGATCTGGCTTTTAAAAGTGGTTTGCATCTTACACTTGGTTCTTCGAAAATACCACTTGCCAATCTTTAGATCTACTAGTTTAGAACTCCATTTTACAAGAAAAACTATTTTTACACAAGTTCATGTTTATGTATGAAATGGTTCGTCATCTTGTAAAATAACCATAACTAAACAAGATTCATGAGTTTTACACCATTATTTACTCTTTAACCAACAAGTTTATCATTCTTACAAGACTTTTAGCTTTGATCTTTAGTGTTCTTGATTTTTATCCGTTAAATTTCTTATTAACCACCTTAGACAAGATCAAGAGGGTGTTTAGAATCACTTACAACTAGCTCAAGGCTAGGGAAGAATCAAAGCGAAAACTAGGTGGATAAAAGCGATGTAGAGAGGTCCTTGTGATTCCGAAAGCACCGAGCCTCCTTGTATGATCTCTAGCACCTTGATATGTATGTGAAATAACAAGATTGAACTTGAATGATGATGGGATGTTTGGCTATGGTTTCGGCTGAGAATAATGGCAAGAGGGGGAGAGAGAGAGTGAAATTTTGTTTAAGTGTCTTGAAGTGAAATGTGATCCTTGGGTTTTATTTATAAACCAAGTTTAGAGCTTTACCCATCAAATAATATGTCTTCTTGATATAGGACAAGCATGATTAAAATATTCAAAATTGGGTGGTGTGTGTTCCCTAGGGGAACCGATCGGATCATGGGGGGGGGGGGGGTATTTGGTTTGATTTCAATGATATGGTTAGTGTTTAGTTAAGATAGTTAGGAACTTAAATAAGTTACTAGTGTGTAGTGTTTTGTAACGGGTGTTAGGGTGTTCGGGGACCCTAACTGGCTCAGAAAAGGAAAAACAGTGTCATTGACAATATTTTTATGTCTCGGGTAATGTCCGGTTGTTTGGTTGGATACTGATCCGTTAAAGTGCTAAGTAAGCATTTAAAGTGTCTTTAATATTATTTTCAGTGACACAATGAATTCCCGACACTTTGGAAAGTGTCTGATATTATTTTCCCATGTTTTTGCACTTTAGTAGTTAACTTAAATGCTGAATTTTGTATTAAAGTGCAGGATTTTGTAGTTAGAGCATGTTTTAGGCACATCCGGTCACTATAACTATCACCTAGTGACGCAGTTCTACAATCCTCACCTCTCTACACTCCCTACTAGTGTAGTGATCTATTCCCGGCTCATACTGGCCTTAGAGACAGTGTCTGCCTGGTACTGGCTATGTCAGCACGTTTACTGGGTTATCCGTTCATTGTGCTACTGTGCTTTTGTGCATCAAGTTTGTCACTATAGTTCTGTGTAAATAAATGGAGTGACAGCAATAAGGTATGATGTAAGTATATGTATGTATCAGAAATCACGTAGCAGTTTATCCACAATTGTAAGCAAGCACAGTAATTAAGCATTAATTAAATATTAATTAATTCGTACGGATACCTGATTTGGTGAGGGTTGTCACATTCTCCCCCCGTTAGAAAAATTTCGTCCCGAAATTTTAGGTTCTGCTTCTAGTTGCAGGGGTCTTGGGAAATAAGTGGGGGTATTTCTCTTTCATTCGGTCCTTACACTCCCAGGTGTATTCTGGACCGTGTCTTGCATTCCAACGAACCTTGACGAGTTTGACACTGCTCCTGCGGGTTTTGTTTACCTTCCAATCCGTAATCTCAACGGGTTCTTCGACAAAATGGAGCATGTCGTCAATATGAATCTCGTCTGCGGGAATGACAACAGTATCTTGTGTTGGACTCTTTTTCAGATTTGATACATGAAATGTATCATGAACACCATTCAGCTCGGCAGGTAAATCCAACTTATATGCTACTAACCCAATTCTTTCCAAAATCTTGAATGGACCAATATATCGCGGGTTCAACTTTCCACGCTTCCTGAAGTGTGCCACACCCTTCCAGGGTGATACTTTCAACAATACCATGTCACCTATCTCAAACTCTAGAGGTTTCCTTCTTCGGTCCGCATAGCATTTTTGTCGATCGCGAGCCGCCTTGATGCGATCTAGGATCTGTGCAATTTTGTCTGTGGTTTCCTGTACCACATCAGGACCAACCAATTGTCTATCACCTGCATCAGACCAACAAAGCGGTGACCTGCACTTGCGTCCATACAGAGCTTAAAATGGCGCGGCACCAATACTGGTGTGGTAGCTGTTGTTATATGAAAATTCGACCAATGGTAAGTGCTTATCCCAGCTACCACCCAAATCCATAACACATGCTCTCAGCATATCTTCCAAGGTCTGTATCATTCGTTCGCTTTGTCCATCGGTCTGTGGGTGAAAAGCTGTACTCAGATTTAACTGAGATCCAAAAGCTTCTTGGAAGGACTGCCAAATCCTTGACACAAACCTTCCGTCTCTATCAGAGATGATCGAGAGAGGCACTCCATGACATGTAACGATTTCTCTCATGTAAATTTCAGCTTGCTCGTGTTGTCTTTCTCTCTGATGGGTAAGAAGTGCGCAGATTTCGTTAATCGGTCCACTATTACCCAAATAGTGTCATGACCTCTTGGCGTTCTTGGAAACTTCGTTATAAAATCCATGGAAATTTGTTCCCATTCCCACTTGGGAATCTCAGGTTGTTGCAGAAGTCCTGAAGGCTTCTGGTATTCCGCTTTTACTTTGGCGCACGTCAAACACTTACTAACGTAAACAGCAACATCGCCTTTCATCCTAGGCCACCAATAATAATCTTTAAGATCTTGGTACATCTTATCCGCTCCCAGATGGATAGAGTACCGTGATTTGTGTGCCTCATCAAAAATAACTTTTCTCAAACCACCAAACAGAGGAACCTAAATCCTTTTCATAAAACATAACGTTCCTTCCTTGTTTGGTATTAACTGCTTCTCCATCCCACGGAGATATTCTTCTTCAATGTTTCTTTCCTTAAGTGCTTCTTTCTGCGCGGCATGAATGCGCAGGCAAAGGTCTGTCTGAATAATCATCTCCAAAGCCCTAACCCTTATGGGCTTGATCCTTTCTTTTCGACTTAGGGCATCGGCGACCACATTCGCCTTCCCTGGATGGTACTTGATCTCGCAGTCGTAATCGTTCAACAACTCGACCCAACGTCGTTGTCTCATATTCAGCTCTTTCTGGTCGAATATGTGCTGTAGACTCTTATGATCTGTGAAGATTGTACATTTCGTACCATATAGATAATGTCTCCAGATCTTCAATGCAAATATCACTGCGCCTAGTTCCAAGTCATGCGTGGTATAGTTCTTTTCATGTACTTTCAATTGGCGCAAAGCGTAAGCTATAACTTTCTGGCGTTGCATCAACACGCAACCCAAGCCTTGACATGAAGCGTCACAATATACCACAAAATCATCAGTTCCTTCAGGTAGCGCTAAGATCGGCGCATTGCAGAGCTTGTCTTTTAACAGCTGAAACGCTTCATCCTGTTTGATTCCCCAATCAAACTTCTTATCTTTCTGCGTGAGGAGTGTCAGTGGTTGAGCGATTTTTGAAAAATCCTCGATGAACCTTCGATAGTAGCCAGCCAAACCTAAGAATTGTCGAATCTCGGTTGGTGTCTTTGGGGTCTCCCAATTCTTTATCGCTTCAATCTTTGTGGGGTCCACATGAATCACATCTCTATTCACCACGTGTCCAAGGAATTGGACTTCGCGCAACCAAAATTCGCACTTTGAGAATTTGGCATACAACTGTTCATTCTTCAGCAACTCCAGAATAGCTCTTAAATGCTGTTCGTGTTCATTCTTCGTCTTTGAATAAATCAAAATATCGTCGATAAACACAATCACGAACTTGTCGAGATACGGTTTGCAGACTCGGTTCATTAAATCCATAAAAACTGCAGGTGCGTTTGTCAACCCAAACAGCATAACTAGGAACTCGTAATGTCCATAGCGAGTCCTAAAGGCTGTTTTCGGAATACTTTCCTCTTGTATTCTTAACTGATGGTAACCTGATCGCTGATCGATCTTAGAGTAAAAGCTTGAACCTTGCAGCTGGTCAAATAGATCATCAATCCTTGGTAGAGGATATCTATTCTTGATAGTTAACTTGTTCAACTCCCGGTAGTCAATGCACATACGAAAACTACCGTCTTTCTTCTTGACAAACAGGACCGGAGCTCCCCAAGGTGAGAAGCTTGGTCTGATGAATCCCTTGTCTAACAACTCTTGAAGTTGTGTCGACAATTCCTGCATCTCTGACGGGGCAAGTCGATAAGGTGCCTTAGCCACAGGCGCGGCGCCTGGAACTAAGTCGATGCGGAACTCCACTTGCCTCTGGGGTGGCAATCCTGGCAAGTCCTCTGGGAAGACTTCCGGATACTCCTTTACGACAGGGATGTCTTTGATCTTCGGCTCAGCAGCTTTCTTATCCACGACGTGTGCCAGGAAG
The DNA here is from genome assembly GCF_002127325.2 of Helianthus annuus. Classification (NCBI taxonomy): domain Eukaryota; kingdom Viridiplantae; phylum Streptophyta; class Magnoliopsida; order Asterales; family Asteraceae; genus Helianthus; species Helianthus annuus. The sequence continues at coordinate 30,175,464 of NC_035435.2, forward strand.
GCAGCACATCCCTTCTGTAAACACTTACGGGCTTTCAGGCAGCTGATGATTCTTAGAGGCGTATCTCGCTTCTCCCCATGAACCACAATTGTTTCACCATCTTCGGTTGGGATGCGAATGATCTTTTCGTGGCAGACAATCTCAGCCTTGTTGCTTGACAACCAATCCATTCCTACTACCACGTCGATGCTTCCCAACTTCACCGGTAGTAGATCCAAAGTAAACTCACGCCCTCCCAACTCGATTACACAACCTCTGACCACTTCATTGGCTTCTACTAACTTTCCATTCGCCAATTCGATTGAGTACGAGATATCTAATTTACTAGCGGCTAACCCAAGCATATTCTTAAATTCTAACGAACGAAGCTATAATCGGCACCAGTATCAAATAAAACAGATGCAAAGCGTTGGTTTATAGGGAACGTACCAGTAACAACATTGGGATCCTGGCGCGCTTCCCTCGCTTCGATGTTAAAGACTCTTCCCCGTGCTTGGTTCAATTCCGGGCAGTTCCTCTTAATATGCCCAATGTCACCACAGTTAAAACAGCCAATTTTCTGCCCATTACCACCTCCATTCCCAGCTTGTGTATTGTTGTTTCGGTTCGCATTACCAGCTTGATTTGCATTGTTGCCTCGGTTTCTGTTTCCTCCGTTATTTCCTTGTGCATGATTTCCATTACCTCCACGATTATTTTTCCTATTTCCAAAACCTCCTTGGCCTCCCCGGCCCGCAATAGCCCAATAGGAATCCTTCAAGTGGCCAACTTTTCCACAAGCTTCACATACTTTTGACCCACACCGGCCAGAATGGTGATGCTGGCAGGTGTTACACTTGGGATGTTACCCATATAACCCTTTCCTTTCTTTCCAGCACCGGTTGCAGCTTGGACCGGTGTGCTTGATTCTCCTTTCTTGCCATCACCGCTTGTACCCTGTTTGAAGTTCGAGAACTTCCTTTTGTTCTCGCCAGACGAATCTACGTGAGTTTCCTTCTTCTTTTGCTCAACATTTGAAAAATTGTTTAGGCGGATAGCCTCCTCAGTAAGAGCCACGCTCAGATCGATGGCCTCTGTGATTGTTGCAGGCTTGGAAGTAGTGACCATACTCATGATCTGTGGAGCTAAACCCCAAATAAAGCGCTCGATTCGTTTGAATTCTAGTGTAACCATATAGGGTACCACATGTGACAAATCGTGGAATCTCTGAACGTACTCAGCAATCTTGGGTCCTTCCATCTTCAAGTGCCAGAATTCCGTTTCCAGCTTCTGAATCTCCGCACGTGAGCAATACTTTCTTCGCATGAGCTCTTTCAGCTCATTCCATGTCATCGCATAAGCTGCGGCTTCACCAAGAGTTTGCACCTGTAAGTTCCACCAAGGCAGGGCTCCGTCCAAAAACAGTCCAGAAATGTAGGTAACTTGTTGGTCTGGAGCGCACTTGCTCATTCGAAGAACAGATTCCGTCTTCTCAGCCCATCTGAGAAATGCAACAGCACCTCCGGTGCCGTCGAAGTTTACGGGTTTGCAGTCAAGAAACTGCTTGTAAGTGCACCCTGCACATACGTTAGAATATACAAATGGCATTAGCAAATGTGCTAAAGATATCCAAATGTACCGTAGTATGTCTCAATGACTTAACATTACCATGAGGCGGATTGTTATTGCCGTTATTGTTTGAATTACTTCCACTGGTTCCTCCCTGTGAGGCTGCATACTGTGCAATGGCGGCAGCGATGACCTGTTGAAGTTCTGCCTCATTGGTAGGCATGCGTAGCTGGCGTCTTGGAGGCATCTTCTAAAAGATGGTTCATGTTGGTCAGGTCATAGTAAGTAAAGTGTACGTACATATCAGAAATATCAACACATAACATCTCATGTTATAAATAAATCAAACACATAACATCTCATGTTATAGAATATAAACAATCAATCAAACATCACATATGATGAGAATACTACGATTGCACTGCCATAAATCAAGACCACAATGTAAGGTTTACAAGTACACAACTGTATCATACAACATCCATGACTAAGGGCCAGATCGCCCTAGTCCAAAACTATCACATCAATGTCCACAAAAACCAATATACAAAACATCAAAAGTCATAATCATCCAAAATGCGGTCTCCAAAAGCTGTATAGTCTGCGCAATTGCCGTCCTCTCATCAAAAGTCTACCCGCGTCGTACAAAAAGGCCTAAGCTGATGGCGGTGGAGGAGGGGGAAAATGAGAAAAGAGCAAACGGCGCATATGAAGCCAATCCTCCTCCATAGCTCGATGAGAGCGCAACAAGTATGCTATCTGCTGCTCAGGAGTCCAAAAACGAGCGGCAGAATCTGGTGAAAGTGGACGTGGAGGGTGAGATACTGCAGGTGGAGTCTGGCACTGGCACGGGAGTCGCTGAGCTCTCTCCAGTTCCTGCACGCGACGGGTCAGCGCCTCCTGCTGTATCATGAAAGATCTGAGAATATCCTCTATAGAATACCCCATGTGATATGGGTGATACGGATCTGATGGTGGCATAATGGGTGGCGAAGTTCAGAGGAACGACTCACTAGACGGAGCGAAGGATGGTACAACAGATGGGTTAATAGGGGAACAAAAGTAGGATGAGAAATCTGGGGTACAAACTGATCTCCTCCTGAGATGAAAGGTAGATGACCAAATGGCTGACGAGATGAACCCTCCCCAGGACGTGGTGGAGGTATGTCCTGAAGAAATGTAACAGGTAAGTCGGTGCGGTGAACATCTGTAATATGTGTGGGAATCATAGGAACATCAATAGGAACTGAGACAGGGGCTACAAGTGGTGTAACAGGTACCACGAAAGGTGGGAAATCATCATCATCGTCTATCCACCCATTGCGGGTGTGCGCGTATCTGGGATCTATATGGGTCGCGAAAGGTGCACGGTCGAACATCACTGGCATGGGATCAGGATGTGGTGCGACAACAGGATTAGCAGGAAAGTCAGCAACGTGAGGAGCCTCGATATGAGCATCAACAACATGATCATCCACCAACTGTGGAACAACAACAGGATGATCATCGACAGGTACATCATCAATCAAAGGAGCAACATCAGGTGCATCGGCATGATCAGGGTCATGCTCTAATGCGGGGTCAGGAGCAACAACTGGCTCAGGAGCCACATCAGGCTCCGGATCAACAAACTCCATGTCAAAGTCAGCTAGAACAGCAAACACAGGATCGACAGGGGCTACGGGATCCTCCATGGGCTGATCTAAATGAATAAACTCAATGTCAAGATCGGGATCAAAGCCAGGTGGAAAAACAGGATCCGAATCGTCATCAATGTCATGACCAAACTCAAAGCTAGGGGCAGGGGCAGGTGCAGTAGATGATGCCATATCAGGGTCTGTGTCGTGCGAATGATGTTGCACTCCCTGCGTGTGCGAAGGTGCAGATGCCACAGACTCAAAGGAGTCTAGGACAGGTGAATGGACGGGTGCCTCCTCTGCAGGGGCATCATCAAGAAGTAGGATATCACCAGCAGCAATATGGGCCTCGCCCTCAAAGTCATCCTCCTCGAATAGATCGACGTCGTCGTCAGAGACTACGTCAAGGGGCATATCAACAATAGGATAAGCTGCAAGGGGCACAGGAGCAGGGATCACCGCGAGTGGCAAATCCCCAACAAGATGGCCATCAGCGGGCTCTACTACGACATCGGGCAGCGCAAAGGGCTGGAAGTCGTCATCGTCCGTGCTGGTAGTATCTGAAGTATACACCTCGTGCTCTGATGAAACTATGTCATCTGATACAATAGCCATGGGGTCCGTAGTGTCTGACTCTCCAGTACCAGATGAAAGCATGACGTCTGTAACACAAGCACACATATGCACAAACAATCAATCACATAATCAAATAAATATGTTAGTCACCAATAAGCAATCAAATAGTTCTCCTAGTCCCACTAGTCTACCTCCCAGCCTCTCAGACTGAATCTCCTAGTCTCTGAGATACTCCCTCAGTCTCCCCGACTGAATCCCTCAGTCTCCCCGACTGAATCCCTCCGTCTCCCCGACTGAATCCCTCAGTCTCCCCGACTGAATCCCTCAGTCTCCCCGACTGAATCTCTCACTCTCCCCGACTGAATCCTTCAGTCTCCCCGACCAAACCATGACTTTTAAGAAGGAAAAGTGCTCAACTTTTGTTTGTAAAAACGTTTTGTATCCGGGATCTGGACGTAATGTATGCAATGTAAAAATGTTTTCGTGAGAGCCCTAGTGATCATAGTCTAGACTCGAGAAGGAATCCTAGTTCGCTATGATCAAAGCTCTGATACCAAGCTGTCACACCCTGGCTTTGCGGAAGCGTGGGTTAATTTGGTGTGACTTCTTAATATCATAGCTTAATCACAACAAAGCTATATGAAAGTAAAACCATGCAGATCATCCATTGATTTAAGTTTTAAAATAAAAGTACCACAACATTGTTTTAAAAAGTTGACACATGCAACGGAATTACAACAAGACAAAATAAAAACATTGTTCAAAAGACATAACCACAACCATGAAACAGACGCATTTTAAGGACTGTGACTCGTCCAGGTAAAAGCCACATCCCCTAAACTTGGATGACCTCATAACTCTTACGCAGCGTGAAAACGTAGCATACCTCGCCAGATCCTTAATTCCCTGAAATACATGTAAGTTGGAAAAATCAACAAAAATGTTGAGCGAGTTCATGTGTAGTGAGTATGTAAAACCTTTGTAAGTATAAAAATCCCTGGTATGTAGCAAATAAGGAAATAAAGAGATCACCAATGGTTTGCAAGGCCATTGATATGTGTGAAGTGTAGTAGGAAGACTCAAACCTAGCAGATTTTTGCGTCGGGCTCAAAGTCACCCCGAGGTCCGTTCTGTTGGGCCTGGGGCTGGGCTCGCTACACCCAGATAGATCTACCGCTAATGACCCTCGGTCCTACAATGAGGATTAATGGCCTTCAGTTCCCGCCTACCCACTCACATGATCTAAGTAGTAACCCTCCTTACGCTAACCATACCATGTAAAAAGTATTCGTAATCATAGTAACATCTATTTCACCCCCGGAGTATAAAAACTGAAAACAGTTAGAGAAAAGGGGGACATGAACTCACTGAAGTGCGTCTCGAAATAGTAATCTCCCAGTCAACCTGCTGCGTGATGACCTACACGTACTAACTTCTATTAGACAGACGGCCATGCCTTGGCTTAAGGTTTAACGTTTTTGGGAAATAGTTAGACAACTATTTCGTATTTACACTTCGTAATTATGTATTAATTATATTCCTTCCCAAGGATGGGGGTTTTAATACATGTGCGTTTTTATAATTTCAGAAATACAGTATTAAGTCCCACTTAATAAAATATATTTTAATTCATTTGTCTAACACAATGGGTGGAGAAGAAGAAGGTTAGTCACGATACGGGTGGGACAGAGCCGGTTCAGATGGGTAACGGGAAAGTTGGAAGTTCGAGTTATCGGGATACGCTTTTGGGAGTAAAAAAAGGAAAAAGTGAAGCGATGAAGATTTTTGTGAACCCAATCTCTACATTACCTCTACAAAGGTGGAAGGGATCTTCGGTAATCACAGAGGTCCGAAGCTTGGATATCTTAAACAATATGGAAAGTCATCTTTTGCAAGATAACATGTTGGGAGGCAAAACTAGTTATCTGGGAGGTTTGAGGATTCTCATTTGTTTTCAAGAACCAAAATTAGCAGAGGAGTTTGTGGAGAAACAACAGATTTTTTGGAGTCAATGGGCTTCTAAGGCAGTGATTTGGAAAGGGGAATTTACAGATTGTAGCAGACTTGTTTGGATTGTAATCAGAGGGGTTCCGTTGGCTCTTTGGGATCGATCGGTTTTTAATAAAATAGGGGAACGATTCGGGAAGGTTGTCCATCCTTCAGAAGGCTCATTGGAAGATGGTTGTTTAGCGTACGAAAAAATGGCGGTGGTAGTTAATCACGGGCAAAAAATCGCTGAAGAGGTTTCGGTTTGTTGGAAAGGGGCTTGTTTCAAGGTTTGGGTTTATGAAGAGGAAGGAGAGTGGTCCCCAAGTTTTGTCGTGTGGGGATCTGAAGACCGGGAGGTGGGATACCGAAAGTATTTAAGCCTTTCAGAGGAAACAAAAGATTGCAAGTTGCAGGAGGATCGATCGCCGGAGATTAAAGAACAAGTTCGGGACCCGGAACTTCAAACGCCAGGGGAAAACCAAAAGTTGCATGGTAAAACTAACGAGGATCGTTCAAGGGAGGAAAGTATGCATGGTAAGGAGTCTTTTAACGTTCAGCTGCCTAAGTATGATCATGAGAGGGTAGGTGAGTTGTACAGGTTTCTTGCTAAGCCAAAGGTTGACATTCCTGTTGGTGGGTTAGAAGGTCTTTCGAGTTGTGATGGTGGTGGGCCAGGGCACTTTATTATTAGCCATGGGGATAATAGAAAACTTCCAGAAGCACGTGGGCATAATTTTAACAAGTTGGATAAAAAAGGTGGGGCCCCTATATTGATCTCAATTTAAAACCGGACGACCCGTTTGATTTAGACAAATTAATTTGGACTGAGGAGATTGCAAAGGCTAAGAAAAAAAAAAGGTTGACTACTGAAATCTCTCACACATTTTTACCTCCGTTACAGAAGACCAAAAAGAGGAAAATAGTTGAAGAGGGATGTCAAATGTTGAACAACCAGACAAATGGTTCACTTGAAGTAAACTTGGTTAATTTTTCGGAGTCTGCGGGTGGTTTTGTAGCTCTGGATATCAACAAGGAAACGTCTGCAACAGTAGAGGTCGGATGTGGGCTTGGCGTCGATTTAAATGGTTTTGAACCAGAGGTGAAGTCCATGGTTGAGGGGGAAATGGCGACAAAAGATTTTCAATGAATTATTTATGCTTGAATATTAGAGGGGCGGGGGAGGAGGAGAAGGCTAGATGGGTCAGAAGATTAGTGGCGGAGAATCGTGTATCGTTCATGGCGATTCAAGAAACACAAATGGCAGATATGTCAGATAGGTTGGTATCTCGGTTTTGGGGTAATACACATTCGGATATGTTTTTTGTAAATGCTTCGGGGAGATCGGGTGGGCTTTTTTCCATTTGGAACACCCATGCTCTCTTTGATACCTCAGTGGTAGCCGGGAATCATTTTATTATTGTGACTGGGAATATTCATGGGGTGGAGGGGAAGATAAACATTTGCAATGTTTCCGCGCCTAATAATGCGACGAGAAGGAAACAGTTATGGTCCGAGTTGTTGGAGATTAGGTGTCAGTTGAGTGGTCCTGTTATCTTCCTTGGAGACTTTAACGAAGTTCGGTACATTGAGGAAAGGCGTAACTCCAACTTTGACGCAGGGGGGCCGTTGGCTTTTAATAATTTTATTAGGGAGGCAGGGTTAATGGAATATACGTTGGCTGGCGGCAATTTTACGTATATTTCAGACGATGGGTTTAAGTTGAGTAAGTTGGACCGTGTGCTTGTGTGTGATAGTTTTATGTCGTTGTGGCCACACGCTAACCTTAAGGCTCTTTGTCGTGAATTATCGGACCACAGGCCGCTTGTTCTTTCTTGCGAATTGGTCGACTTCGGGTCAATTCCTTTTAAATTCTTTAGTTATTGGCTTGAGGTGGAAGGTTTTTCGGAACTGATCAAAGGGGTTATTAGAGAAGGGGTAAGGTCGATGGAAGGGGATAAGGCTTTAGTGGAGCTTTTCAAAAAGTTGAAAGCCAAGATTAAATTGTGGAGGGAATCTGTGAAAGCTTTGGAGGGTGCTAAAAAAGCCTTGGCTATTCAAGAATTGGAAAAAATAGAAAAGATCGCTGAAGTAAGAGATTTGGTCAAAAGTGAAAAGGACAATAGAGTTTCTTGGAAGCAAAACATTAAAATGATGGAGAAAAGAAGGAATTATGAACTGAGACAAAAATCTAAAACTAACTGGGTTCAATATGGGATGAAAATTCCATTTTTTTCCACAAGTGGATATACTATAGCAAAATGGTTAAAAGGATAAATTCAACCAATATTGGCGGAAAGATATTTGTTGACCCTGTTGACATCAAAAGAGAGATGAGGAAGGCCTTCAAGGTTAAATTCGAGGAACCTATGAAACGGCGTCCAGGCTTGATTATTAATGAATTTAAACAACTTTCTTTGACGCAAAAAAGAAGGTTAACATCTTTGTTTTCAGAAGAGGAATTAAAGAAAGCGGTGTGGGATTGTGGGGGAGATAAGGCGCCGGGCCCGGATGGATTTACCTTCAAGTTTGTGAAGAGGTTTTGGCAGGAGTTGAAACCAAAGTTCATGGAGCTTATGCATCAATTTTACGTGACAGGAAAAATTAACTACGGTTGTAATTCGTCATTCTTTACGCGTGTTAATTACTGTTTTCGTCCCTGTGGTTTGTCGAAAATCAGTATTTCAGTCCATTAGTTTAAAATTTGCGATTTCAGTCCCTGTGGTTTCACTTTCGTAACCATTTCAGTCCCTATGGTTTCACTTTCGTAACCATTTCAATCCATTATTCTGTTAAGTACAGGGACTGAAATGGTTACAAGGTGGACTGAAATGGTTACGAAAGTGAAACCACAAGGACTGAAATTGCAATTTTTAAACTAATGGACTGAAATAGTGATTTTTGACAAACCACAGGGACGAAAACAGTAATTAACTCTTCTTTACGCTTATTCCTAAAGTCCAAGACCCGCAAACATTGACAGATTATAGACCGATATCCTTAATTTGGGGTGGTGTACAAAGTGATTGCTAAAACACTTACAAACCGGTTAAAGAAGGTGATAACCACAGTTTCTTCACCTACACAATCAGCGTTCGTTGAGAATAGAAATATCTTCGATGGCCCACTTATTGTTAGTGAAGTGGTTTCATGGGCAAAGGTGAAAAAGAAGAAGGTAATGTTATTTAAAGTTGATTTTGACAAGGCTTACGATTCGGTGAATTGGAGATTTCTTTTGAATAACTTGAAAATGATGGGTTTCCCGAAGAGATGGAGAAAATGGATAAATGCTTGCCTCTCCTCTAGTAAAGCGTCTATTTTGGTGAACGGCTCTCCGACTAAAGAGTTTTTCCTAAAGAGAGGTCTCCGTCAAGGTGACCCATTATCGCCTTTCCTCTTTATTCTTGTCTTGGAAGTGCTTGATGTGTTCATGAATCGCGCCGTGAGAGTGGGGATGTTTGATGGGATCCAACTTCCAAACGAGGGGCCAGTTTTATCACATCTATGCTATGCCGATGATGTGATCTTCATGGGCGAGTGGTCCGAAAAAAACTTTTACAACCTTAAGAGGATTTTGAGATGCCTTCAACTTGTGTCTGGATTAAAGGTAAATTTAAATAAGAGTTGTTTAATGGGCTGTAATGCTCCGTATTTTCGAACCTTTCTTATTTTAGCAAGTCGTGTTGTACCTTCCATATTTAGACACTTGTACTCTCTTTGTAATTTACTTTCGTTTCATTTGTAATTCGAGACTATTGATCATAATGAAAACGAAGGTATTTTATTCATGTTTGTGTTAGACTTATGTGCGATTTTCACGTTTGAACAATATATTATCATAGACTCTCGAAACGTTATTACGCTCAATGCTCGTTAAACTAGTTGAAACTCGTAAAATAGTGAAACTCGAAAGCTTTGTGAAACGAATAAACGTTTAAAGATTTTTATTCGTTATAAATATGGTCATTATTCAAGCTTAAACTAATTAAATTAATTAAAATAATTAATTTTGTTATTTAAAAGTTCATTTTTTTATAATAATCTAGTTAGTCCCGTTATATTTTGAAGTTAGAAAATAACCTAATTAGTAAACCAAGTTAAATTACTTAAGCAATTACTTAGATAAACTAATTGGTTAAAAAAATTATATAACTTAGTTAGTTTAAAAGTTAGTATCCTTTTTAAAAACCATATAACTTGGTTAGTTAGTTAAACCACAGGGACCGTTAGTGCAAATTCACCAAACTAAACTTTAGGGACTGATTCTGCAATAATTGGTTCGAGCAGATTGTTGCATCTTCACAAAAGTGAGCATAACTCACTCATTTCTTAACCTTTTCACTTGATTCTTTTTCCCACTTGTTTGGAACAACCTTAGGAACATTTCCAGAGGTTTTCCATGGAAAACTAAGCTCTGGAATGTCCCCAAAAAGGCTCCAAAGTGGACTGTTCGTTTTTGTTTTCATCTAAACCTTGTTATTTCTTATCAAACTTGAGTCTAACTCATCTCAAACCTATGTCCTAATGCTTACAACACTTTAGTGGTAGGTTAGGCTTAAAAACAAGGTTGAGACACTTAAAAATCAGAGGATTAAACCTCACAAACTTGGTGTTTTGTTTAGCGTTTTAACCCACAAGTCATGTCAAACTTAGACTTTGATGCATGAGTGATTATGGAACAACTTGGGTTGTCCAACATATAATCCTCACATGATTTGATGATTTCCAATAGCTTAGTTTAGTTTATTTTACATACTTGTATAAACCTTAGTTCGTGACCCTCCTTGGTTGTCTTTACATCAAGTGAAGTGGTGAACATCAAAGGGGTGCCTAAATGGAAGCTTAGTCTTCCTACCCCATACATGACATCCTTGTAACTAAGAGGTGCCTAAATGGAGATTAAATCTTCTACCTCCTACTTGAAATATTGGACTTAAATAATATGTAATATTTAACCTAAGTATAAGCACATACTCTTTCGAACCTTTGATGTTAAACTAATGTTTACACGTTAAAGACGTAGAACATCATCTAAGACCTAAACCTTAATATGATTCTAATGGGTATTCTACCCATGAAAAACATCAAATAACCATATTGGTTACCTAGTGTCATATGATGGTTATAAGGTTTAAAAGATGATTATTTTTATGCATATATATTTTCTTTATGCTAAGTTATTCCATATTCTTAATCTTCCGTAAACGCCAAACTCACACACCTACGTTTCCTCGTGTAGAAGGACTAGGTGCTCCAAGCTAAATCATCCACCAAACTTACTCTCGGATCTTCCAAGTCAAGACTTGTAAACCGTGAGTATACTCGATCCTTTTTTCCCCTTTACACTTTGGGATGCAACATGTATACCTATTCAAAACAACTTTTATGCTTAAACAAAACATACTCTATCTATGAACGTGACATGAAACTATTGTGAATATTTGCTATGCTTGTATGCTCTATGAACGATTTGGAACGTTATATGCTCATTAACTTTGCTAGCCCACCTTAACAATTATAGCGCTATAGGATTAACGCCTCGCCCGCTATTCTATTGGGTATTGTTAAGTTAAACATTACCACCCCGCTAAACTATTGGGATTAGGCTATTGTATGTGTTGTATTCTTGGGTTTGATCATATAGTACGCCAAAATTGCATTGCTAGTAAATTTATTCATTTAGTAACATGTTGGATATGAGTTTTTATTCTATTATGCTATGTAACCAAACTTGTATACTCGCCTTTGTTTTTGCATTTGAACTCTATTTTAATACATGTTGCAGGTTAATTATTGAGATGATATTCAAGACGAAACAAGATTTAGGGTGGACTAGATACACACCTAGATTAATCTATCTTTTGTTGTTATGTTACAATTTGAAACTATGTTGTTATTTCTATTTGAATCTTGTATGACAACTTAGTATTGCAATGAAATTTGAATTTAATTAAATATTGTCACATAGTGTTATGACGTCTCTAGCAATCTATACACACTTCGTCTCATCCCGATGTTTCCGCCATCGGTTGGGGTGTGACATGGGCATAGGGGTGGACGGGGAGACGACTAGTAGGATGGCTCAGATTCTTAATTGCAAGGAAGGGTCCCTACCATTTACTTTTCTTGGGCTTCCTGTCGGAGAAAAATATGAAACGAGTCAAACCGTGGCGCCCAATTATTGATAAATTTACAAAAAAAATATCTTCTTGGAAGGCGAAATATTTATCCATGGGGGGTAGAATCACCCTAGCCAAAGCGGTTCTTGGGAATTTGCCATCTTACTATCTCTCGATTTTTAAAGAACCGGTTAAAGTTTGAAATACCCTTGAAGGCATTAGGAGGGCATTTCGTATGGGGCAAGTCGGGGACTAGAAACAAACTAAGGTGGGTCGCTTGGAACAAAATACAAGTTTCTAAAAGGTTTGGGGGTATGGGTTTGGGAGAGATAAGAAGCCTGAATTGGACTTTCCTTATGAAAAGGAAATGGAGGTATGTCAACCAAGCCTCTCAACTGTGGGCTTTGACTATTCGGGTAATTCATGGTAACGGCGAAACGAGTGTAGATATTCCGTTGTGTGGTAGAATTGGGGGTACTTGGAAAGACATCCTTGCGGTTGAAAAAGACATACAAAAAGCTGGCATTAATAATGTAGTGGGATGGGCATTGAAACGGGATGCGGGCAAGTTAATATTTTTTCTGTGGTGAAATTTCGAGATGAGGTAAATGAAAGAATAGGTGAAATAATTAATATTGGTGGCTTTAAATGGCTTGAGTGGGTCCCCAAGAAGACCTTGTGTTTTGTTTGGAAACTTTGCCAAGGTAGTATACCTATGGCAGAAGCTTTACAACATAGGGGTATTCTTATTCAAGAGGTGCAATGCAAATTATGTGGGTAGGATTTAGAAACAGTGAACCATCTTTCTATGGAGTGTGTCATGGTCAAAGCTGTGTGGTGGCATTTATGTATTTGGTTAAAAATCCCTGTCATAATGCAAGTGAACTCCTTCGTCGACTTGCTGGAAACAATTAATAATCTAAAAGGCTCGGAAAAGTGGAAGAAAGTAATAGAAGTAGTTTTCTATGCGGCTATATGGAGAGTTTGGAAGGCAAGAAACGCAAAGGTCTTTGATAATATCCCGTTCCAGGTGGTAAAGATGGTGGACGATATTAAAGAGGACTCGTTCATGTGGATCAAAAACAGGTCGAAGATCACAAATTTGAACTCGGAGAGGTGGCGGGACTTTAACGTGAGAGATGTAATCGGTTAGTGTTTGTTTATTTTCTTTTTTGTTTGTTTTGCTTTTCGGGATTCCCAACTTCTTGTTGGCCCCTTTGTTTTCATTTTTATGATTTTATAAAAATGTAGCCGTTCAAAAAAAAAAAAAAAAGAATAATCCATGAATATCAAAGAAGCCACAATAGGCTCATGGAGACTTGGACCATTCTAAAAATTGGTGGAATGTGCTATCTAGTGTACATCTACATATCTTTTAGACCAGACAAGAGGATATCAATACTATGTTTTTCTTTTTTTCTTTTTATATTAACATATTAAAATCTACAAGATTTGTAATTGATTTATATAATAAATTGTATTGTATAAGGGTGTAAGGGGTGCTCACCTAAGGGTGTAAGGGGTGCTCACCTCTTAGGTGAGTCCCCCCTCTTACACACAACCAATCATATAGTGCCATGTCAACTCCCCTAATACACTCCTCTAATACCGATTTTTGATGGCGGCACTCCCCTATGAGGTGAGTTCAAAATTAATTTTTTTCTTTTTTTTTTGGTAAAATTATGGATGTTTAAAAATTAAATAAAAGACATTTCATTAAATTTAAATAAAAATACATTCAAAGTAGAAAATAAAAATTACATTAAAACTAGAAAACTAAAATTTTAGAAATCGCATGGCCACCCGTACTTGTTAGCGATTTCTCGCTTTCGGGCGAGGATGATCGGCAACATACTTGGCGGAACATCGTCGTGCGGCTTAAGGAATGTTTTCATATCTCGATCGAAATTGTAGTTTTTCATCGTCTCGAGTTGTGCCGATATGAGCTCGCGAGCCTCCGACTCTCTTTTTTTCCTCAATTCGATCGCCTCCAATTCTACCGCTTGCTTCGCTTCTTTCATGGCGGTGTACACTTTGAATTGTGCCGCCAACTCGGCCGAGCTTCCCTCGGAAGATGTAGCTTGACGCTTGTCTCGCCGTTGTGCTCTTTGTGGCGAGGGATCTTCGTTCATATCCGGTATCGAAAAGTCCACGTCAACGGGCTTTCTTTTATGTGCCGAACCTTCACCTTCCTCACCCATCAATGGGACTTGGGCCCATTTCTCGTGTCTTCGAACGACCTCCCACGCCTCGATGTGTTGAAAACCGCTTGGAAATCTTTCTTTAAATTCTTTTAACGCGACTTTCATCACGTCGAGATCCTTACATCCGCTTGCTCGTGTGCGATCCTACATGTTATAAAATAAAAAAAATTAGAAAGTGTTAAAAAAGTATGAACTTAGAAAAAAAATTAAAAATATGCAATGTTAAAAAAAATATAATTTTTACCGCTTGTTGGTATAGGCCGTTGAAAAAGTTTATTTTCGCATGCATCGAGTTCCATTTAGACCGTACTTGATGAACGGTTCGGTTACTTCCACCGATAGTTTTGTTAAAGTGCTCTAAAATTTTACCCCAGAAACTTTCGCGACTTTGTTGATTGCCCTTTTTTTTGTTGGTAGAACAATGTACCCACGCCTTCGCCAACGCCTCTTCTTGTTCTTTTGTCCATTTTTCGCTCACCGTTTTCCCTTTTTTTTCTCGAGCCTCATCTTCTTCGTTGCCCGCGTCTTCGTCCACATTATATTCATCTTCCTCGTCGTCGTCGCCCAAATTTTGAGTTTCGGGCACTACCTCATCCTCGTCGTCGTCGTCGTGAATAGGTAGAGGACGTTCGACATTTCCTCGTGTAGAAGGAACTTGTGAAGAACGATAAGCATATGGGTCGAAGGCGGGGGATTGAGGAGGAGCGTCCATTGATAACAAATTTTGAAAATAGCCGAAATTGGGTTGTTGGGTGTTGTAAAACGAGGGGTGTGGAGGTTGTTGGAAAAAAAACGGGGGTTGTGAAGTGTATCCGAAAGGGGGTTGTGGTTGAGCATTTGCACCGCTCGAACCATCTCGAGACGGTTTCGAGACCCGTCCCTTAGTTTTTTTCTTGGCCTCGCGGGGTCGGTTCTCCATTGCTCGGTGTATAAAAAATAAAAAGTGAAGGGGGTTTGGTTGGAGAGTATAAAAAATAAAAAGTGAAATGGGTGTGATTGGAGAGTTTAAAAAAATAGAGAGAATGAGATGGGTTGAGTATAAAAAAATGGTGAGAATGAGATGGTTATTTATATTAGTTTAAAAAAAGTGAATTTTTTTTTATTAAAAATCCGACCGTTACCATACGACCGTTCCTCTTTTTTCGTGCTTTTCACTCGGTGAACCCACACCCAAAACCCACCCCGATTCGGGACCCCGCGGTGATGGCGGCGGTGTTCCCGATCGGGGAAAGGCCTCACCGCATCCCCTTACCGAGTACGCCCCGGACACCCTAAGAGGTGAGTCCCCTCTCTTACACATAACCAACCAAATAGTGCCACGTCAACTCCCCTCTAATACTCCCCTAATACCCCTTTTTGATGGCGGCACTCCCCTCTTAGGTGAGTTCAATTTTTTTTTTTGTAAAATTATGCATGTTTATAAATTAAATAAAAGACATTTCATTAAATTTAAAAAAAATACATTCAAACTAGAAAATAAAAAACACATTCAAAGTAGAAAATAAAAATTACATTAAAACTAGAAAATTAAATTTTAGAAATCGCATGGCCACCCGTACTTGTTAGCGATTTCGCGCTTTCGGGCGAGGATGAACGGCAACATACTTGGCGGAAAATCGTCGTGCGGCTTAAGGAATGTTTTCATATCTCGATCGTAATTGTAGTTTTTCATCGTCTCGCGTTGTTCCGATATGAGCTCGCGAGCCTCCGACTCTCTTTTTTTCCTCAATTCGATCGCCTCCAATTCTACCGCTTGCTTCGCTTCTTTCATGGCGGTGTACACTTTGAATTGTGCCGCCAACTCGGCCGAGCTTCCCTCGGACGATGTAGCTTGACGCTTGTCTCGCCGTTGTGGTCTTTGTGGCGAGGGGTCTTCGTTCATATCCGGTATCGAAGGGTCCACGTCAACGGGCTTTCTTTTATGTGCCGAACCTTCACCTTCCTCACCCATCAATGGGACTTGGGCCCATTTCTCGTGTCTTCGAACGACCTCCCACGCCTCGATGTGTTGAAAACCGTTCGGAAATCTATCTTTAAATTCTTTTAACGCGACTTTCATCACGTCGAGATCCTTACATCCGCTTCCTCGTGTGCGATCCTACATGTTATAAAAAAATATGAACTTAGAAAAAAAAATTAAAAATATACAATGTTAAAAAATATAATTTTTACCGCTTGTTGGTATAGGCCGTTGAAAAAGTTTATTTTCGTCATCATCGGGTTCCATTTAGACCGTACTTGATGAACGGCCCGGTTACTTCCACCGACAGTTTTGTTAAAATGCTCTAAAATCTTACGCCAAAAACTATCGCGGTTTTGTTGATTGCCCTTTTTTTGTTGGTAGAACAATGTACCCACGCCTTCGCCAACGCCTCTTCTTGGTCCTTTGACCATTTTTCGCTCACCATTTTCCCCTTTTTATCCCGAGCGTCATCTTCTTCGTTGCCCGCGTCTTCATCCACATTATATTCATCGTCCTCGTCCTCGTCGCCCAAATTTTGAGTTTCGGGCACTACCTCATCGTCCTCGTCGTCGTAAACAGGTAGAGGACGTTCGACATTTCCTCGTGTAGATGGAACTTGTGGGGAACGAAAAGCATATGGGTCGAAGGCGGGGGATTGAGGAGGAGCGTCCATTGATAACAAATTTTGAAAATAGCCGAAATTGGGTTGTTGGGTGTTGTAAAACGAGGGGTGTGAAGGTTGTTGGAAAAAAAACGGGGGTTGTGAAGTGTATCCGAAAGGGGGTTGTGGTTGAGCATTTGCACCGCTCGAACCATCACGAGACGGTTTCGAGACCCGTCCCTTAGTTTTTTTCTTGGCCTCGCGGGGTTGGTTCTCCATTGCTCGGTGTGAAGGGGGTGTGGTTTGAGAGTATAAAAAATAAAAAGTGAAGTGGGTGTGGTTGGAGAGTATAAAAAATGTGTGAGAATGATATGGTTTGAGTATAAAAAAATGGAGTGAATGAGATGGTTATTTATATATGTTTAAAAAAAGTGAATTTTTTTTTAAAAAAATCGGACCGTTGCTTTTTGACCGTTTCTCTTTTCTCGTGCAAATTAACTCGGTGACTCCATGCCTAAACCACCCCCAGATTTGGGTCCCCGCATTGATGGCGGCGGTGTTCCCGATCGGGGACAACCCTCACCGCACCCACTCCTCGCGTACACCCCGTCCACCCTAAGGGTTAAAGCGGTTATTTTTTTAACTAAAATAAAACTTTCAATTTCACTAAAACAACTTGTTAAATTATATCGAAACAGAAGCTAAACGGGCAACAAGCTGCGCCGACAGCCTTTTCTGAATTAAATAAGGGTTAAAGCGTTATTAAGTGTCAAAATATCTTATTGGTTCTAAAATTAACATTCATCATTGTATTTATCAAAAAGATAATATATACCCGATATGACTTAATTTTTTAATAAATATACAAAAAAGGAGAAAAAAAATACCAGATACGGCTTGATTTTTTATTACATATACAAAAAAAGAAAAAAAAAATCTCGCCAAAACTAGTGTTAGAAAGCTAAATTATAATGTTAAATAACAATTAAAAACAAATGTAAAATCTTAAATCTGGAATCCGGATAAAATAACCTTGTGTTTCTAATCCAAGTTATTTTAATAATAAGTTATAAAGTTTTAAGTGTTTTAAAAAAGAACCCAGTCAAAAGTTGATAACATCAAAAAAGTCAGTTTTGGAATTTTTGTTATGGTTTTGGGAGTGTAGACCACGGCAATAATATCATCATGTACATGGATAGTTGCAACTTGCAAAATCGACTACGACTTATTATTTTGTCGCCACCGTTTGCGCAGATGATAGTAATCAATTTTGTCTCTTATTTTTTTCTCGAGTTTAAATAAACATCGCTTTCAAATAGTGTGAAGTTGTGAACAGATTGTTGGAAATTTGTGAAAATTGCATTTTTTACAAATATAGGAAAATGATTTTTTTCCTATTTTGGACTAGAAATAAATATAAGAAAATGAGCGGGTTTTATATATTTATTTGTGGATTTGTGTTCTACGTTGGAAGAGCTTCGCATCAAACTAAACCACGTCCAAAACGGAGCTAAGATGAATGAGATATCGATGCTCAAAGTTTGGTGTTTGAAACTTGAATGTTGAAAAAGTGGGAAAGTGACACCTTGTCCCACATAGGAGGAGAGATGAAACTTAAATGAGTATTTAAGTGGGAACTCTCCATCCTTATTTTTTCATGGAAGCACTCACTAAGTGTATTCGCGAAGGGTGCGGAGCACCCTAACTCGCACTCGCACACGCACACGCGCGCGTGGCGTGGGCGATGAGGCGCAATGTGGCGCTTTGATGGCGCACTTTGTACTTCGCACGCTCGCACTGGCGCATGGGCACTGAGGTGACGTGCGCGGCGCACCAAAGTGAGCCAAAACGGCGCGACTGTGTGGCATGCTCGTAGAGCCTTACAGGTGACGTGGCGCATGCGCGCAGGTGCGCATGGGACTGAGCCAGTATGGCGCACGCGCGCATGGCAGTGAGCCAAAATGGCGCATGCGCGCAGGGGCGTGCAGACTTGCGCGCGCGCAGAAGCTTTCAGCAGCAGTTAATGCCAGTGTAGTTACACTTCAGCATTTGAAACTGACGAATCAATGCGTTTGACTGAGAATTTAATGACGAATTAAAGTGCATTGAAGACGTTTAATCCAGTTTAATTCTTCCATTAAATTCGTTTTTCAGTTTCTTCAAGACCTGCAGTATAAATAGGTGGTTTACCTGCTGCATAAAGACACACCGAAACACACAGAACATACAATCTTCTCTCTGAATCTTCATCTTCTTCTTCAAGCAGCAAGGTACACCTTCGGGTTGGAGTCAAGACCGGCAGTGCAACTGCTTTAGCTGTTGTATCCTGGAAACAAACGTGTTCTCCTGGGAGACACGGAATTTGTTTTAAGGGACTCGTGTTCAACACGATCCTCAGCTGTGAACAGTGTTTCTGTTCAGATTTTTGTTCTTGTTTTTTTTATTTTCAGTTGTAATATGTATTGTAATTTCTGCTTTCCTTTCCAGTTGTAATTTGAAGTTAATAAAAATAATTTTATTTATTTTGCACGAACAGATTCATCTACAGATTAAATTTTATTTGGTATAATTTATAAGTATGTAAGTTTTGTCATTAAAAAAATAGTGTGATTGCGTGCAAACATCGTTATCAAATGACAATTAACCTTATGTTTAACATCCATAGTTAAAAAGAAAGAAAATATTTATTAAGAAATGAAATATATGATACATTATTATAGATACTATACTATAATTTAACTCTATTTTAAGACATAGTAAAGTTGGGTTTTAATAAAGTTTCAGTTTATATATATATCTATTTTTTGAAAGGCAAATCTCTTGCTCCTTTATTTATCTTTTTTAATAATTTGCATTTATTAACTTTTTGAAAAACTTAAATACATCATGTTAACACTGCAATGTAATTGGAATGCAAACAAAATTATACCTATCATTGTTTGGTATTTGGTAACATAAATATCATGTAATAGCATTAGTTATTACTGAGAAGACTAATAAAAAAGATATGCAATCAATTAAATTTACATAAAATAAACGTTATTATGGTGAATGATAATTCTTCAATAGTACCTAGGTGTTTATTCACTACAATAAAAACGAACAAAAACAACCAAAACATGTTGCCAACAACAACAATGGTAGTAGCAACATGGTAAGCAAACGGTCTAACAACTTAGCTATTAAAACAAAATCGATTATAAAACTACCAACCAAAAACAAAGCGATCGAAAAACGCTTATATGTGCGATCCCATGGACACATAGTTGACATGTGCATATAGATAAAAAAAAAGTATAAACAAATAAATTTTAAGCATATATAAATCTTCATTGATTCTGAGCAATTTATACAATAAGTTGGATAAGAGTTATGCGCATGGCTTTATAGCCTAGTGGCATCTTAGGGTGGGATAAAGCTTTGAGACCAATAGGTTCTGGGTTCGATTTCCACAAGGAGGTTTTCCCATATGTATTGAGTTTCCTCCTGAAATGATGTATAGGTATTATGCCTAGTGGAGATGGATATGATCAGGTGGTTCCGCTGGTGGCACGATGATACTCCAGTTATCCAAATTTACCGTTCAAAAAAAAAAGTTGGATAAGAATTATAATGGTTATCGGAGTTTGCAACATAGTACTACTTTGAAATTAACGTGAACGTCCCACTCTATATGACTGTATATAAAGATCATTTATGGCATATCCAACTTAGTTATAAATACTATGAATAAAAATTAACCAAAACTATATATTTTGATTATAGTATATATTAAATATTATAAATTATTAGTACAAGTAAATCTTATACATCTAAATGACAAATTAAAATGTTAAAACTTTTATATTTGGAATTCATAGACAAAGAACCTTATGTTTATAACCCGGGCTGTTACAATTCACAGAAAAGGAAAAAAAATCTCAATTGATGTATAAATTAATATAAAACTAGTATTAAGCATCCTGCGTTGCAGCAGGGGTAAAACCATGTCAAATAGCATCAATATCATACTACCGCAAACGACTATCAACACTGAATTTGCGGCAAAAAAATTAGACCGAAACGTAAATCATAGAAAATAATAACTAAGTCGATCTAGGACCCGCACGTTCTGACGAACTTGTGAAACATGAAAAAAGTAGACGACGTAAAAACGTTGAACTACACACGTACATTACATCGTATTAACTCGTAAAACTTAGAACGAAGCGTAAAACATAACGTAAAAACGTTAAATCACACGCGCACGTTGCGCCATGTTAACGCGCAAAATTTAGAATGAAAAGTAAAACGAAAAATTTGCGAAATATGAAAAATATAGGGGACCAAAGTTAAAAGTAAAAAAATTATAAGGTTAAACTGAAAAAATGAAAAGTTTTGGGTTAAAAGTAATAACTCAAATAGTTTTAGGTTAAAAATAATTTATCAAATACTTTTAGACTAAAAGTAAAAAAATCAACTCTATTTTTAAAAAACTCCCCAAACATATTACACCACACCTTATGCACAAATAAATTGATAATTTATAGTATTTAAATTAAATTTAAATAAATAAATAAATTATAATAGCTTTGAAAAGGACCTAGTCATAATTGATTTGATTTAACATCCGAAGAAAAGTCAGTTTTGGAACTTCTGTTGAGAATTATTTTTGGAGTGTAGACAACGGCAATATCATCATCATGTAGACGGATGGTTCTTCAAAAATAGCTAGTAGGGTCATTAAGTCATATTCAATTTTTGAAACCCCGAAGTCTTTTTTAAAGCCTTTGTTTTTTTTAATGGACTACCACCCGTGTTGATGCATTATGTTTGTGGCCTTCGTCAATGTATTGAGTCATAGTTGTATGTATAGAAATACGTGTCGAAAGTGTCGGATTTGTAAAGTTTAGACCCCTTCGCACGAAGGGACCCTTCGCGCGAAGGGAGTCCAGTCGTCCAAAGAGCCTCTCGCACGAAAGGCACCAGTCGCACGAAGGGTCAGTACTATAAATAGGAGTGTCTGTGTGTTCATTTGTAACTTTTGGATTCTGGTAGCGAAGCTCTGCCAGTTTGGTTTCTTGGAGTTGTAACATCAAAACATTAATGAAAACAATGATAATTAGTGAAATCTTGTGTGTGTCAACATTCCGAATGGATTACGCACATTACAGAGTGTCTATTTGAATCGGCCGAAGCATTTTCATTAGCGAAACGGTCCTCACAAGTGGTACCAGAGCCAGAAGGCTGATCACAAGTGGTATCAGAGCCTGGAGGCTGATCTCAACGGCTAACAACACAAGATTTCATCAAATTGAAGACTTATTCACATCTATTTTCTACTCATTCATCTTTTTGATCAAATGCAGGACGAATTCATTGTCTAATTTTTGGACTATTTGTGCAAAATACACTAATGAACAACCCTTGAACAAATTAGACCATAATTCAATCAGAATCATTGAAAATTGTGAAAAATGTCAAAATACGTAACTTGATCTTCGAGAGAAAGGACCATTCGCACGAAAGGCATCATCCGTTCGCACGAAACGATCTGAATTTCAGCTAAAATTGAAATTGTACCATTCGCACGAAAGCACACTCACCTTTCGCACGAAAGGCCTTAACCATTCGCACGAAAGACACTTGTCCCTTCCGCACGAAAGACACTTGTCCCCTTCGCTTGAAAGTGTTATTTGACCAAGTGTTGACTTTTTCAAGTATTTTTCACGAAGTTCAAGATTCCGACGAAGATTGAGTATGAATGTTTTAAAATGTTAGCAGAAATTATTGATGAGCCTGAACAAATAGTCGAAGAAATAATAGAAGATGAAGGAGAAATTTGTTTTGACGAAACTCCCGAGGAATCTGATACTTTGAATTCTTCTTCTGAAGAAATAGTAGGAAAAGGATTTGATATATATGAATGGTTTAATGAGAAAGTAAAAAGAATAACAATTAATGCGATGCAAATAAGAGAAGAGATGCAAAGAGAGGAATAAAAGATAGAAATCATGGAAGAAGTTATCGAAGGTTCGAGGGTAAGGGATGAAGAAGATCAGGCCTACATAATAACTAAAACTATGATGCCCCGATTTTTTGAAGAAGAAGAGAAAAATGAATTAGTTGGTGAAAAAGAAGAGAGTGTGAAGATTGATAAAGAAGAAAGGAAAAGTTAAAAGTAAAAAAACTTGATGAGAAAAAAGAATTTGAGTGCAAGAAATGCACTGGACCATGCGAGTTCTGTGCAGAAAAAAAAAGAATTTTTAAAACAAAAATACACAGAACTTGCTGAAAAAGAAGAAATTTTAAAACAAACATGTGCAGAACTAGCCGCAAAAGATGAAATTTTAAAACAAAAAGCGCAGAGCTAGTGGAAAAAGGAAGAAGTTTTAAAACTAAAGAGCATTTGCACTGAATGTTTTGATAAAGAAATTGCATGTTTTGGAGAAGAAAAAGAAATTCAAGAACTGAAAAAACACAATGATCACTTAAAATATGATTACAATCAAATGAAAGAAGCATATGATAAGATGAGTAGCAAAACTAAACAATTTGTTGACCTTAGTCGTAAAAATGATGCTACTATAACGTTGCTTAAAGCTACAATGATGGATAAGCAAACAACAATTAACATTCATCTTGATAAAATTGCTGAGCTTAAGCAAGAATTAGAAACAACAAGAATTGAAACGGAAAGGGTCAATAAAAAATTGAATAGTTATTCCACTTCATCATATGTGATTGATCATATTTTTTCAAAACGGAATGAAAAAGAAAAAAACTGATAAGGAAACTGAAAGGAATGGAAACAAAGGGTCAGGATATCATTGGGTTCCACCTCCCATGAGGGAAGGTTACTGCCGAAAAAGGCAGAGGGGGTGGAAAAGGCGTTGAACATTAAACTAAAATCTGTTCAAAACCAAATTGATCAGCTGCCCGATGATGTTTATGTGACATACACTAAATCTAATGATGCTTGTGAGTCAGATTTAGTTAAAAATGTGTTTGAAAAAGTTTTTGAAGATGAAAATCAAAGTGATTCCACCAATTTTGAAAGTCCAAATTCACATTTTGAAGATGAGGAAAGTTTTCACAAAAATTACATTCTAAAATCTGAATCTAAATTGAATAATGATCCGAATATGATGATGTACAAGATGTTTAGATCTGACAAGTTATATTCAGATGATAAGTTTTTGATTCAAAACGTAAATTTTAAAAAGCTAGAGAAGGTGTTTAAGCTGGTGGAAATCTAGTTTTCAGAGATAGAGAATCTTGCAACAATTGCAAGATATTTGAATTTCAAGAAAGATAAATTTTATTATACCAAACCAAGAAATTCTTACTATCAAAAGAAAAATTTTAAAAATGAAAGAGATGGTGTGGTTTATAATAAGAAAAATCAAAACAAGAGGTTTCAAAAGTCAAATTTTGTGAAGACAATGAACTTCGTTCGTGGAACAAGTTCAGAATGTGATAAAGAATCCCAATTTAGTCGACAAACTAATGAGAATTCTTTACACAAAATAAGCAAAAACAGGCTGAAGGTTCCACTATTAAACAAGACAGTTGGACATGCTTTAGATGCAATCAGGTTGGACACATTGCTCGAAAATGTCCACAAAATCAGCCTAAGCTTGATTATGCTGACAAGAAGAAATCAGAAGATGATAAACATAAATCACCAAGTTTTGCACCGAAACAGATCCCAAAAAGAAACAATGATTCTTTGAAAAAGAATGATCGAAAAGGCTCAAAGTTTTATGTAAAAAACATTGTTTCAAAAGGTCAAACTTGGGTGATCAGAAAGAAAGAAACTTCTGATGTTAAGAAGAAAATTGATTCAACTGAAAAGGTTGAAGTCAAGAAACAAGATGTGTTTGAGAAAACTGAAAAAGATTTTCCAAGTTTGTCTGAGTCAATTCATGTTAAGTTACCCAAGACCAAGCAGGCTTGGGTTGTATTGTTCAAGTGATTGATTTTAGGCATGTGCAGGTGTTTCTATGGTCAATCAAAGTGAATCATGGACAACCAAACAGCCTGACACATGAAGGAAAATAGCCTGAGTTTTCCAGAAAAAAAAGGCTAAAATTGGTTTTGAAAATATTTTTTTGAAAAATTGAAAAAAAAATTCACAGAACCCTCACTGCAGAACAAACAAAACATGATAAGACAAGAATTGAAAATGTTATTCAAAATTCAAAAAGTATCAATGTTTTTGTCATGAGGGATAATGGATAAACAAAGATTTTGAAGCAGAAACGGATAGCGAGATAAAGTTGAACACATCGGTCTGTCAAATTTTTGTTTGAAAATGTTTTAGAATTTTAGGGGGAGAAAAATGAGATTAAAAAAATTCAAAAACATTTAAAAATTCAAAAATGTACAAAAACATAAAAAAAGAGACAAAAGAGTTTTAGTGTAAAAAGAGGAAATGATAGTACATCAGTAGACTATCACATCACGCTAGAGAAATGAATAGTTAAAAAGTGATAAACAATCTAACTGATGATGTGCCAGTAGGTTTTTACACATTTAGTTGATTGTTTTCGAGATATAAACTAAATAAAACTTCTTAATATGTGGGTAACATCTCTCGGATATATGGACTTAGTACTTCGAAATTTCGTTTGAGAGATTGCTTGATTCTGAGATATTAGGTATTTATACAGATTTGATATTTGGGGTATTATGAAAGTTCTTCTGATTTTGCATCAGCAATGGCCAAGAACTTATAGAATACTTTTGCGTTTAAACCCAAAAAACTGCATTAAATTGAAAGTATCGAAAGATATTACAATTGCAGTCAAAAGATTCCAAAATGGAATACCACTTTAAGTCGAGCCTTCATCTCTTTGTCGGTACGGTGGTACTAACCTGAGCTCTCATGTGACATTTGCACATTTTCAATCGTTGAACAAGTTCGATCATTTTCGTGTTCAATAAAATGTTATATTTTATTTACGAAAGACGTAACCGTACGATCGAACGAAACGATATCCATGACATTTCCGGACAAAAATCCAAGTTACACATGCCTTAACACCTTAATATAACCTAAATTTTAGGTTAAAGTGGGTTAAAAATGACAAAATGCGACAATACAAGTCTAGGCGTTAAAACTGCCAAAGTTTGAAAGTCTTGTACTGCAAGGGGACTTACGGACCGTAAGCATAAACCCCCCATATGGTCCGTAAGGACCTACCAGCAATAGAAAACTGGCAGCTGGCCTTCCAGCTACATTTCTTGGCCTCCATGTCGCAATTTTTGCCACTTCTCACCTACTTTGGACACCTGGGAGGACACTAAGCATTGCTATAACACCTGGATGGGCACTTAGCATGATTTGGTGGCCTCTTGATCACTACAAATAGGTGATCAAAGTCCGCATTTCAACTTGCACCTTTCATAATTCTTTCTCTCTATCTTGGAGCTTGTTTCTAGCTGATTGGAAGGCTCTTATCTTGAGTTCTGAAAGTGTTCTTCAACACAAGTATGTGTTGTTCCTAGTTCTTTCGTTTTTTGGCTATTTTGAGCCAAAAGTCAAACAGTTTGACTTTTGGTTCTGACCATTTTTGGTCATGTCAAAGTTCAATTGAACTTTGCAATGTGATTGTAATAGCGAAGGTATTAATCCCTTGCGATTGCACCTTCTGATTACCACCACTACCAGAAAAAAGGGCTTTTGCTACCGCACTTTCGGTTGTAAAACGGTGGCAATTGCCGTTTTGCCACCGTTTTGCCACCAAAAGTTCGGTAAAAAAATCACACGTAGCAATTGCCCTATTGCCACCTATTTGCTACCGTTTATTTTTTTTGCTACAATTTTGCTACCGTCAGTTTGTCACTGTTTTGCTACCACTTTTTGTCATCGTTTTGCTACCGTTTTTGTTGCTACGGCTTTGCTACCGTTTTTCTCACCACTTTGCCACCGCTTTTTGTCACCACTATTGCTACCGCTTTTTGTTGTCACCATTTTGCTACCGCTTTTGTGATATTTTTTGCCCTTTAATATCTATTTTTATGCTACCATTTATATTCTTTGCAAGACTAAAAAACGTAATTTTATAAAATTTCAAGATCGTAACAAACATCGCATCATCCTCATGATAAACATCCAAATCAAAATATCAAACAATGCCAATTAAAACATCCTAAACCAAACATTAAAGCTAAAAATGTTTATACTTATTTGCGGACCGAAGTTAGCATAGCTTCAATCTTTGTCATCCTAACGAGCATTGCTTCTTTCTCTTCTTTCTCTTTTTCCATTTGAGCCATCATTAACAAACCTGCAGTTGGATTGTCAATAGCAGCCCGTAAGTCTGATGTAGAAATGCGTGAAACAAAACAGAAAGAAAGTAGAATAGTAAAACTGAAAGGAAGCATGATTCCAAAAAATACGTGACTATTTCTGGGTTGTGAGCTGCAGACGGTTGTAATGTGTTTTATTTAAGACATGAAAATGATGTAGCCGTTATAAAGATCGAGTGTCTGCTAGCACCACATTTTTGTAGTAAGGCTTCATAAACAAGCTGGATCTAACAGATACGATCATCTCCAAATCTGACTCTGTGTACAGTTAAGTGAAATTCACAGGCTCATGCCTGCTTGACATGATAGTTACATTTCCAATATGAAATTTTGAAATGAAAATCGGTTGGTAAACTGTAAAGGAAATAAAAATCATGAGCATACATGACTAGTGCTAGGCTGTGGGCTGCAGTCTTAAGAGTCTCGTGTAGAAAAAACGTGAATTTTTAAAACAGACGACGTTTAGTAAAACTGAAAAGGAAGCGCGATTCCAGAAAATGCCTGACTTATTCTGGGTTTTGATCTGCAGACGGTTGTAATGCTTTTCATTTATGACATGCTAAGGATTATGGTCCTGTAGTGGGTCATAAAAACAGAATTTCAACATAATTTCATAAAAATGGTTTGTATATACAAATCAACTAGTACAAACTCCTAAAAAACAGGAAAACATTTTGCATCTTAACCCGGCTTCCATATGATGAAAGAACTTTACGAAGCCTTAAAACATTGAGTTAGGCTGTAACACACCTGACTCGTGCTAGGCTGTGAAGTTGGTTAGCAAACTAAAAAGAGAGAAAGAAAAATTCGTGAATATACCTGACTGGTGTCGGGCGCCGGGTTGTGACCTGCATTACTCGAGTCTCGTGTAGAAAAACATATATTTTAAAACAGAATTTGGTTAGTAAACCAATAATCAAGTAATATTCATGAAGATACCTGACTAGTGCTATGACGTGTGCGTCACTTTTCTGGTCTTGTAAAAAAACTGATGTTTTATAACGAAAGTTGGTTGGTAAACGAGAGACAAAATAAGATCTATTAACATACCTAGCATGTAGGCGCTGTGTGCGTAGATTTGAAGTCTCATGTAGAAAAACAAAAATTTTAAAACGAAAATCGGTTAGTAAACTAAAAATGAAGTTTTGGGGTCTGGTGTAAAAAGCATAACTTTAAAACAAAAGTTAATTGGTAAAACGGAAAACAAAGCACAATTCAGAACATACCTGACTCGTGCTACGTGCTAGGTGTGAACTTTTAAATGAAATCGGTTAGTACCTGACTAGCACGGCTGTGAATTGCAATTTGCCGCTGAAACTTTTCTAATATTTATTTTACAAAACCACATACTTCAGAGTTTGGTAAAATTAGCTATTATTTGTCTATGCGTACCTATACAGCTATAATAACCACTAAGAGATGTACATGTACCTGTACAACTATAATAACTAGGGAGAATAAAAAACAGCCGGCATTCTAAAATAGATATTGATGTACTAGGTTTTATTATTTTATAGATCTTCATTATCTACATCATCTTAAAGAAACTATTATAAAATTTCACATATCTCAAAAGCTAAAAATTCACCGAGAAAAGAAAGCATCGGAGACTCGAAGTGTGAACAACAAAAGAAAAAGAAGTAAAATCAACGAGACCCAAGCTTTTAATTTGTATTATACATCCAAGTTAATGTTCAACTTTTTTGGTACTAGTTATAACTTATCATGTTCAACATTTAAGATCTATCTCCATATGATTGTAGTCACTTGATATGGGATCTCAAGTAACCTTTTCAGTAGTCCTGCATTCAGTTTTCACCTTTGTTGAGGATTGCTTTCTATCAATAGAGTTAATTATAGCCAAAACAAATAAGGGAAGATAAACATCAAAGCACATCTCAGTCACCTTCGGATTCAGAAGTCCCATGATCCCAATCATTGCTTTTAGAATATGTATTCACAACATCTCCTTCAATATTCAGTAAACCCAAAGCAAAAATAGCCGCCCGACTTTTCCCCATCTCTTGCACGACTCTAGCTGCTGCATGCAGTATAGGACATGAGGAACTTCGAAAAGAAATTTTCAACCTGAAAAATGTAAAAAAGAATAATGTTTTCCAAATTTAAATTAGAATTTAAAGCCAATAGATATTTGATTTATTTTTCTAAACAGGCTGAGGCAACCGTTTGTTAATTTCAAAACTTGTGATATAATTAACACAAACTATGACAAATATTTGTTGTAGAAAAATTAAATGTAAATAATCAGAAGGAAACCTTCTCATGACAACTTTGATACGGAGCTGTGGATATTTTTTCTTCGAAGATTTACCCGCTTTATACGGTACTTTGAGAAAAATTCCCTAGTCAGATTGTACCATCCAAGGGCTCGAACCTCCATCCTGTAGTGGAAATTAGGCAAAAAGATAGCACATGATTGCTTACATTAAATACTAGTTTCTGCATGTCAATCAAATAAACGAACAGCAATAATAAGATATTAACAAAATTGTTTTGGTGCCACATGACCAGCTTGAGTATCAGTTGTGAAATATA
Organism: Helianthus annuus; assembly: GCF_002127325.2. Taxonomy (NCBI): domain Eukaryota; kingdom Viridiplantae; phylum Streptophyta; class Magnoliopsida; order Asterales; family Asteraceae; genus Helianthus; species Helianthus annuus. The sequence goes on from NC_035435.2 coordinate 30,204,950, forward strand.
CATCAACTTTTAATTCAATGAATATAAAAACTAATGTCACATCAGTATTTACTGACTTCTTGTATGCACTTATAAGTACTGCAAACATGTACCTGTCTGTGTTGTCATATTTTCCTAGTGCACAAGTGATGGCCTCAAGACAAACTGTGTCATTAGGATCAATGAGAAGTTGATACAACAATGCATTAAACTGGGATTTAATGTCACGCCTTTCTGTTTACATGAGAAAATGCTTTTTAGTGCTTGGAAACCCATTGCAAGGTTCATTGATGTTCTCGATTTATATATAAGCTATATAGACCATTCAGTGACTTAGCTTGAGATATCACAAATCTAAACCTAATCAACTAATGACAGTAGCTCAACAATCCATCAGAAAAAAAACCCACAAATCTAAACCTGATTAACTAATGCCTGTAGCTCAATGATCAATCAGAATCGAAAATCACAAATCTAAACCTAATCAACTAATGCCAGTAGCTCAACAATCAATTAGAACAAAAAAAAAACACAAATCTAAACCTGATTAACTAATGCCAGTAGCTCAATGATCAATGAGAATAAAAAAGTCACAAATCTAAACCTAATCATCTAACGCCAGTAGCTCAACAATCAGTTAGAGTTCAAAATTACACACTCAACTCTAATTAACTAATGCAGTAGCTCAACAATCAATCAGAACAAGAAAAGCACAAATCTAACCCTAATCAACCAATCAAACCACACCAAAACAACAATATCATGATAATCTGGTGTAATTATTACGAACCAGTGGAATTATGACGATTATGATGAATTAACGGTGGATTTAATGAGTATAAAGCTCGAATTCATTGGCCTCCACAGCTCCGTAATGATTGAAGCAGAAGAACATGGAGAGAATGCGAAGGATTTTTAGAGAGAGAAAGTATAGAACACGACAGTAAAAGTAAGTGAACGTCGATTCGATTCGATTCAACAAAAACAAGAAGAAATTGTATAGATAACATACCTTCTTCGTCGCAATCAAGGACAAAATCGAAACCCTAGACACCGATGTTGATGATTCGGAAGGTTTGTTGATGAAATTGAAGTCGTATTATGTACGACGATGTTGTGATCTAGGGTTGAACGACGTGTGAATCGTTATATTTAGGGTTCTTCAGGGGGTGAACGTGTGAATGTGTGAATAGGCATAGCGTATATTTGAAGGTGAATGCGATTTTAGGGTAAATTAAGTAGAGTATATTTGCCACCAGTAAAATACGGTAGCAAATTTGAAGGCATCCCGTGTAAAAATTTTAATTATTTGCTACCTATTTTTTCGGTAGCAAAAATTGGTGGCAACTGCCTTTTTTTGTAGTAGTGCACGTTTAGTAGGTGAAATGATGAGTCAAAGTTTTACGTATTTAAAAGTAAAAAATGCATAAATGTGCGTTATACGACGAAAACGATTCTGGGTATTAAAACTTAAAGTTTTGACACCAAATCAGTTTTATAACATTATTAGACATGTCTAACTCGTCATTCCTAGTTTATTGCTTTTTATTTAGTCGAAAGTCAAGCGGTTTGACTACCGCTTTGACTTTCGCATCTGACCCGTTTGGTCAATCTTAGGATTCGACCATGTGCATTCTTGTGACCATAGTATTATAGGGAATAACCCTCTGAGTTTATACCTTATGTTCATGTCGCAACCCCCGATCCCTAATCCCTGGGAACGGGCTGCCGCGAGCCAGTTTCGGTGGTATCACGTTATTGTCTAATTTGGCAGCGGAATTTTTCATCAGGACCGTAGTTAGGAAATATTTTATCAGAGTAAAATACCACATTTCCAATATATTAAACACAGGGGTAAAACCCAAGTTTTCAGTATATACCCGTCATAGGAATAAATCCTATTTTTATTTAAGAAAAACATCTATTTCTTTTAGGTAACTTTATTGCCACTTTTCCAAGCCTTCAGTGCTGTCCAGCTGGCTTCTATTTGGCTTTTACATTTTGTTACCTGAAACGCGTTTTAAAAACATTTTGTCAGTGTGAAATACTGGTGAGTGAATGTCGTTCCGACTTATGATCATGTTACTCCTTTACCAGGTGGTAACAAATTTTGTATACAAAACCCCAAATTTACCGACTGTAATTGTATCCTTACAAATACTCAATAACTGTTTAATGTATAATTAATTAAATGAGGTTTTGTAAAAACATTTAACAAAAAGAGGATTACTCACATTGCTGTCTTAGATTATCCGTAAAGGTTTCCTGATGACAATCTATAAATTACACAAATGCACGTGTGTTAGTATAATAACCCATTTTAACATTAGTAATACCCTCCCCGAGACGACATTCCAACGACTACGTCGGGCAGAACCACGACAGCCGTTACGGAACCCTAGATCAATCGGGCAGAGTGTCTAATACGTCTCCAGGGGTTATGATACTTACATTGTAGCAGAACCTCGCTATTTAGGGGGTATTATACCCGTAGATTATGCCTACTATCAGAAATTTGAGATTTAGAAAAGAAAATGAGCGATTGGAACTGAAGGCCGATGCCCTTCTTATATAGGGCTTGATTCTGTTCCTCACGCGGCCCGCGTAAAACAAAGACAAGGGTTACGCGGCCCGCGTCAACCCTGGTCAAACATGTAGCTAGTCCCAGTCAGCGAGTAGGGTCAACACGCGTCGACCACGTGGCCACACTGGGCTGCGCCAGGTTTCTGAACTTACGCGGCCTGCGTAAGTGTAAGCTAAGGCTTACGCGGCCCGCCTAAACTTATAATTCAACGAATTCAGGCTTTAGCCTTAATACCGCCCGCGTAAAGGGTTGGGGTGGGTCTACGCGGCCCGCCTCAACTTAATTTTTTTCTTATTTTTTAATTATTTTTAAATGCTATATTGTATTTCGGGCTCGGTTTTCACATACGGGGTATATTTAAAGACATATTAGGATATTTTAAATATATTAGAGTGTCGGTTTTATTTAGAATTGTTACATTCTCCCCACCTTGAATACCGATTCTTGGTAATGGATACCGATTCTTGGTAATGGATACCGATTCTTGGTAATGAATACCGATTCTTGGTAATGACATTGTTCAATTCACGGTAGTCAATGCACATTCACATTGATCCGTCCTTCTTTTTGACAAACAAAATCGGTGCTCCCCATGGCGATGAGCTTGGCTGTATAAATCCTTTCTCCAACAATTCGTCTAACTGTTTCTTCAGTTCCTGCATTTCGGCGGGTGCCAAACGGTAAGGTGCTTTGGCAATCGGCGCTGTCCCTGGTAGCAGGTGAATTCTGAATTCAACTTCCCTGTTTGGCGGTAATCCTGGCAATTCTTCTGGAAATACATCTGAAAACTGGGATACTACTGAAATGTCTTTTAGTTCTTTTTCTTTAGTGTTAGTGATTATAGAAATCAAATACACTATAGATCCTTTTCTTATATAACTTGCAGTTTTCATCATAGAGATGAATTTAGTGGATCTAGATGGTTTATCTCCTTTAATTCTGATCTTTTCATCCCTTGGTGAATTTACTTGAATTGACTTTTGATCACATAAAATACTGGCTTTATTATCTATTAACCAATTCATTCCTAACACGACATCAAACCTTTCCAGATTCATTGGGTAAAGGTTTGCAATAAACTTTTGATTAAGAATTTCTATTCTTGCTCCTTGCAAGATTTCAGAAATCCTAACGGTTTCTCCATTTGCGGTCTCTACTAGACACTCTTGTGGTAGTTTAGTTAATGATTGATTTTGAAGTTTGCAAAACGAAGTATTGATAAAACTTTGGTTTGCACCAGAGTCAAATAATACTTTAGCAAAAATATCATTAACTAAAAATGTACCAGCTATGACGTCCGGGATCATTTTGGCTTCATCTGCAGTTAGAACAAATGCTATAGCATTTTTAGTGTTCTTATTGTTTGCAGCTGGAGCTAATTTCGGACAATTTGGCTTGATATGACCTTTTTCTTCACAGTTGAAGCACAATCCATTAGTTGGTTTCCTCTTGCAATCTTCTTCCTTGTGTCCTGGTGCTTTGCAGAAATTATAGTGAGTGGAGCATCTTCCAAAATGCTTCTTTCTGCAAATTTTGCAGTATGGTGCAGAGGTAGAACCTACATTTCTACGGTTGGAATTCCCAGAACGGAATCTTGAGTAAGCCTTTGAGTTAGGTTTCTCCTCTGGTCTTCTTCTCTAGTACGGATTAACTCATCTGTCAAGGTATTGGCTAGTTCTACAGCTTCTTCTATGGTTTGAGGTCTAGCTGCCTTGACTACATGTCTAATCTCTCCAATTAATCCCCAGATGTAACGGGAGATTAATACTGGTTCAGGTGATGCAAGGGTTGGTACTATTCTAGCATATTCAAAGAATGTGGTAGTGTATCCCTTACTATCTACCCCGGCCATTATAAGGTTCAGAAACTTATTTGCTATCTGCTCCTTTTCATTGGGAGGGCAGAATTTTCTTTCTACCATATTTTTAAATTCCTCCCATTCCATATTGTATACCCTATCACTTCCCCTTGACTGGAGGATATTGTTCCACCATTCTAGGGCTGAGTTCTTAAATAGATTAGAAGCAAACATTATCTTATCTTCTTCAGCACACTTGCTTATTTTCAGAATAGCCTCAGTTTTATCTATCCAGCGTAGAGCTGCAATGGGTCCTTCATTGCCCGCGAATTCTATTGGTTTGCAGGACCAGAATTCTTTGTAAGAAAAACCATATGGCATGGTTCTTCTTCTTTTAGGAATGGGCACCTGAAGTACGGGTTCGTTGTTCACGCTGTGTTCCGGTTCAATTGGTCGCTTACTGCTATGCTTACTTTTATTATCTGTTTCCTTAACAGTTTGGATAATAAATGGCATTGCATCTATGATTCCTTGTGCCACTATGTGTTGAATAGCACTATTATCCACTTGATTTCTATTGTTATTGTTGTTCGGATTCTCGTTAATCAGATTATCATTATTCGAGTGGTTATCATTCTGGTTTTCTTGATTCACTTCGTTGTCCATCTGGATTTTAAACATTTACCAAATATTAATATCACCAATAATATTTAAATATAGCCAATCACATGTCACACACTTTTGATCAAAAGCGTCGATCATTGCGACTTACTCTACTCATATAGTATGCATCTATTACACACCAGTACTGAAATAAAAGTTACAATACCGACTGAAATTTAAAACTACACTACTAGAAATAGGCATCCGTAGTTTTTTTTTTTAAAACACATACACATATATATTATTATATTATATTATTATTATTTCTACCGTCTCCACCATCGATTCAGGGATATGGATTCATCCAAAAATCCATATTGCGTTCATCGTATTTCCATACGAGACGCTCTCCCACCTGTCTCATTCGTTCACTGCTTTCTAAGATTTCCTCATAGAAAGTCCTAAGTTCTTGTACGTTTTCTGCACTCATTGGGGGTGCAGGTTCTAGGACTGGGTTCGGAATCTGGGGTGCGGGTTCCTGATACGGGGCCTGGTATGGGTAAGGATTCTCTAAGATCTCTCTAATGTATGCATCGTTATCAAAATAGGGATCTAGAGTATCTAACCCTGGGTAGGCTCCTAGATTGGGCAAGGGTACATCTTCGTGTATCGGGTAGCGTTGCACATAGTCCCTAACATAATCCCATCAGGGGTCGTAATTTGGGTCTAGGGGATTTGGTGCAGGTACCCTAGGTATTTCTTCCAGATTGCAATCATGCATTTCTACTTGGTTTCCAAGGTTTTCTATTTCCATGGGTTGATCAGGAATTGGTGGTTGTGGTTAGGGTGCTAGCATTTGCTCCAGGTTTGGGTCAGCTGCAGTGTTTGCTAAAATATGGATATTGGCTATACCCCTATTAAGCATATCCTGGGCATATGCAGCAGTTTCTCTTTTTGCTGCGGCTAGTGCTCTCTGGTCCTGTAACTTTTTCATACGCTTCCTACGCTCGTGTGCTCCCCTACTGAAACATCCCCTCTTTTTCTGAGGAAATGGCTCTTCAGATTGAGCCTTAAATAAAGAATATTCCTTCTTCTGTATCAGCAGAGTACCCCGAGAGGGGCAGGCTGAGAAGAGGCACCTTCGCTGCTAGGCGAACCAGACAATTGACGATACGCGTCAGATGGTCCTTGGTCGCTCATACTGTAAACTAACAAATAGTCAGATAACACATAACAAGAAAATACAATTATACATGTATTCCCGTTATTTATTTCCTAACACTTTGAATTTTGATGTCAGCAGAACACTTATGGCTGAATCAGTGGCATAGCTCTGATACCACCTTCTGTCGCAACCCCCGATCCCTAATCCCCGGGAACGGGCGGCCACGAGCCAGCTTCGATGGTATCACGTTATCGTCTAATTGGGCAGCGGAATTTTTCATAAGGACCGTAGTTAGGAAATATTTTATCAGAGTAAAATACCACATTTCCAATATATTAAACACAGGGGTAAAACCCAAGTTTTTAGTATACACCCGTCATAGGAATAAATCCTATTTTTATTTAAGAAAAACATCTATTTCTTTTAGGTAACTTTATTGCCACTTTTCCAAGCCTTCAGTGCCGTCCAGCTGGCTTCTATTTGGCTTTCACATTTTGTTACCTGAAACGCGTTTTAAAAACATTTAGTCAGTGGGAAATACTGGTGAGTGAATCCCAGTTTAATCAAGTTGAAATAACAATCATTTTACAGTATTGAGGGCGCATCCGTAATTACATTTGTTTCCAAGTCATATCAATTACCACCACACGGTAATGTCGTTCCGACTTATGGTCATGTTACTCCTTTACCAGGTGGTAAAAAATTTTGTATACAAAATCCCAAATTTACCGACTGTAATTGTATCCTTACAAATACTTAATAACTGTTTAATGTATAACTAATTAAATGAGGTTTTGTAAAAACATTTAACAAAAAGATGATTACTCACATTGCTGTCTTAGATTATCCGTAAGGGTTTCCTGATGACAATCTATAAATTACACAAATGCACGTGTGTTAGTATAATAACCCATTTTAACATTAGTAATACCCTCCCCGAGACGGCATTCCAATGACTACGTCGGGCAGAACCACGACAGCCGTTACGGAACCCTAGATCAATTGGGCAGAGTATCTAATATGTCATCAGGGGTTATGATACTTACATCGTAGAAGAACCTCGCTATTTAGGTGGGTAGTATACCCGTAGATTATGCCTACTATCAGAAATTTGAGATTTAGAAAAGAAAATAAGCGATCGGAACTGAAGGTCGATGCCCTTCTTATATTGGGCCTGATTCTGGTCCTCACGCGGCCCGCGTAAAACAAAGACAAGGGTTACGCGGCCCGCGTCAACCCTGGTCAAACATGTAGCTAGTCCGAGTCAGCGAGTAGGGTCAACACGCGTCGGCCACGTGGCCACACTGGGTTGCGCCAGGTTTCTGATCTTACGTGGCCCGCGTAAGTGTAAGCTAAGGCTTACGCGGCCCGCCTAAACTTATAATTCAACGAATTCAGGCTTTAGCCTTAATACTGCCCACGTAAAGGGTTGGGGTGGGTCTACGCGGCCCGCCTCAACTTAATTTTTTCTTATCTTTTAATTATTTTTAAATGCTATATTGTATTTCGGGCTCGGTTTTCACATACGGGGTATATTTAAAGACATATTAGGATATTTTAAATATATTAGAGTGTAAGTTTTATTTAGAATTGTTACAGTTCATGTCGTTTGGTTAGTTATATGACGAGTCAATTATATATTCTTTTAAATTTCCAAAAACACCCTTTTGGCGCATAAAATGGTTTCAAGTATATAAGACCAAAGTTTTGACATCTAAACTGATGTTATAACATAATCAAACTTGTTTTGACCAAAGTTTTGACATCTAAACTGATGTTATAACATAATCAAACTTGTTTTGACATATTAGACTCGTCATAGGACTTATTTAATCACTGGATCCTATAGTTACTGTTATGGGTAAAATTCTGAGCCCATATCCTGGGAAATATCTTGAGTTAAATCTTAATTGTATGATATCTGCTCATATCCGGGATGCTCATTCAGGATATTGGTAACATCCTGAATGGTATCCTCAGGATTACCAACGGGTTATGTGCAGGAGTACGCGTCCAGATGGAGCAACGTTCACAAAAACCCTTTCTCCGGGAAACTAGTTCCAAGTCATTCAAATGAAGATATTGAAGCCGCATTAATCGGTCTACAATGTTCACAATGGAATATTCGGAGCATCCCATATTTGTAGGAATTTTTGTTTGTATTTCGTTACTATAAATAGGTGGGTATATCAGATCGAATAGGACATCACAGCTACACTCTCACACTTGTTCTCTCGCAATTCTTTACTTTCACACAAAGCATTGTAACACTTAGCGATCTGGTCGATATCCTGCACTGTATCCTGAAGTTTGAAGTAATAAGAAGAACTAGGCAGCTACGATTGTCAGCTCCCGAGGTTTTATGCCGGCGATCTAGATTGATCAAGGGCTTTCCTCATACATCTCGTGTCATTTCCTTTACTTTTTGCTCATAGTTTGATCGTAGATACAGCTCAATATCCTGAGCCGTATCCTGAAAATTGTTTTTACAAACAACATAACAAGCATATTTTCAATACACTTCTCAGCACACTACCTCACTTAACTAATTTGATCACTAAATTGCTTCGGTAATTTTTGATCAAAACAATTTGGCGCTCACCGTGGGGCAAGTGGTGCTATCTTTACTAAAAATCTTTGTGAAATCATTAATCGGTTTCCTGTTTTCAAATTTTTTTGCCACATTATTTGCAATGGCCACAAGATCAAGCATGAGCTCCTCCACTACGTCTGCTACAACTTCTGCTACTACTGGTTCGGTGCTTCCACCACCTCCTCCAAGGATGCCAGCTTCTTCACAACCTCAGGATGTTATCCCTACCCGGGGTGCTCAGGGATCTGCTCCCATTTTAGCTTTTAAAGATGAAATTCTAACCTTATTTGGAAGTGTGCAGGAACAAATGAGACAGCAACAGGAAACTAGCCAAATGCTGTTAAGAGAAATACAACTCTTAAAAGTTGGCTCGAGCAGATCCGCTGAGGATATTGTTACTCCGCTACAACCCAGAACTTTGAACTTCAGTTTGGCTGTGTATACTGAGGATAATAGGGGGAATATTGTGCCAAGTCATTCCCAAAATCATACTCCTGAAATACCCTCATAAATCAGGATGTCAACTATGAGGAGCTCAGGATATGTTTTAGTATATGGCCAGAATCCTCAGACTGGTAACGTGTCTAATAATAATAATAATCTTGCCACTAACAGTGTTGGATCTTTGCAGGATACAGCTGCGACATCAGCATTGTCTAGGGAGCTTCAGAAGCTAAAGGATATGATATCCAGTGTACCTAGGGTGGTTCAGCCAATTCCTGAAGTATCCCAGGATAGCCACAGGATATCTCGGTTTGTGCATCCCATTTGTGATGCTGAAATCCCAAAAAGATTCCAAACTCCCAACATGAAGCTTTATGATGGAACCACGGATCCTGAGGAGCATATTGCCCAGTATAGGTGACGTGATGTCGTGGTCACAATCAAATTTAATCCAATTACTACTAAGTAGATAGCGGTAAGTGGGTATCGAACACAGGGAGTTTGTGGAATATGTGTTATTTGAGAATTTATCTAGATTAACTAAGTTAAACTAATTGTAATAAAAGTAAATTCAAGAGTTGGTTTGATTGGATTGGTTTTTAAAACTAAGAATACTAATTAATTCGCGAAATGAAAATTGAGTTTGTAAACAATTTGGAGACGAATGACCATCCTAAGTTTCCGGTTTGCTTCAACAATTGTGCTATCATCCACTAGAAAGAACTACATAGACATAGTTCATGTGTAATTACTTATTGTGATAAAAGGGAACGAAGTACTCAGATTCCTAGAACGTGTGGTTGTTACCCGATGACCAATCAACCCTTATCCAATCCTAATTCTACCCATGATATCTCGATTGCCAACGGCACCAAGAACGTATGGTTTTAAACTAGAATATCATAAGAATCAACAATTTACAAATAAGCAATCACACACCATGATAAACAAGACATAGATAGAGTTTACCATTCTAGAAATATGGAATCAAAACACAATTGTTTCAAACAAACCTTCAACCTAGGATGACCATAGAGTGTTTAGCCACGCATGGCTTGATGCAACATCATAACAAAAGTTTTAATGTTCAAAGGAATCACCAACATAAAAACCAAAGATTACTATTGGTCTTCAAGCTCCAAAGTCTCCAAAAAGTCTCCAAAATTCGTTCACAATCAGGTGATAACCGATTGGCAATGATAAGTCACCTTAAACCCCATCAAATTGACAATTAATGAAGGGGTTACAAAGTTGGAATCAGTCGGAGCCGTAACCTACGGCCCCCAGCCGTAGGTTACGGCGGTCAGCGAAGTCATACAAGTCAGCAGGGAGCCGTAACCTACGGCCACCTGCCGTAGGTTACGACGAGCAGTAAGTTTTACGGCCCTTAGCCCCTGTTTTACGGCTGTAATTTTTGGCAAATGATGGGAGCCGTAACCTACGGCAGGGAGCCGTAGGTTACGGTGTTGTATGTGGTGTTTTCCCTTGTTCTCTTCATTACAAGTTGAATCTTCCATTTTTGTTTTCACCAACATCAAGCTTCCATCCAGGCTTCATAATATCCATTCTTTAGGCTCTTTAACACCTGCGAATACAATTTCAACGTAGTTATCAAATTCCCACAATTAACCAAGACAAGCATGAGATGCGCACCTATTTAACTCATTTAAGGGTTGTCCTACGGACCACCCGTCAATAGGGAACAGATGGAAATCAATCCTATCCTTCCGGAACTTAAGGAAGCATGCTTATGCAAGGGTTTCGGCTCTACCTTAACAGGATCAGCCTTAAAATGGTTGTTAAACGTTCCTCCTCACTCAATTACTTCTTTTGCTCATTTGGTTAACTTATTTAATAGTCAATTTTCTTGCAGCCAGAGTTTTGAGAAATTAACCAGCGATCTTTACAGGATAACTCAAGGACCTCAGGAATCCTTGAGGGACTATGTGAATAAGTTTAGCCGGGAATCCTTGGACATCCCGCACCTTGATGTCGCAACAGCTGTGCAGGCTTTCAAGATGGGATTGCAGAAAGATTCCCAATTTTACCAGGATCTTGTGATGAATCCCTGCAGGAATCTGGATGAAGCTCGTAACAGGGCATTGAGATATATCAGGCTGGAGGATGATAAGAAAATGCAAGAGAGGATGAATGCATCCTTAACATATGAATCAACTAACAGGAAGTCAGAATCCTCGTACAAACCATACCGCTCTAAGCCATATGGTAGAAATGATAACAAGAAAGTGAATGCTGTTGAAGACGAGGATCCTGAAGAATATGCTGAATTATCTAAATATTGCTTTTCTGTTAACATTCCAGAATTAATGTATGCTATGCAGGGCTTAGGAGACAAAGCTAGGTAGCCTCGAAAGAACCAACAAAAAGCTGTTTGGAAGGATAAGTCCAAATGGTGTGCCTTCCACGAAGATTTTGGTCATGTGACTGAGGATTGCATTGCTCTTGAGAAAAGAAATAAGTTATCTTCTGAGCAAGGGATATCTGAAGGATCTCGTAGGAAGAAAGAAGAATAAGGGTCAGGATACGGAGAAGGATCCTGCGGATGCCAAGATAATCAACTTTATCTCGGGAGGATCCGACATTTGTGGGACTTCGTATTCTGCGGCCAAGAGACATGCAAAGGAGGCTAAGACTGAAAGGGGAAATAAACCAGCCAGGATGACAACCCTTACAACTGACAAAGTGATCACTTTCGACAGTGATGACCGGGATACTGTGCAGGATCCTCACCGTGATGCTCTCGTAATAACATTGTATGTCGCTAACCATTTTGTACGCAGGATATTGGTAGACAACGGTAGCTCTGTCAACATAATTCAGCTGGAAACATTGAAGAGGATGAACGTATCTCCGATGGACATTACTTCGAAGTCTACTGTGCTCGTCGGTTTCAGTGGAGAAGCTAGGAATACCGTGGGAGAGATAAAGTTACCAGTATATGTTGAAGGGGTCAACTCGATACAACATTTCTGTGTGATGGATTCCCTATCCTGCTATAACATTATACTGGGCAGGCCATGGATCCATGACATGAAGGCCGTCCCATCAACCTATCATCAGTGTATCAAGATCCCTACTCCTTGGGGGGTTGTCAAGGTGGAAAGTGATCAACAGGAGGCAAAGGAATGTTACTCATCCTCGATGAAATCCTCAACCAAGCCCAATGCAGCAAAGCAATTAAAGATACGAGCCCAGGATATCGCGGAGGCTTCAGAACAGGATGTTAAGAAAATTATCTTGGACCAGGATAATCCGGATATCTCGGTGCTCATAGGGACCAATATCCCTCAAGATATTGAGGATCAGCTTACTAACTTTTTGAAATGCAGGATGTCAACATTTGCATGGAAGCATGAGGATATGACAGGTATATCCAAAGATGTTATTACTCACAAGCTTGGAATTGACAGATCTTTCAAGCCTGTCCAGCAAAAGAGAAGGAAGTTTACTCCAGAACGAAACATAATTATTCAAGAAGAGGTTGAAAGACTATTGAAATCCAAGATGATCAGAGAAGTCAAATTTCCCAAGTGGCTGGCAAATGTGGTGGTGGTTCAAAAGAAGAATGGGAAATGGAGAGTTTGTGTAGATTACACAGACTTGAATAAGGCTTGTCCCAAAGACCCATTTCCTCTTCCTCATATTGATGCAATGGTGGATGCTACCGCTGGCCACGAGATATTGACCTTCATGGATGCATCCTCAGGATTTCAGCAGATTCAAATGGAGCCTTCGGACCAAGGGGATACTGCCTTCATGACACCAACAGGTATTTATTGTTATACTGCTATGCCTTTCGGTTTGAAAAATGCAGGTGCAACATGCCAGAGATTGGTGAACATGATGTTCAAAGATAAGCTGGGGGACACAATGGAGGTATACATTGATGATATGGTGGTAAAATCTAAAAAGGATGAAGATCACCTCCAGGATATTGAGGGAGCATTTGATATCCTGGATCAATATAACATGAAACTAAATCCTGCCAAGTGCCATTTCGGAGTGGGGGCAGGAAGGTTTCTAGGATATATGGTAACTAAAAGGGGGATAGAAGCAAGCCCGGAGCAGATTAAAGCCATCTTGGATATCAAATCACCTTCAAATATGAAGGATGTTCAACGGTTAACAGGGCGAGTTGCGGCACTAAACAGATTTATCTCAAGATCCTCTGAGAAATGCAAAGAATTTTATGATATCCTGAAGAAAAACAAGAAATTCGAATGGGGAGAGAAGCATGAAGCAGCCTTGCAGGATTTGAAGCAGTATCTTTCAACCGCACCCCTATTGATGAAGCCTGAGGATGGTGAACCATTATCCCTGTATCTTGCAGTATCAGGGAACGCAGTAAGTGCTGTCCTTATAAAAGATCATGAAGGTCAGCAATATCCTGTTTATTATGTTAGCAAAAGTTTATTAAATGCTGAAACTAGATATTCTCATTTAGAAAAGTTGATATTGGCTCTAGTCATGGCATCAACAAAGCTTAGGCATTACTTTGAGACACATGGGATTCATGTTAAAACTAATTATCCTGTTAAAAATGTGCTTAGGAAACCAGAGATGTCCGGTAGGATGGCTAAGTGGTTAGTGAAGTTGAGTGCTTATGACTTAGTATATGAACCTAGGAATGCCATAAAGTCGCAGGCCTTAGCCGACTTTGTGGTTGATTTCAGTAGTGACATTCAGGATGAGGTAGACCTAGAAGTCCAACAATTACGGGAATCCTCAGGATCCTGGACATTATATACTGATGGTGCCTCTAATGTTAGAGGAGTAGGATTGGGTATACTCCTAAAATCGCCACAGGGGGACACAATACCCCAGGCTATTAGATGTGAATTTCCTGCCACTAATAATGAAGCAGAATATGAGGCTTTGATTGCAGGATGAGAGTTGGCTAAGAACATGAATATTAAAAGTTTGCAAGTATATGTTGACTCCTGGTTAATCACTAATCATTTTAATGGATCCTATGCAGTTAAAGGTGAGAAGTTAATCAAATATCTCAATATTCTCAAAAAATTAGCAGGATATTTCGATGTTTTTACACTTGAACAGGTACCAAGAGAGGATAATGCTGAAGCAGATGCCTTGGCAAACTTAGGATCATCGATCAGGATACCGGAGGGAACCCAAATATCAATACTACATATCTTGTATCCTGCAACAAATCCTAAGGATAAAGAAGTAACAAGCATTCAGGATTCTGGTCATGATCCTGAAAAGGATACTGGGTCCTGGATGACTCCAATCATAAGATATCTCAAGGACGGACACATTCCTGAAGACGAAAATCCTAAGGCATTTAGGATGAAGGTATCACGGTTCACCATTATAAATAATATTTTGTATAAGAAATCTCTTGCAGGTCCATACCTAAGATGCTTGAAGGATCCTGAAGCCATGGAAGTGCTTCAGGATATATACGAAGGGGATTGTGGTAACCATACCGGGGGCAGGTCATTATTCTCAAAGGCGTTGAGAACAGGATACTATTGGCCAACGATGAGGAAAGATGCTACGGAATATGCTCGAAGATGTGATGCATGTCAAAGACACAGTAACATACTACATCAACCGGCTGAACCACTATATCCTATAGCTTTCCCTTGGCCATTTATGAAATGGGGAATGGACATAGTAGGGAAATTGCCGAAAGCTCCAGGAGGAAAAGTCTTTATGCTGGCAATGACTGATTATTTCTCTAAGTGGGTGGAGGCTGAAGCATTTGTTCAAGTCAGAGATCAAGAAGTAGTATCCTTCATAAAGAGGAATATCCTGACCAGGTTTGGAGTACCAGCTGAAATCATTTGTGACAATGGATCTCAATTTATAAGCAAGAGAACTACTGACTTTTGCAAAAGTTGGGGAATCAAGATGATCACGTCCACCCCGGTACATCCTCAAGCAAATGGGCAAGCAGAATCCTCAAACAAGATAATAGTCAACAACTTGAAAAAGATATTAGGAGCTAAAAAAGGAAGATGGGCAGAAGAACTACCTTTTGTTTTGTGGGCTGATAGAACAACAGTAAAAAATGCAACTGGTCAGACACCATTTTCCTTGGTATTCGGAGCAGAAGCAGTGATCCCAACAGAGATGGTGATACCTACTGCGAGATCTATCCTCCAGGATCCTGAGCAGAATCCTGAAGCTTTGTGCCAGGATTTGGACACCATAGACGAGACGAGAGATGCAGCAAGACTAAGGATGGCAGCATATCAACAAAGAATATCCAAAGCATACAACAAGAATATAAGGACCAGAAGATTCAGAGTTAGGGATTGGGTGTTAAGAAAGGCTTTTCAAAACACCACTAATCCTGCTGATGGAAAACTGGCTCCAAAATGGGAAGGACCATATGAGGTTGAATCAGAATCAGGAAAAGGAGCGTACCGACTTAAGAATATGGAAGGGGATATGCTACCAAGATCCTGGAATGCTATACACTTAAAGCTCTATTTCAAGTAAGAATAGAATTTAATTTCTATCTCAGAATGGTATGTGTTCTATCTCTCTTAAATATATTTGAATTCGTTTATTATCTTGAACCCAATACTGACTTAGGCATCGGAGGGGTGTTAGCCAAGCTAACACCCACCTTAGTTTAAGGTTGTTCTACAGAATATGTGTCAGGATATAGCTCCAGGATATACGCTCAGGATATTTCGGAAGATTAGAGGATTGGCCCCCTCTCTGACGTTTAAGGGATCCTCATCCCTTCAAAGGTTTAAAGGTATTCACCTTTATTTCGAATTGGGTTTGAACACCCCGCCTGGAGTGCGAGTCATCTGGGGATAGTTCAAGGTAACGGGACCGGTTCATGTAAAAGTGGCTGATAATTTCGTTACTGTTGGCTATATCCTGGATTCTAAAGGTATATGAGGATTGATCACCCTCTCTCACGAAAGGGTATTTTCATACCCTCTAAGGTTTAAAGGTTTTCACCTTTCTAAGACTTGGAGTTTATACACTCTCTCCTGTAGCGCATGAAAACCAGGGTTTATCCCCAGTATATTAAGGGTTTATCCCCAACATATTAAGAGTTTATCCCAGGATATCAGGGGTGATTCCAGGATATTCAGGATTTATTCAGTAAAGCTAAAGTGTGACTGTATCTACACACCTATGTTAAAAACAGGGGACATATATCATACAAATTAAAGGATGGATCCAAGTTTGTAAGTGTGCACTGGGGACATTTCTATGGTGGAAAATTGGGACTAATTCCTTTGGGAATTCTTGGTACGATCTCTCCTTTTTATTTGGATAACTTACAGATTGTGTGTCAGTATCCTGATCAGGATATCTTTCAGGATACATTTACAATGTGTTCCCAAGAATGTTCAAATTAAATTATTTTTACAAGTAAAATTCATGTAGTGAGAATATAGCAACAAAATTAAAGGCAAAAGGAAGTTATATTTGTTGGGGCAGGATTTTACTATAAATGATCCTTATACGTGATCCTGACCAGTGATCCTTGTTTCTTTGGCAGATAGTGATCCTCAGCCAGACTTCAGGATCAGGATCATGGGACGATATGGTGATCCTTACACTAACGGTCACTTCCACTTGTTACAAAATTGTTTTGCAGGAACACCTAGCAGGATATGCCCTACACATCATGATCCAGGGACGCGTATTCACAAATATGGCAAGAGCTAAATTGGAGATAGACGTTGTACCGGATATGGAAACTTAGCTTGATTAATGGGCAGCAATTTAGGCTAGATTATCTTTATTTCTAAAGGGGTAATGAGCTGATTAGTGGTCTATCTACCTAAAATAAGTTACCTACACACGTATAAATACCATTCTTCCTCATTCGGAAGAACACACAACATACGACACAACTCTCGAACACTTAGACACTCAGTGATCCTTGTACTCAGCTCATTATCATCCGAAGTTGTAACTACATTTTTATTATATTGAAATTGGTGATCGGTAGTTGCCATCACCCGAGGTTTTTTATGCCGGAGATCATACATTGATCAAGGGCTTTTTCCTCGTATAAATCATTGTGTCTTTGTATCTTTATCACAGAAGTGATCCTTTACTTTCATAGCTAACCAAGCATCATACCCCGTTTACATAAAGTTTGGTTACATTATCCTTGTGTGATTTTTGACCAAAACAGTTTGGCGCCCACCGTGGGGCAATTGGTGCTTCATTCATAAGAAATTCTTTTGTTCGAAATATTCTCAAAGAACTACATGGCTTCATCATTGAAGAACACCTCCACGGCGATGTCTGCAGTCACCTCAGCACAAACCACTCTACCTCCTCCACCGGCAGGATCCCAGAGAAATGCTGAGAAGAGACCAACCCCTTCCTTCTCTAAACCTCCATCTTCTTCTGCTATGAATTCTTCTATTCCCAGTACTAGTGATGTGTTTGCTTTAATTTTGCAGATGAAGGATCGTATGCAGCGGCAGGATGAAACTAATGACAGGATCCTCAGGGAGATTGGAGATCTCAAAAGACAAAAGAAAGCGGCAGAGGATCATTCCCCACTGATGCCAAAATCCTTGAGTTTTGAGACTCCAATGGTCACCTCTCAGCCATCAGGGATCCCAGACGTACAGATCACAGGGGAGTCAAGAGGATCACGTCTCAACTCGGCAGCAATGACTCAGACATCAGATTCACATTTTCAGCCAATAGGATCCTATCCCCAGTACATGGGATCCTTCATGAATCCGGGAGCCTATCCGGGGGCACAGCAGTTTCAAGGATCCTACTTTATTCCAGGATCATTCCAGGGCCAAGGATCCTCCTTTGTTCCAGGATCATCCCAGGTTCGAGGATCCTCCTTCGTTCCAGGATCATCCCAGATACCAGGATCCTTACAGATGCCAGGATCACTAAAAAGTTTGCAAACAGGGAGTCTAGATGTCCATCAAGGGGACTTCATTCCAATGCAGACCATTGCTTCCACTGGTCCCTCCGTTGTTCCAGAATCCCAGCAACATGGATTCCCTAACTTGAACCCAATGGGAGGTAACACTTTAAATAATTATCCTACCACTAACCATGGATTCATGCAGGATACAGGTACCAATCACGCTATGGCCAGGGAATTACAGAAACTAAAGGACATGATCTCAAGTGTTCCAGGGGTAGTCAAGCCTATCCCAGAGATTGCAGATGGAAGCCACAAGGTATCACGCTTTGCACCACCAATCTGTGATGCAGAGGTACCCAAAAGGTTCCATATCCCTACCATGAAGCTGTATGACGGCACAACGGATCCAGAGGAGCATATAGCACAATACAGGGAAAGGATGGAGATCAATCCTATCCCAGAAAAATTGAAGGAAGCATGCCTATGTAAAGGATTTGGATCTACTCTTACTGGATCAGCCCTTAAATGGCTGCTAAGTCTTCCCCCTTACTCTATTACTTCATTTGCCAATTTAGTTAATTTATTCAATAACCAATTCTCTTGTAGTAGAAAATTTGAAAAATTAACTAGTGATTTGTACAGGATAACTCAAAATAATAATGAATCATTAAGGGATTATATAACTAAATTTAGTAAAGAATCCTTGGATATTCCCAACTTGGATATGGCTACGGCTGTTGAAGCCTTCAAAATGGGACTTCTTAAGGATTCATTATTCTATGATGATCTTGTTATGACACCTTGCAGGAATTTAGATGAAGTAAGAACTCGAGCACTCAGGTTTATCCGGCTAGAGGATGACAAGAGGATCCAGGAGAGACAAGTAGGATCCTCAAAACAAGATAAGCAAGGATCCTCCTTCAAAAACAACAAGTTCAAATCCTACCATAGAAACGAGAACAAGAATGTGCATGCTGTCGACCAAGAAGAGGATGATGAAGAATATCCTCCAATCTCAGAATATTGTTTTTCCGTTGATAATCATGAACTAATCCTTGCAATGCAGAATCTAGGTGAAAAGGCTAGGTGGCCCAGGAAGAATGATAAACCATCCGGGACTAAAGACAAGTCCAAATGGTGTGCATACCATGAGGATTTCGGGCATCTAACTGAAGATTGCATAGCCTTAAGAAAAGAAATTGGATACCTGCTAAGCAAGGGGCATCTAAAAGAATTATTGGGGAGAAAAAAGCAAAGGACCCAGGATCCTGAAAGGATCCCTGAAAAGGCTCCAGCACCTCCGGCAAACGCATAAGTGATTAACTTCATATCCGGAGGATCAGACATTTGTGGAACATCCTTCTCAGCGGCCAAAAGACATGCAAAAGAATCAAAAATGGACAATGGAGAAAGGCCTATTAGAACCTCAAGCGTCTCAGAAGGGAAGATGATAACATTTGATGAGGATGATCGCGTTAATGTTCAGGATCCTCACCATGATAGCTTAGTTATCACTCTCTTTATCTCTAACCATTTTGTCCGCAGGATCCTTATTGACGGGGGGAGCTCAGTGAACATTATCCAGCTTGATGTCTTGAAGAAGATGGGAATCCCAGAATCAGACATCACACCAAGATCCTCCGTGCTTGTAGGATTCAGTGGGGAAACGAAGAAAACTCTGGGGGACATCAAACTCCCAATCTACGTGGAAGGATTACATAATTATCAAAAATTTTGTGTTATTGACTGTTTATCTTGTTGCAACGTTATCCTTGGCAGGCCTTGGATACATGATATGAAAGCAGTCCCATCTACCTACCATCAATGTGTGAAGCTCCCTAGCCCATGGGGAATAATCAAGATCGATAGTGACCAGCAAGAGGCTAAGGATTGCTATACCTCATCTATGAAGCCAACCTCGAAGCCAAGGGAGCAATAGCAATTACAGTATCCTCCAAGGAATGTCTTGGAGGCAAGGGAACAAGATGTAGATGAAATCCTCTTGGATCCTAGTGATCCTGAATCAAAAATCTATATCGGATCAGGGATCCTTGGCAAGATGAAAGAAGACATGATATCCTTCCTCAAAAGAAGAAAATCAACCTTTGCATGGAAACATGAAGATATGACAGGTATATCTAAGGATATTATTACTCACAAACTTGGCATTGACAGGTCTATCAAGCCAATCCATCAAAAAAGGAGGAAGTTTGCACCAGAAAGGAATGCCATTATCCAAGAAGAAGTAGAGAGACTACTTCGAGCAGGTATGATCAGAGAGGTAAAGTATCCAAAATGGTTAGCCAATGTGGTTGTTGTCCAAAAGAAAAACGGAAAGTGGAGGGTATGTGTCGATTTCACTGATTTGAATAAGGCATGTCCCAAGGATCCTTTCCCATTACCCCACATTGACTCCATGGTGGATGCAACAGCGGGGCATGAACTGTTAACTTTTATGGATGCATCATCTGGATTCCAACAAATCCAGATGGAACCATCTGACCAAGAGGATACAGCCTTTATGACCCCAACCGGTTTATATTGTTATATTGCCATGCCTTTTGGACTAAGAAATGCAGGTGCAACATATCAAAGGCTGGTAAATATGATGTTCAAGGATCAAATTGGAAAAACTATGGAGGTGTACATAGATGATATGGTGGTCAAGTCAAAGAAAGCTGAGGATCACCTAAGGGACTTGGAAGAAGCATTCGATATCCTTGATAATTATAACATGAAACTTAATCCTTCAAAATGCCATTTTGGTGTTAAGGCAGGAAAGTTCTTAGGATACATGGTAACCCAGAGGGGCATTGAAGCAAGCCCGGAACAAATCAAAGCATTGATAAATATCAAATCTCCTGCCAATGCCAAGGATGTCCAAAGACTGACAGGCAGGATAGCAGCTTTGAACAGGTTCATATCGAAATCCTCAGAAAAATGCAAAGAATTCTATGATATCCTAAGGAAGAATAAGAAGTTTGAATGGACTGAGAAGCATGAGAATGCTTTACAAGCCCTAAAAGAGTATATGTCCTCAGCACCAGCATTAGCGAAACCGGAAAAAGGAGATGTGTTATCCTTATATCTAGCGGTATCCTCAACCGCTGTAAGTGCTGTCCTTGTTAAGGATCACGAAGGTACACAATATCCTATCTACTATGTAAGTAAAAGTCTACTTGATGCCGAATCCAGGTACTCACACCTCGAAAAACTTATCCTTGCATTAATCATGGCATCCACTAAGTTAAGACATTATTTTGAAACCCATACTATTGTCGTTAAAACTAATTTTCCAATTAAGAATGTCCTCAGGAAACCGGATATGACAGGGAGAATGGCTAAGTGGGCAGTGAAGCTTAGTGCCCACGATATAAGATACGAACCAAGAACAGCCATTAAATCTCAAGCACTAGCTGACTTTGTGGCTGATTTCAGTAGTGATCTACAAAAGGAAGCAGAATCGGAGGTCCAGCAGTTGGATGAGACCAAGGATCCTTGGATACTACACACCGACAGATCCTCAAATATCAAAGGCACAGGGCTAGGGATCCTACTAAAATCGCCACAGGGGGACATAATACCCCACTCCATAGCCTGTGAGTTCCAAGCAACTAACAATGAGGCTGAATATGAAGCCTTAATCGCTGGCTTACAGATTGCTAAGGATATGGGGGTAAGATATCTCGAAGTATATGTAGATTCATTATTGATCACCAATCACTTTAATGGATCCTATGCTGTTAAAGGTGAAAAACTAACCAAATATTTAGAGATAGTCAAAGAATCGGCACTCTCTTTTGTTTCTTTTAGCTTAACACAGGTACCAAGGGAGGATAACACGGAAGCTGATGCATTGGCCAACCTAGGATCATCCTTGAAGATTCCAGAAGATATAAGTATCCCTATCATCCATATCCTGGCTCCTGCTATTGAAAATCAGGTGGCCATGGAAATAGAAGAGGATACTGCAATGATCCCTAGTGAAGAAACCCAATCTTATTCAGGATCATGGATCTCACCAATCATGAAATACTTGCAAAACGGAGAGATCCCAATGGGAGAAAATCCTAGAGCTTTCAGGATCAAGGTATCTCAATTTACAATCTTAAATAACATGCTGTATAAACGATCCCTTGCAGGACCATATTTAAGATGTATTGAGGATCCTGAAATTGAAGAAGTGTTGAGAGACTTCCATGAAGGAGATTGTGGAAACCACACTGGGGGCAGGGCATTATTCTCAAGGATCCTCAGAACAGGATACTACTGGCCAACCATGAAAAGGGATGCTGTAGAGTATGCTAAGAAATGTGATCCTTGCCAAAGACATAGCAATATCCTTCACCAACCAGCTGAATTACTACACCCCATACCATCCTCTTGGCCATTCATGAGATGGGGAATGGATATAGTTGGCAAGCTCCCTAAAGCACCTGGTGGAAAAGTATTTATGCTTGCCATGACTGACTATTTTTCCAAGTGGATAGAAGCTGAAGCCTTCGCTCAAGTCAGAGAAAAGGAAGTCATATCCTTCATTAAAAGAAACATTATAACTAGATTTGGCATTCCCTCTGAAATTGTATGTGATAATGGCTCCCAATTCATTGGAAGCAGAACCACTAACTTTTGTGACAGTTGGGGAATCAAGATGATCACATCGACACCAGTTCACCCACAAGCCAATGGTCAAGCAGAATCATCCAACAAGATCATCATCAACAATCTGAAGAAGAAGCTAGGATCCAAGAAAGGGAAATGGGCAGAAGAGTTACCTTATGTGCTATGGGCTGATAGGACAACTCCCAAGAATGCCACCGGTCAGACACCCTTCTCTTTAGTATTTGGGGCAGAAGCAGTGATCCCAACAGAGATGGTGATCCCAACTGCTAGAACAAGTGCTCGTGATCCTGAAGAAAATGCTACAATCCTGGCTCAGGATTTGGATACTATTGAGGAAAACAGGGATCTAGCCAGGATAAGGATGGCAAGCTACCAACAAAAGATGGCTGGTGCCTACAACAAGAATGTCAGGATAAGGAAGTTCCAAGTCGGAGATATGGTGTTGAGAAAAGCATTTCGAAATACTATCAATCCTGCTGACGGGAAGCTAGCACCAAAATGGGAAGGTCCCTACTTGATTGAAGCTGAAGCAGGAAAGGGGGCATACAGGTTGCTAACCATGGAAGGGAACTTGTTACCAAGAGCCTGGAATGCTGTTCACTTAAAGAAATATTTCATGTGAACATGATCCTTCCTGCATGTGATCCTTACATTGAAGTATCCTTAAAGGATCCTGGAGATATCGGTGATCCTTACTCTGGTAATATGCTTATCCTAAAACTATTGCATTTTCTTACTTTTTGCCTAAGGATAAGGATCATGTATCCTTCATCCTCTACTCACAAACCATTTGAGCTATGATAGTTCAGGTATCTTCAGCAAACCATCAAAGATCTCCAAAAGCACCAATGATCCTTGGGTACAACCCCAGTTATCCTTGGGATTATCCCCAGTTTCCGCCAGCAGCGCACGATGATCCTGGTATAGTTCACGTCTTTGGGACCAGTACCCACTTTCGGGGCTGACAACCTCATCGTACTGGCTATATTAGGGATCCTACGTATAATGGTGGACGCACCATACATCCGTTCCTAAGGTTTCTAACGTTTTCACGTTAGCTAAGGTTTTGACATTTTCATGTCACTAAGTTTGGATAGTTGCCAGAAAGGGCCATACTCCAGTTTACATACGATCCTTTGGGCTTGTCCCCAGTTATCCTATGGGCTTGTCCCCAGTGATCCTCCGGGATCGTCCCCAGTTATCCTTTGGGCTTGTCCCCAGTGATCCTCTGGGATCATTCTCAGTTATCCTTTGGGCTTGTCCCCAGTTACTAACTTATCTTTTATATTGGCTTAGTCCCAAATTATGTTCCATTTTCTCAGGTTTTCGAAGTTAAACAATTAAGGATCCTTAATCCTTATTAATTATCAAAGTCTTATCTATGATTGTCTTGATTGAAGGTTAGGATCCTAACGTGGATCCTCAGGTATGATCCTTGACTATTTTTGATTATACTCTTTATCCTAACCAACCCTTATACTTTGACAACCGAACCTATGATCCTTGAACTAAAACACTTTGAGAATTTTCAATATGAGGATATTTGATCTAGGATCATATCCTAAGTTTATTAAACACTTTTTCAACTCTTGTTATTTTAACAAATACAATTGAGAAATAAGAGGATTATTGAAGGATAACAACACAAGATAAGCCAGAAAAGTTAAGTTATATTATTAAACAAAAGGATCATTAACCCTTCCAAAAGATTGTCAAAATTGCCAACCCACATTTCTACCAGCAAAACGTGGCCCGTCCACATGGGTTGGCAAAGGGTGTCCATTGTCTATGCGGTCTTAGCATTTTTTGCAGGAAAGTAAAAGCGGCAGGATCACAAAGGCTTCATCCCCCAAACAGAGGATCCCTCCACCTTTTGTAATCCTACCTATTGTCTAAAAGGATCCAGGATCCTCAACCCTAAACTATTGTTCAAATACAGACCATCATTGTTTTAAAACATCACAACCACTAAACAAAAAAAATTGGGCTCCGGCTATGTCTAGAAGTTTCCATCATTGCCCAATCATGCAGCCTACACCTTCGCTGCTTCATCACCACCAGCATCTCCACCTTGATCCTTCTCAGCATCACCACCTTCCAGCATGGGGATCTCCTCAGCCTCATCCTCGTCCTCCAGGTCTGCCAGCCTTGCCTTCCAACCTTCAACATCCCACGAGCCTTTGTCAAAGGTAGGATCCTGAGCCTCCTCGGCCATCTGAAGTTGAATCTTATACATAGCAATTGCCGCGGAGACCTTAGCATCTTGGGTGATCTCCTGCTTCTCGTTATCCATATCAATCAACCTCTGAGCAGCCTCAGCCTTCATAACCCGGAGTTCCTTCTCAAGATCTCCTATCTTGAGATCCTTAAGCACGCCCATTTGTTGAAGGTCAGCAATCTGGCTCTCTTGATCCTCAACATGGCCTAGATAGGTCTCGATCTCGGCAAGTTTCTGCAAAGAAGGGAATAAGGTAAGTACAGAACCGGATGATCCTCGAAAGAAACAGGACATACAAACAGGATATTCGAAACGGATGACCAACAGGGGCAGTGATCCTTACCTCATTCACGTAATCAAGGAATTGCTGACGAAGGAGGGGAAATCCTTGGAGATCTTCAGAGGTTTTCCTCTTTTTTCCCTTGCCCCGGATAGACGCTTTGGGAGCGGATGCTGAAGGACTGACAGCAGGAGCCTTCTTCTTCTTAGAAGACGTGACATTGGCAAGGTCACTTATCCCAAACATGGAGGCAGATTTAACAGACCTGGCAGATTTTCCGGCACCTACACAATTCAAAAACAAGATAAGTTCCCTTGTTAAATTAAATACTTTCACATAAAACTTATTTTTTATGAGGATACTTACTTGACATTGTGGCAGACGCAGAGGATATCTCTTGAGAATCTTGGATAATAATCTGGAAGCTTCGAACTTCAGGATCAAGCTTCTTGAAAGCTAACACTCTCTCTTTGGCAGCAGGGGTCAACTTTAAGTGAGCAACGGAGATAGCTGCATAAAAAGACAAAAAAAGAAAAGACATCAGTGATCCTCATCATATGAGACAGAACTTATAGTGATCCTTCGAGGATCCTCTATCCTACCATGAGTGGCCCATTCCTTGGGCAGATCCTTCCCATCCGAGATGGAATCCCTCTTAACAAAGAAAAATCGACGTTTCCAGTTGGTATCATTCTTGGTCACTTTGAAAATAGGGTGATCCTCCCCAGCTTTCCGTTTCAGCAGATACCGGTGGGAACCAAACGTAGTAAGATCATAGAGCTCGGCCAGCTCTGCCATTCCCAGATCAATCCCTTCTTGCTCGATGATCCTCTCGAAGGTATATAGAACCCTCCAGATCATCGGCATAGCTTGGATATATGAGATGCCGGTAAGAGAAAAGAAAGATTGGGTGAACATCGGAAAAGGATATGAATACCCAATGAGGAAGGGAGTAGCAGGAAAAGCCACCCAGACATCTGAGACAAGATCGCTCAAAGCAGTAGGATCAAAGGGTTTGAAAACAACATTCGCTGGGAAACAATGGCGAATCTTGTCTATGTGGACATCAGTAAAGCAGCATCTCTCCACGGGAGAATCCTTGATAATTCCCTGGCTCTTTAAGGGACTCTCCTTGGGACTCTTGTGCGGAGAATTACGGAGCAGCATATTTTGAACAAAAAACAGAGTAAAAGCATGAAAGAACAGAGCAAAGAAGATAAAGAAGAAGATGATACCTGATCAAGAGTCTTCAATGATGGTTATAAAGGGAGATACTTCGAATTTAAATACAAAATGATCCTAACCCTATCTCCTATTTATAATGATGATTTGCAGGGATCGTCACATCAGTGACGTAAATATCACAACGGCTAGTCCATACGTAACGGCTAGTAACCCGGAGTCGCCCGTTAGAGATAAGCTCAAAACAAAATATAACTCATCTATTTACAATTAACTCCTTATATTTTGGGGGCAATTGTTGGGGCTGGATTTTACTATAAATGATCCTTATACGTGATCCTGACCAGTGATCCTTGTTTCTTTGGCAGATAGTGATCCTCAGCCAGACTTCAGGATCAGGATCATGGGACGATATGGTGATCCTTACACTAACGGTCACTTCCACTTGTTACAAAATTGTTTTGCAGGAACACCTAGCAGGATATGCCCTACACATCATGATCCAGGGACGCGTATTCACAAATATGGCAAGAGCTAAATTGGAGATAGACGTTGTACCGGATATGGAAACTTAGCTTGATTAATGGGCAGCAATTTAGGCTAGATTATCTTTATTTCTAAAGGGGTAATGAGCTGATTAGTGGTCTATCTACCTAAAATAAGTTACCTACACACGTATAAATACCATTCTTCCTCATTCGGAAGAACACACAACATACGACACAACTCTCGAACACTTAGACACTCAGTGATCCTTGTACTCAGCTCATTATCATCCGAAGTTGTAACTACATTTTTATTATATTGAAATTGGTGATCGGTAGTTGCCATCACCCGAGGTTTTTTATGCCGGAGATCATACATTGATCAAGGGCTTTTTCCTCGTATAAATCATTGTGTCTTTGTATCTTTATCACAGAAGTGATCCTTTACTTTCATAGCTAACCAAGCATCATACCCCGTTTACATAAAGTTTGGTTACATTATCCTTGTGTGATTTTTGACCAAAACAATATTATTGACATACCAAAAGATGTGCTCTTAGTTTCACCTCAAAACAAGGCCCGTCCACTAAGAGCACTAATAGTTCCCTACCATATTTACTTAACAGTTGAAGGCTTTGTCTCAAACCGAGACTCATCCACCTCCAACTGTTATATTGTTCAAAAGAAAAACATACTAACGATGATGACCAAGGGCTTCGTCCTGAAACTCAGGATCCCTCCACCTTTGGTCATCGTATTGTTCAAATGCAGAAAAGTAAAATGCAGGAAAAGTAAATTGTTTTGAGTTACATGCCATCCATCAAATCTAAAAAAAAGTGGGCTCCGGCCTAAGCATCAACATCCATCATCGCCCACTCAAATGCCCTCACACAGCAGCGTCTTCACCAGCATCCTCACCAGCATCCGCCTCAGCATCCTTCTTGGCTCCAGCCTGGTCCACCACCTCTGCCGACTTAGAGGATTCACCAGCTTCAGCAGGAAGAGGCACAACCTTGACTCCAAGCTCCTTCAGCTTTGCCACCCAATAGTCAACTGGCCAAGATGGGCACACAAGGCCTGTCTCATTGGCCTCATAAGCCATCTTGATGCGGGCTTGCAGCAGAGAGACTATAGCAGAAGCCTTGATTCCTTCCCGGAAAGAGACCATGGCTTGTTCGTGATCCATTTGCATGGTGGCCAGTTTGAGCTCGGCATCCTGGGTGACCTTTTTCAGCTTATCCTCGTAATGCTGACTCTTCGCTTCGGCAATGGCACCTTGGTCGGCAACAGTAGTTTCAAGCTGCTTAATCCTGGCTTCGTAGAGTGCAGCAGTACCACAAGCATCATTGTATAGATAGAGCAGATGCTGGAGGCCCTGTAAGTTAAAATTCAGGTATAAGTCAATATTTACTAACGAGAATATCCTTTCAGGATATTCTACCAGGATATTATGCAGGATGTAGTGCCAGGATATTACCTTGTTTAAGAAGGATGTCATCAGTTCCAAGGAGTCGGTAAAGCTAAGTTCGTCATAGGAGAATCCTTCGGAGCCTGGGGCACTAACTTCAGAGCCCTTCCTCTTTTTTGCGGTGGAAGCACGGGTCCTCGGATTAGCCTTGGGAGCCGGAAGCGGCTTGGAGCTGGTGGCAGCAGGGGTCTCCTTCTTGACCATGACTGGAGTAGGGTAACTGTCAAGCTCGTCAAGATCGAGAAGGATGGGAACTTTGCTGGAGTCTGCATACAGGGAGTAAAATTCTTTCCTAAATATTTCAAATAGAAACATGTATGCAGGATATCGGACAAGATCCTTACCAGACATGTTTACACTGGAAAGAGGGCTTGGAGATGGTGGAGACGGGTTAAAACTTCTTTCAGCTTCGGGAAGGAGTCTGATAGCGTCAATCCTTTTCTGTGAATCTGCAAGGGGAGGTGCTAGCTTCCTAAAATCAGCTGCATACAAAACAGTAAAAAGGAAGTTGATCAGTTCAGGATATGGAACAGGATACAAGACAGGATCATCCTAAAGCCCTAAATCCTACCCTTTCTCAACCACTGCACTGGATATTCCGTTCCACCAGGGATTTAGTCTCTTTTTACAAAGAAAAACTTGGCCTTCCATTCCTCCTCATTCCTGGTGGCATGAAGTATCAGTGGGTCGCCGGAGGTAGAATAGAACAAAAATCGGCAGGAACCATGGCATCTAAGCCGATATGCTAAGGGGAGGTCATGAATGGAAAGGTCAGGAATATGGTTGTTCTTGATTTGGTCAAGAACAAGCAGGACTCGCCATAGCATTGGCATTGTTTGACTGAAACAGATTTTTGTGGTATCGAAGAACTCGGTGATGAAGTCGGGAAACGGAAATTGTAACCCTAAGGTAAAAGGAAAAGCATTAAAGCATATCCACTCGTTGGAAACCATATCTGATCGGATTTCCCGATCAAATGGCCGGAACACCGTCCCTTTAGGGAAGATGCCGGAGGTTTTAAGGGCTGACAAATGTGCACTGTCGAAGGTGCATATTTCCTTCTCCGGATCTTGGAGAATATTTTGGTGAATGAACTAGGGAGCGGAGTCACCGGAGCTTGATCTTGTCTGTCTCGCCATATCTTCGCCGGAATAGTGTAGAGGAAAGAAATGAGAAGAGAGAGAGAGAGAGAAGATTTTTACCTTTTTTCTTCTTGATGAAGATTAAATGGGGGTAAAAATGAGAAGATATAGGGGAGTGATGAGTAGAAATAGGCTGCACGGTTACAAGTGGTCACATCAGGTCTTATCTTTTAATTACCTTGGTTATCGTGAAAAATGTAACCATTAGGACTCAGGATCCTTAACGGCAACATTTTTGGGGACAATTGTTATGGGTAAAATTCTGAGCCCATATCCTGGGAAATATCTTGAGTTATATCTTGATTGTATGATATCTGCTCATATCCGGGATGCTCATTCAGGATATTGGTAACATCCTGAATGGTATCCTCAGGATTACTAACGGGTTATGTGCAGGAGTACGCGTCCAGATGGAGCAACGTTCACAAAGACCCTTTCTCCGGGAAACTAGGTCCAAGTCGTTCAAATGAAGACGTTGAAGCCGCATTACTCGGTCTACAACGTTCACAATGGAATATTCGGAGCATCCCATATTTGTAGGAATTTTTGTTTGTATTTCGTTACTATAAATAGGTGGGTATATCAGATCGAATAGGACATCACAGCTACACTCTCACACTTGTTCTCTCGCAATTCTTTACTTTCACACAAAGCATTGTAACACTTAGCGATCTGGTCGATATCCTGCATTGTATCCTGAAGTTTGAAGTAATAAGAAGAACTAGGCAGCTGCGATTGTCAGCTCCCGAGGTTTTATGCCGGCGATCTAGATTGATCAAGGGCTTTCCTCGTACATCTCGTTTCATTTCCTTTACTTTTTGCTCATAGTTTGATCGTAGATACAACTCAATATCCTGAGCCGTATCCTGAAAACTGTTTTTACAAACAACATAACAAGCATATTTTCAATACACTTCTCAGCACACTACCTCACTTAACTAATTTGATCACTAAATTGCTTCGGTAATTTTTGACCAAAACAGTTACGCTTACGACCTATTAAAGTGGCGTAAAAACACTTTAACGAGTCATAACGGGTCAAAGCACTTTGGAATCCTTTCTAATCAGAATGTAAGGCTTATTAAACCATATTACATGAGGTCCTTCTCTCGTTTGGTTTATAAACCACATTCTATCTGATCTCCCGTTTAAAGTCTCGACACACTAACATAGTTATCCGACACGTTAGGACACACTTAAGCTTTGTTTATTCCATTGAACAAGGACACATACGCAATCTCAAGTGAGTACATAGTTCCCCTCTTTTACGTTTTCTAAATGTTTTGGGGTGATTCATATGTACCTATCACTATTTTCATGATTTCCAAAGTATAT
This sequence comes from Helianthus annuus, assembly GCF_002127325.2. NCBI lineage: Eukaryota > Viridiplantae > Streptophyta > Magnoliopsida > Asterales > Asteraceae > Helianthus > Helianthus annuus. Next base: position 30,235,721 of record NC_035435.2, read on the forward strand.
GATTCTATATAGATAGTTGACGTGTGAGGGTGTGAGTGTGATTTTTAGATATATTTTAGGCTCTTTTTACTCGCGAATCAAGATTTAAATTTTTAAAACACGATATAATACTATCACTCTATACACGTTAGGGCAAGTGCACCCATCGCGGACGTAGTATAGTGATGGCAGGATACCGAGATCGTCCAAGGACACAAGAGCTTTTAGTGCCGGCTTATTGTTAACATCTAATCTAACCAAATTTTGATAAAAAGTTTTGAAAGTTATAAAAAGATAAACTAAAGAAATAAAAATAAAATATAAGGAAAAACAGATAGACAAGAAGGAATCACTTGTTTCCAACTCATCTTTTATGAATCCTTTAATGATTTCCGCACTTTGGGCATTTTATGTAAGTTCCGTTAGAATCTTTCAATGATATCAAACAAGAACTTGTGAGAGTGTGGAAATCAAACATAAGTCGATTCAAGAATAAATATATAAAACCGAAACAATATGTAAACAAAACAAACCGGATGATCTTGCATTCAACGTTGAACGAGACGAATACAAGACTCCATAATGGTTTCGGCTGGCCTCTAACTTTCGAATCACTGATCAACCTCAAAACATAGGAAGAGGTTTGCATATATACTAACAAGGTGGGTCGAAACCCCCTTAGGCCCAACTCAAAATCTAAGACCCATTAAACACTAATTCGACCCAAACATGTACTAAACAAAACATTACATACTCAACCCCTGAACTATTATAACCCTCTATGTGTAAACCTTCAGGTTGCAACAATCTCCCCCTCGGTTTATGCATAGAGGTTCTTTTGCCTTTAATTTCCTTCACCGCCTCCACTGTGTTCCAATTTATCTTTGTAGCCGTGAATTCCCTTCTTACTTATTTGTAAAACACCAGCAATAGCTGACGTCCAATCTTTAGCGACGGCTTCATACTTCTCTGTGGCTCTAATTTGAATTTGAGCAAGCACTTCTAGATTCTCTCGATCCAAATTCAACAAATCAATCGGATCAGTTAAACGGTAGGTTTCATCACCATCACAAACGATCACAGCTTGACCTAACATTTCATCATATGCCCATAAATGCATGGTCTTTTGAGCTCCGCTGGGAATCTTCTTAACCAAAGGAATTGTCTTCTCTTTGTCAGTCGGTGGCCATGAAACGATCTTCATCCTTTTGTTTGTACGTGGATCTCTAACACCTTTAGCAGAAGAGATGATAGATTCAGCCATATGCATTGAAGGGAATCCACGGGCCACCTTTCTCTGCTATTGCTCAAAGAACAGATATCCACGTCCGCCAGGTTTATCATCCACATAAGGTGACTTTGACAGAATAATCAAATCCAGTTTAGTGAACGTCTGGAATTGAGCAGGGTTCTTGTACCATTCCACCGGTCCAACCTTCCTCTTGATCCACCACCTACGACGATCATGATCAAAACCCCAACTTATAATACCTGAGCGGTTCCCAACTTTATCGTAATAATTTTCACCAACATCCATCTGATGATGAGTGTCTTGAACATCTTCATCAGCAGGATTGAGGTTCTTGTTCTTCAGAACCACATACTCTCTTTTCTTCTCATCCTAGCTGCCTTTGCTTTGTTTGCATCTTGGTCAGTTACCTTTTTGAAGTAATGATCCATTGCAGCAGCTCTTTCAGCGTCATCCTTAGGAAAAGCTCTTGCTTGATCTTCCTCAGCTTTTCTCCTACTCATCGTGTTAGTCAGATCAGAAAATTCATCACAGAACTTCTTCTCTAGTTTGCCACGAAGATCATCCACCATTTGAATAACAAACTGACATCACCTTGTAGCTGATCAATATGTCGATTCTTTTGCACAATTATATCTTCAAGCTAAATAATCTTTGCATCTTTGTGGATCGAGTCTTGTTCAAGCACAACAATTCTTTTCTTCATCTCTCTCATACTAATAAACTCATCATCATCACTTGAATCGTCAATGAACGACATTCTTAGTGGTTCTTCAGGTTGTTTTCCACTTGAGCTGCATGGTTCATCACGAACTGTACCAGATGAACTTGCGATAGCAGCAGTAACAGGAAGAGTTGACTCGGTGATTGGAGCAAAAACAGTAACTGCAACAGGAATCTCTGTAGGATTAACATCCACATTCATTCTTGTTGTATCAACATAAAAAACAAACCCTGTTTCTGTAGCAGTGGCATTAGCAGTCTTATCTTTCTCAAACTCAAAATCATATAAACCATCTTCATCGTCAGCATCTGTTGTAGGTTGATCTTTGTTTTGTTCAATATACACACCAGGTCGAGGATCCCTTCTTCTTCGCTTCACTTGTTGAGTATCAGGATCGTTTGGGTCTTCAGTCGTTTTCTCTTTACTTTGAACTGAATGATGGAAGGAGGATTTCCCATCTTTTCAGTTAAAGGCTTTAACAGCATAGCCAAACTCTCAGACGAAGCCATTGGTTCAACAATAGAAACAACATAACTAACTTCAGCTTTAGGAGGAAGCTCAACTTCATCATCATCATCACAACTAATTTCAACGCCTTCATCATCAGAGTTTGTCGTCAGAATCTCTATCTCAGGCTCTTCATCAGCAGCACCTTGAACAACGTGTTCTTCGGCAATCATAGCATTAACTAGAATATTTACTGGTGGAACATTAACAGGTTCTGGTTGTACAATCACTGGTTCAGCCACCACATCCTCTGTCTCAGCAAACTAACCAAATTTTTCAAGAGCAATTCTTCTTTCGAACTTCTTCTCAGTACCCTTCTTAGAAGTGAGAGCACCAAAACATGCAGGACTCATTGGCTTTAGATCCAAAGTGTTTCCAGTTCTCTCCAAGTCTGAATAATGAGCGTTGAAGATCATTTGCAAGAACCTTGTATACATGATAAACTTATCCTTTCGCACACCACTTACATTCCTCTTCATGCCTTCAAACACGTACTTTAAGTAGTTGAACGGTTGGTTCGTTATCAGACAAACGAACGCTGCAGACTGTGTAATGTTTAGCTAATATGTTCCTCCTCTGTTTTCAGTCATACACATTATGAACATGTGCATCAACAGACGCCAGTATGGATGCAAAAACTTCTTCACCAGAGAGGGATACGTTCTTTCATAGCTTAATCGACGCAAAATAGCTTCAACGGTTCCACCCGGAAGATCAATGGGATTAGTCTCTTGATCGTTAAACTGTAAAACCTCCTTTATAATTTGTTCGGTTACAGTAACGTTCTATTTTTGAATCTCTGCTTCAATCGATCCTTTACCATCTGCTCCTAGCGCGTCAAATTTTGCCGTCTTCCAGAATTCCTGAACAAGACTTTCATATACGACAGGATTATCTCGTAAAGCGTGAAGGATTCAGCAACTCTTCAATCCCTTGATCAACGAAGCATACATCTTCTTGTGTTTCTCCGGAGGTGGTGCTAAGTACCCCACTTGATTATGTGTTGTGATGCATTTCAAATCCATGACCTACACAAAATTTATAAATTAAGTATAGCATCTTGTTTGAGAAATTATTTGTTAACTTAGTCTCACACCCCGATATTTCCACATATTACAGGTGGGCCCGGTGGGGAGTATCGTGACGTAGTTGATATCATCATAGTCAAATAATCACAGTTTAATGCACAACGGAAGTCTAAATTAAATATATATTACAAACCGATTCAAAAGTAACATCAATTATTACAATCAGATTGTAAGATGGATCCACAGGCGGATCTTAAAAGAGAAAGATGAACATTGTTCAACAGATTTGAGACGTCTAGAACTTGGAAGATTCCTATTAACGCCCTAAGCTCCCAGCCAATTACGTACAATGCCTGTCAGTTAGTCTTTTTGGAAAATACGTCAGTTTACACTGGTAAATACAATTAACTGACTCTTTTGAAAACATTTATGAAAATTGATTTAAATGCACAAGGCACAAATATCCTTTTATAACTTGGGACAATTATATAAAAATAATCTTGTATACAGAATTATAAGTTTGTTATACATTTAGGGCCCGATGTTTGAAACCGAGTCAAGATTAACAGACGCACCACAAGTATAGGCCCACAAGAGAGCGAGATACTGTTTTCCTTATGCAACTGTCAGGTGTATGCCTACACCCCGTGCTTAAGACGTGGCCATTTCTTTATAATGATGCCAAGGATATCCGGGACATGGTCATTAACCCCAAAGGCTTTTATTTCAAACAATACAGATTAAAACGAGTTACCTAAATAATTTAATCACAATCCGATTAAACATTCAATACGCGACCAAGCGGTATTATTATAATACCGTATCCCAAGCCCGTATAGGGAAAATAAGTTAAGAGTATTTACCTGAGCTAAAATGTAATTTTATTCTCAGTCGTATATTCAAATCAGCAAGCATAAGTACCTCTACTGGGGCTCTCAATCTGGAACAGAGGTTTTAATAACCTATTAAATTTCTAACGGGTCTTATTTAAGCCTTAACTTAGACCGGTTAGTTTTAAGGAAAGGTTTACGGCTCAAATCGCAACATTAAGCGAAGACCAGATTAGAATGTGATTTAGACCTGACAAGTATGGAGACTTGTATAATATGGGTAAACTAAATACATTCTGAATTTTGAAGTGAAAATAATAAGGTTTGACCCGTTTCGGTCAATTTATGCAAACTAGTTACATAAACCGTTCCGAACGCGAATAATGCATAACGGGTAACCAAAAGAGTCATGAACATGTTCCACAAGTTAATATGCCTTAAATATGTTGTGATATTAGTAGGATATCTTCCATTATGCCCAAAACGAATTTGAAATCAATTTAAGCCCCGTAGGGGTATTTTGGTCATTTTAAAAGATTATAAACGAGGTTAAATGACAATCTGAGGTTCTGGTCTAAAAATGATCAGTAAAAATATTTATTTTAGTAGGTTATATCAGTAAAATATCATATATGTGTGAAATTTATTATTCATGGCCAAACTATGCACCATAGGGGCATTTTGGTCATTTTACATAAGCCTTAAAGGTCAAATTTGGAAATCTGCGTTCAAAACCCTTGCTTACTGTTAAAGTATAAAAATTTATTCATAACATCAATGGATAACAAGCTTTAGGTGCCAAATATGGTTTTAAACCATACTATGCGCCTAAATCGCATAAAAGTCGGTATTTGACGATTTTCCGGTTGATTAAGGAAATCTGAGATTTTGATCAGCCTTTACTGTTTAAAATAACTTATTTAATATATAAAATCAGTAGAAAAAGGTTTGGTATGTAAAAGATGTGTAAAACTCATTTTATTAGCGAAAAGGGCATTATCGTCAATTACCGAGTCTATGCGAGAACCCTATGTTATGATCAGTTTAAAAATAATTAAAAATCTCCAAAAATCCCAAAATATTATGTTATATCAGTGGGTAAGAGGTTTGGTGTCAAAATTTGATTTAAATAGGTTTTATGCCGAAATTTCCGTTTAATTAATAAAAAGGCTTTAATTTACGATATTGAGCATAACTCCCATTTTAGACCACGAACTGATGTGAAATTTTAAGAACATGTTTATAAATCAGTAACAAAGGTTTTTGTCCTCTCACATTTTCAAAAATCTCGTTTTAATATCAAAAGGGCATAATAGTCAACTTTAAGCATATAACGGAAACATGCAATGAACTAGGATTACTATGGAACCAAGTTGTATAACGTCAGAGGGTTATATTAACCTATAACATGGTCCTAAAGGAATCCTAAAGCATATCTAAACTAAGCTAAATCGATTCAGAACTGAAAGTCAAAGCAAAAGTCAACTTTTGCGACTTTCGGTTCCGAACCGAGCCTAAACTCAGAATTGTCGGGTTGAACATGCCTAGACATGTTCAATTAATGTTTACCAAGTTATTAAAGTGACAAAACTGATTTTATTACCTTTACATCATTAGTTATGAATTTTATTTAAAAACCGACTTTTTTGACTTTTATTTAATTACTTTGACCCGACAATTAACTAAGCAAACGTGGTAATTAGGAGGTGCCCTTTTGAGGGTTTAATAACTAACTATTTACGATCACGTAGCCATGTTTGTTGCGAACAATGGCTTGACCGTTTAAAAGTCAAAGCATTTATCGCGATGTAACACCTCGAAAATTTACGTCCAATAATGTCTTGACACGTGTCATAAGGTTCCGTTATGTAAAAACATACTTTAGAGGGACTAAAAGTGACAAACAGTGAAAACTATGGAACGTAAGGGTCCAAAGTGTCAACAATGGATAAATAGACTCTATGATAACCCTACATAATGTCTATAACCTTAAATGGATGGTTCATGGATCATACAACGCGGAAATTGCACAAAAGTGAGGAATTACAAACTATAGGGGCCAAAAGTGTCAACATGTTGAATTTATACCTCTAAGTGAACTTTTGGCAGACCCGAAGCTTTTTAATGCTAAAATATACTCACTAGAATATGTGGTAAAAATTTCATGAAGTTTCGTTAACGTATGAGAAAGTTATGGCCAAAACCGTACTTGAGGGACTAAAAGCGTCAACATCGAATTTCATGACTTTTCGGTTGAGCGCAAAGTTATCCAAGGACATTACCATGTTGTTAAATGTCCCAAGGTTCTTAAAAACCAAGTTTGGGGGTTTACAAGTCAAAATAAGTAGCCGAAGCATCGCGTGCAAGAACAGGGACCAAAGCTGCCAAGTTTGAAACATTTTGGGCCTGCAGACCCCAGGCGACCCGCCTGGGAATCCTTAGGCGGGCCGCGTGACCCTATCAGATGATGAATTTCGTGAATTTTTGCATTCTGGTCCAATTTGTGAGTTGAAAACAGCTTGCAACACCTCCCTTTTGCTCCAATAAGAGTCTTTGCATGCCTAGGCTAGTGTGAGCTCTCTATATCATCTAAATTCCTCCTTAAATCAGATCATTCATTCATTTTCTTGGCACTTGCAGTGTGATCAAGAACACACACATCTTGCAAAACTCTCAAGACTTCTCCAGGAGCTTTCTGATCATCAAGGCAGACTCCAAGTGCTTGCTAGGCTTCATTAGGACCTTGGTAATCCTTTATATCATCCTATAATTCGTTCTAGCATAGATTGATTGCTAAAAGTCAAACCGTTGTTCTTATACTTTGACTTTTCGATTAAACGAGTTTTACTCTGTCATTTCGCAAATTGAAACCCCTGATATGTTGGTATTTATGTGGGGAACAAACCCTCAAAAGGGTATTCTCTGATTCCCACTTATTGCATGCTAATTGTCGAGTCAAAGACGTTCTTAAAAAGTCAACAGAAATCGTTTTTGCGAAAAATAGCTTAAATGGTAATGTAGATGACATGCAATCAGTTTGATCATCATAAATAACCTATAATGAATATAAGAATGTGTTTTATTATAATCGACTCGACAATCTTTAGTACAAATACGAATCGGAACCGAAAGTCTTGTAAAACGACTTTTTCGTAGACTATCGATTCGGATCCGTACATGCATGTTTGAGATCTGTATTGGAGAGTATTTTTGACTATTTTTTTATTTTGGTAAAACTCTCTGGAATTTTTATATCTCGAGTCTATTCTTAGCCGATTCATTTGCATGTTCCGATTTATGCTTAAAGTTGACTATTTTGCCCTTTTTGATATAAACGTGATTTTTGGAAAAGTGAAAGAGTAGAAATCTTTATTTCTAATATATAAACTTGCACCAAAAATTTGAGACCCGTTGGTGGTCCAGATTTTGAATTATGGCCGATAGCGTAAAACTATATCTTAAAGTTACATAAACGGCGCATTTCGCATATGACCCATTTCAGGCCATGTTTTGATACAAAACTTTTTACCCACTGATGTTATATAATATTTTGGGATTTCTGATGATTTTTATTTGATCTTTGGCTGAACGGATCATACGTCGCTAAGTCGATTCGGTGAATGCCGGTTTTGACCGTTTAAGCCATAAAATGAGTTTTATACATTCTTTTGACCTCAAACCTTTTTCTACTGATCTTATTTGTTAAATAAATTATTTTGAGCGTTCTGGAAATATAAAAATCTCAGCTTTCTTTTGAAAACCCGGAAACGGCTCTAAATCGCATTTTTAGCGTTTTTAGCGCATAGTAAGCGTTATACTCATTTTAAACATATAAGACTCATACCTACTGATGTATTTGGTATATTTTCATATAATAACAGTAAGTATAAATGTTTGAGCTCAGATTTCCAGTTTTGGCATTTTTAGCCCTTGTGAAATTACCAAAATACCCCTACGGTGCATAGTTTGATTTTAAATGACAAGTTTGGTATATGGGTCATACCCTACTGTTATAATATGTCAAAGTAAGTATATTTACTGTATAAATCAGACCTATAACTCAGATTTCCAATTTAACTCTTTTATAATCTCTTAAATGACCAAAATGCCCTTCCAAGGCATAAATTGAGTTTAAACTCATTCGGGGCATAATAGAACATAACTTGCTGATATTATATCACAATTAAAGCATATTATCTCAGGGAACTTGCATATGGCCCTTTTTCCTACCCGTAACGCTCTTTTAGCGCTCGGTTCGGTTTATGTAACCAGTTTGCATAAATTGACCGAATCGTGCCAAACGTTATCATTTTTGTCTCAAAATCCAGAATGTATTTAGTATACCCATATTATACAAGTATTCAAACTTGTCGGGTCTAGATCACGTTCTATCCGGTCTTCGCTTAATCGTGCGCTTGAACCGTATATTTCCTTAAAACTAACCGGTCTAAGCTTAGGCTTAATTAAAGACCCGTTAGTATTCTAATTGGTTATTTATACCATCGTTCCAGACTAGAGCTTTCCGGTAAATTGTACCTACGCTTACTTAGGAATACGGCTGAGTTATTATTCTTGCTATTTAAGACAGGAGCTAGCCCAGGTAAATACTTTTAACTTATTTTCCCTTATACGGGCTTGAGATACGGTATTATAAAAATACCGCTTGGTCGGGTGTAGAAACTGTTTAATCGGAGATGATTAAATTGCATAATCCCGTTTTAATCTGTGTTGATTGATAACAAATAACATTGGGGGTTAATGACCGTGTCCTGGATATCCTTGGCTCATTTTAAAAAGTGAATGGCCACGACGTAAGCACAAGGTGTAGGCAAAACACCTCTTGTTGCATATGTATAACGTATACTCACTCGTGAGAGTATCTTCTTGTGAGATTATATTTGTGGTGTGTCGATTAATCTTGTCCGGCTTGTATTGTATAATCTCCGGCCCTAAATGTTGGACAACCATGTAAATCGGATACAAGATTTTTATTAATAAAATTGTCCCAAGTATAAAGATTAATTTGCCTCTGTGCATTTTAATCAATGTGTCAAGATGTTTTGTGCTGTTTGCACACGAATCACTTTTCAAACTCTTTTTCCAAAATGAGTCAGTTAATTGTATTTACCAGTGTAAACTGACGTATTTTCCAAAAGGTTAAGTGACAGGTACTATGCGTAATTGGCTGAGAGCTCGGGGCGTCACTAGGGAATCTTGCAAGTTCTAGATGCCTAAAGCCTATCGAACAGTTTTCTTTTATTGATCCGCCTGTGGATCCTTTACCTTCCGTTGTAATACTTTGACGTTACTTATATTCGGAATGTAATATAATTATCTTCTGCTTCCGCTGTGCATTTATATATTGTGTTGTTTGTCTATGATGATGCCAACTACGTCACTATACTCCCCACCGGGCCCACCGGTGACACGTGGAAAATTGGGGTGTGACAGGTTGGTATCAGAGCCAACATTGAGTGAATTAAACACTATCCTAATGTGTTTAATCTCAGTGACACAATTGCACATACTTGAGTCTAGACTTAACATAGGAATACTCCCGATTCTAATATGGAATTTACTGCTTCCGATTATTTTTATATTGGATACGTCGCCAAGCGAAGAAGCCGTAATAGGAGTTCTCCACATCAGAGCCCGAGATGCTGAGTCTCGTACCGCGGCTAAAATGGAACGAACATCCAAGGAGAAAGCATTCAGAAATAAGATGAAGAAGAAACTCCTTTTACTGAAAATCGTTTTCCTTATTAGTCCTTATAAGGATATAATTATCTTTTAATGCCTACGGGCCAAACTTATTTAAAACATCCATTAGTGATGTAGTGCCTACGAGCCAACTTATTAAACATCCATTAGTGATGTAGTGCCTGCGGGCCAAACTTATTAAACATCCAATAGTGATGTAGCGCCTACGGGCCATACTAATTGTCATATAAGACAAAAGGCAGTGGTGGTCTATGACTCCCTGTCGAGAAAAGGTAATGAACTTTGATTCACACCTAAATGCCTCGATCCCAGACGATCATGGCTTATAAATTGAACTTGTCCTCGTGACTAAGCCTTTTGTGCTATTACTAAATGCCTCGATCCCAGACGATCATGGCTTATAAATTAAACTTGTCCTCGTGACTAAGCCTTTTGTGCTATTACTAAATGCCTCGATCCCAGACGATCATGGCTTATAAATTGAACTTGTCCTCGTGACTAAGCCTTTTGTGCTATTACTAAATGCCTCGATCCCAGACGATCATGGCTTATAAATTAAACTTGTCCTCGTGACTAAGCCTTTTGTGCTATTACTAAATGCCTCGATCCCAGACGATCATGGCTTATAAATTAACTTGTCTACGCGACTAGGCCATTTGTGCTATTACTAACTTATAAATTAGGATTTATGATAAAATCCTGAATAAAATAAATATCCTTCCTTCCCTGCCAGTAGGCATTTTTAAAAAGAATCTTAAAGGTGAAATCTAGCCTACGCGGCCAAGATGGTGAAACCTACCCAAGGGATTCAGATCCTTGTTAACGCCTAAGAACGTGTTAGCATTCCTGACAAATGTGATTCGATAAATCACAACAATCAAACTTATACTGGATTCTTCCAATTTTCTTATCTAGCCTAGTGATTTAGAAATCATGGCTTGTGTCATCCTATAAGATGATCACATTATAAACATCCGATAGTGGTGAAGTGCCTCCGGGCTAAACTTGTTGTCCGATAAGACAACGACAGTGGTGGTCTTTGACCTCCTGTCTAGAAGTGTTGGACCAGGTCCAAGCATAATAGTCGGTAGGATCCATACGATCTCGACTAATAGCATCTGAGAAGATGATCATATTATAACCATCCCTCAAGAGGGGAACACCCACGGGCTATGCCTATTGTCCTAAAGGACAAAAGACAGTTGAAGTCTACAACTCCCTGTCAATAGAAGGTAATGAACGTGATTCGAACCTTAAATGCCTCGATTCTCTGAAATCATGGCTTACCAAAATTTAGAACTGTCCTTGTGACTAGGCTTTATGCGCCACTTTAATATCCTTAATGTTTTATAACTAGGATAAATTATAATGGAAAATACTAATTAAATATAACTAACAAGTTAACCAATATGGTTTATATTACCATGGTTGATAAATCGTCAAAGATGATGATTCCATAATAATCTCTGAATAAATCATTGTTAATAATTATGTAGCAATCAAGCTACATGGCTGGATTAGATGAAGTTAACAGTCGTTTGAAGGAGAGCAATGATACTACCGGAATTAATGTAACTGAAGCCGAACTGCATGCAATAATAGATTATGCTGTTACTCGAGCTCTCGATCGACAGAATGATGAATCAAATGACACCCACTCCAAGACTCTATCTATGGCTCGTAGTAAGCCCCCTCCTGAAACATATGAGTCAAGGGGGGACGATGATCATGACTTGTCAAATCAAAGGAGTATTCCGTCTAGACAAGTTGTGTTTCATCAAGAGGCACCAGTTAAGACCTGTTCATATAAATATTTTATCTCCTGCAAGCCCAGAGACTTTACAGGAGAAAATAGGGCCATCGATTGCATGACATGGCTCGATGAGATGGACGCCGTTGTTGACATCAGCGGTTGTGCGGAGCAAGATGTTGTGAAATTTGTTTCACAATCATTTAAAGGAGAAGCGTTGGCATGGTGGAGATCATTGCTCCAAGCCACGGGGAAAGTTCTACTCTACAACTTATCTTGGAGTCAATTTGTTGCTTTAGTCAAGGAAAACTACTGCCCTCAGCATGAAGTAGAAAAGATAGAATCAGACTTCTTGACTTTGGTCATGGAAAATTTGAATTGTCCGGCATATGTGACAAGTTTCAACACTATGTCCCGCCTAGTTCCTTATCTAGTCACCCCTGAACCTAAACGCATAGCGCGTTTCATTGGAGGCCTAGCACCAGAGATAAAAGGGAATGTTAAAGCATCTAGGCCAACCACATATAGGTCCGCGGTGGACTTATCCTTATCTCTCACCTTAGATGCAATCAGAATTAAGTCTGTTAAGGCTTCTGGCGAGAGAAGAAGAGAAAGAGAGGAGGAAAACTCTCATCAAACTAACAAGAAGAAGAAGGGAAGCTCGGAGCATGGGAAAGATTCCGAGTTTAGGAAGAACTCGAGTCAGTCCAATAACAGACCCAAATGCAATAACTGCAAAAAGCAGCATTTTGGAAGATGTACAATAGACCCACGCGCTAAATTGTGTGGAATTTGCAAGACCAAAGGCCACAAAACCTTAGATTGCAAGGGGTTAAAGAACGCCACATGCTACAACTGTAACGAGGAAGGGCACATCAAAACCAACTGTCCAAAGCTTATAAAGAAGCCCGAGAGGCCAGGAAAAACAAGTGCATGAGTCTTCCGGATGAATGCCAGGAAGGATAACTATATAGCAGGTACTTTTCCTTATCAAGTAGTTTATGTAGAAATTTAATTGATACTGACACGTGTGATTCAATAATGAACGATCACTGTTGAGAACTGTTGTTTCCGTCTTAGTAGGACTTCGGTCATTTTATACGAAGAAGGAACTGGCCGATGATACTTTAGAAAATGCTCCAACAAACCTTAGATGGATATTTTATATCTAAATAGGAATCACTCTTTTCTGATATTCCTATGGAAAGCTTTCAAGCTCCCTAAATTCTTTAATATAATAAAGTCAGATGTGACGTTTTGATCCTCTGTCAGAAAGGTAATGGACTAGGTCCAAACCTTTAATGCCATTGATGGTCTTTTGCGACCTAGGCTAAGTAATATTAAAATATTTTAAATAACGTTCATTAAGAATGTTAGTGCTATAATAGCCTGTATAGGTGATTGACACCATGGTTAGTATATATTAAGGCCATCAGAGTGAAAAATAGCAGTTGTTGGATTTCAACTAAGAAATTATTTAATTGGTATTAGGAACCAATATCGAGTATGGCAAACTCGGGTAAGATAACAGTCAATCGCGCCATTGATGACGCGACGCATGCTAATGATGCTGAAATTGTAAACCTTAGAATTTCCAAAGATGTTCTTCAGACTATGATAAACGCAGCCGTTGGAAAAGCTGTAAAGAAGGCTGTGAAAAAGTTAAAGGAGCCCCATGCTGCTCAGTCCAAGTTTTATCTAGGACCACATTTCCTTACTCTTAAAGAGGATCTCGTTCATGCCTCGGATGCAAAGGATGAACTAAAAAGGAAAAGGGAGGTAGGTAACTCCCAGAGTTCTAAGAAAAAGAACAAACAAAAGTCTGACCAGAAACCAGTATGTGAGACCTGCAAGAAGCGCCATTATGGGAAATGCAGGTTCGAACCAAGATCCAAATCACAGCCCAGGGCTTGTGGGATCTGCAAGTCTAAGGGACATAAAGCATTAGATTGTAAGGGCATGAAGAATGCAGTTTGTTTTGGCTGTAATGAGAAAGGCCACATCAAGACTACGTGCCCTAAATATGTCAAAGGAAATGCGGCGGAGGAAGTAAAGCCAAAAATTGAAAGCACTTAAGATGCCTAAGCTGGCCATAAATAATGACATCAGGTACAATTCCTTGTCGTCTTATCAGTAATTTAAATGCTAAGAGTTTTATTTTGGTTCGGATACCAGTAAATCCTTCGTAAACTATAAGTATATCAAATTTTTAAAACTCTTCATAAGGACTATATATATATATATATTAAGTGTAAGGTAAAACTTACAAGTAGAAAATTTACCAGGACTATTGTTCCGTTCCTGTAAGAAATCGATAAGTCGCAAAAATGGTAGAACCGGCCGTCCCCGGAATCGAATCTGGGTCTAGGCCGCACCCTTTCGCGCGCATAGCCAACCGAGCTAGGCGCCTAGTTTGTGAAAACTTCCATTTCGATTAAATATAAGCACTTGTATAATAATAAACCTTCATAAACCATAAGCCTAGTAAACTTTTATATTAGCCACAAGGTATAAATTACCAAGGAAACCTTAGTAACCGATTCTTCTAGTATCGGCAAGGGGATCCTTCCGAAAGATCTAAGAGTACTCTTTCTTCGCATAGAATACGACAACATATGTTATTTTAATTATTTTTTCTCTCTTTTCTTCTCATTGTTTTATATCGCCTGCGAATGCCAAACTATGTTCGATAAAAGTGCCATATGAGGATTTGCGTATCCTAGTGTGGCCCATAGATTGCTTCCATGCCTGATCAGTATGGAGGTTTAATGCATGGGATCCCCGAAGATAGCCCAATAGTCATATTGTACTAAAGTCGACTAGTAGTATTCAAAGAAGATATCCAAAATAAAAATGTCCTTATAAGTATCTCTACTTAGGGCATCTTTGCAAAGGCAAAGGGAATGTGTCATTTATCTGACACCGACAGCGATAGATTAGCCAAAGCCTGAGAATACGAAAATCTCTGACATCTTTATGTGTCATAATTAGCTTCTTTATAAGAATTACCATGTTCACCTCTTGAGAGGCAAGTAGAGTTAAGATCTATATCCCATTTCGGGTTATTCTATTATGAAACCTTCAAGGTAGCTAGTACCATCATTGGAAGAATCGAAACCCCGATTAAGTAAGTTTTAAAATAAAGGATTCATATAGCCTAACTCGATATCCTGAAGAAATCGGTATTGTTAATTAAGAAAGACGGTTCATTCTGCTTATGCATTGAATACCGCAACCCAAATTAGGCAACAATTAAGAATTTCCATCAGCTGCCCAGGATCGTCGATTGTTCGACTGACTGTGAGAATTAACTATCCCTTAAGATTAGTTTTAAGTAATGGTTGGAATAACCATTTTACATTTAAGATAAGCTTTTCTATAATAGTTGATGTATAAGTATCAAGGCTGCTCCTTGGGAGACCTTGTATAGATAAGATATTAAACATCTATTGCCAGACAGAAAATTGGTAAGTCCAATTATCAGGATCTAAAAGTTGCCTTGGAAACAACGAATAAGATCGAGCAAATCCATAGCCATCTATAAGTTGCCAGTATTCGGCAGAGAATCAAGGATTCATGGAAATAGCAAACCTCCTAAGTTCTTGTTAAGAAATAAGGTTCAACAATAGATATCACCCTGGAAAGGTGTGCCAATCTGTTAATTGTCAGGCTAGTAAGCTCTGAATATATAAAACCATTCGAAGTAATCGAATATATAAAGATCAAATAACTTATGAGCTAAAACCTATTTAAGGAGCTTGGTGGAGCTCGCAATGTATTACACCCTAAGGATGAAGGGATATGTTTCGCCAATAAGTCAAGAAGCACTATCACATAACGGTTGGAAGACTTGTGATATAATGATAAACCCATATCGAATGCGGAGCCAAGGCGCAAAGATTTTCACGTCAAAGTAGGTGGAAAAGTGTTACTTAAGGTATCGCCCTGGAAGGAGGTGATGCGATTTGGTAAGAAAGGCAAGCTAAGCCCGAGATACGAAGGACCTTTCGAGATTTGTCGAACGTGTCGGGTCAGTCGCTTACAAGTTAAACTTGCCTGAAGAACTTAACGCCATTCATAATGTGTTCCACATCTGTAATTTGAAGAAGTGTTTCGCTGATGAATCACTGGTTATACCGCATACAGATATACACATAGACGAGAGTTTGAAGTTCGTGGAAAAACCTTTGTCGATTGAGGACCGACAGGTGAAGAAGCTTCGAAGGGAGCATGTGCCTATTGTTAAGGTCAAATGGGATGCCCGTAGAGGTCCCGAATATACGTGGGAAGTGGAATCCACAATGAAAGAGAAATATCCTCATTTATTTCAGTAAATCTCGAGGTCGAGATTTCTTTTAAGGGGGTGAGGATGTAACACCTCGAAAATTTACGTCCAATAATGTCTTGACACGTGTCATAAGGTTCCGTTATGTAAAAACATACTTTAGAGGGACTAAAAGTGACAAACAGTGAAAACTATGGAACGTAACGGTCCAAAGTGTCAACAATGGATAAATAGACTCTATTATAACCCTACATAATGTCTATAACCTTAAATGGATGGTTCATGGATCATACAACGCGGAAATTGCACAAAAGTGAGGAATTACAAACTATAGGGGCCAAAAGTGTCAACATGTTGAATTTATACCTCTGAGTGAACTTTTGGCAGACCCGAAGCTTTTTAATGCTAAAATATACTCACTAGAATATGTGGTAAAAATTTCATGAAGTTTCGTTAACGTATGAGAAAGTTATGGCCAAAACCGTACTTGAGGGACTAAAAGCGTCAACATCGAATTTCATGACTTTTCGGTTGAGCGCAAAGTTATCCAAGGACATTACCATGTTGGTAAATGTCCCAAGGTTCTTAAAAACCAAGTTTGGGGGTTTACAAGTCAAAATAAGTAGCCGAAGCATCGCGTGCAAGAACAGGGACCAAAGCTGCCAAGTTTGAAACATTTTGGGCCTGCAGACCCCAGGCGACCCGCCTGGGAATCCTTAGGCGGGCCGCGTGACCCTATCCGATGATGAATTTCGTGAATTTTTGCATTCTGGTCCAATTTGTGAGTTGAAAACAGCTTGCAACACCTCCCTTTTGCTCCAATAAGAGTCCTTGCATGCCTAGGCTAGTGTGAGCTCTCTATATCATCTAAATTCCTCCTTAAATCAGATCATTCATTCATTTTCTTGGCACTTGCATTGTGATCAAGAACACACACATCTTGCAAAACTCTCAAGACTTCTCCAGGAGCTTTCTGATCATCAAGGCAGACTCCAAGTGCTTGCTAGGCTTCATTAGGACCTTGGTAATCCTTTATATCATCCTATAATTCGTTCTAGCATAGATTGATTGCTAAAAGTCAAACCGTTGTTCTTATACTTTGACTTTTCGATTAAACGAGTTTTACTCTGTCATTTCTCAAATTGAAACCCCTGATATGTTGGTATTTATGTGGGGAACAAACCCTCAAAAGGGTATTCTCTGATTCCCACTTATTGCATGCTAACTGTCGAGTCAAAGACGTTCTTAAAAAGTCAACAGAAATCGTTTTTGCGAAAAATAGCTTAAATGGTAATGTAGATGACATGCAATCAGTTTGATCATCATAAATAACCTATAATGAATATAAGAATGTGTTTTATTATAATCGACTCGACAATCTTTAGTACAAATACGAATCGGAACCGAAAGTCTTGTAAAACGACTTTTTCGTAGACTATCGATTCGGATCCATACATGCATGTTTGAGATCTGTATTGGAGAGTATTTTTGACTATTTTTTTATTTTGGTAAAACTCTCTGGAATTTTTATATCTCGAGTCTATTCTTAGCCGATTCATTTGCATGTTCCGATTTATGCTTAAAGTTGACTATTTTGCCCTTTTTGATATAAACGTGATTTTTGGAAAAGTGAAAGAGTAGAAATCTTTATTTCTAATATATAAACTTGCACCAAAAATTTGAGACCCGTTGGTGGTCCAGATTTTGAATTATGGCCGATAGCGTAAAACTATATCTTAAAGTTACATAAACGGCGCATTTCGCATATGACCCATTTCAGGCCATGTTTTGATACAAAACTTTTTACCCACTGATGTTATATAATATTTTGGGATTTCTGATGATTTTTATTTGATCTTTGGCTGAACGGATCATACGTCGCTAAGTCGATTCGGTGAATGCCGGTTTTGACCGTTTAAGCCATAAAATGAGTTTTATACATTCTTTTGACCTCAAACCTTTTTCTACTGATCTTATTTGTTAAATAAATTATTTTGAGCGTTCTGGAAATATAAAAATCTCAGCTTTCTTTTGAAAACCCGGAAACGGCTCTAAATCGCATTTTTAGCGTTTTTAGCGCATAGTAAGCGTTATACTCATTTTAAACATATAAGACTCATACCTACTGATGTATTTGGTATATTTTCATATAATAACAGTAAGTATAAATGTTTGAGCTCAGATTTCCAGTTTTGGCATTTTTAGCCCTTGTGAAATTACCAAAATACCCCTACGGTGCATAGTTTGATTTTAAATGACAAGTTTGGTATATGGGTCATACCCTACTGTTATAATATGTCAAAGTAAGTATATTTACTGTATAAATCAGACCTATAACTCAGATTTCCAATTTAACTCTTTTATAATATCTTAAATGACCAAAATGCCCTTCCAAGGCATAAATTGAGTTTAAACTCATTCGGGGCATAATAGAACATAACTTGCTGATATTATATCACAATTAAAGCATATTATCTCAGGGAACTTGCATATGGCCCTTTTTCCTACCCGTAACGCTCTTTTAGCGCTCGGTTCGGTTTATGTAACCAGTTTGCATAAATTGACCGAATCGTGCCAAACGTTATCATTTTTGTCTCAAAATCCAGAATGTATTTAGTATACCCATATTATACAAGTATTCAAACTTGTCGGGTCTAGATCACGTTCTATCCGGTCTTCGCTTAATCGTGCGCTTGAACCGTATATTTCCTTAAAACTAACCGGTCTAAGCTTAGGCTTAATTAAAGACCCGTTAGTATTCTAATTGGTTATTTATACCATCGTTCCAGACTAGAGCTTTCCGGTAAATTGTACCTACGCTTACTTAGGACTACGGCTGAGTTATTATTCTTGCTATTTAAGACAGGAGCTAGCCCAGGTAAATACTTTTAACTTATTTTCCCTTATACGGGCTTGGGATACGGTATTATAAAAATACCGCTTGGTCGGGTGTAGAAACTGTTTAATCGGAGATGATTAAATTGCATAATCCCGTTTTAATCTGTGTTGATTGATAACAAATAACATTGGGGGTTAATGACCGTGTCCTGGATATCCTTGGCTCATTTTAAAAAGTGAATGGCCACGACGTAAGCACAAGGTGTAGGCAAAACACCTTTTGTTGCAGATGTATAACGTATACTCACTCGTGAGAGTATCTTCTTGTGAGATTATATTTGTGGTGTGTCGATTAATCTTGTCCGGCTTGTATTGTATAATCTCCGGCCCTAAATGTTGGACAACCATGTAAATCGGATACAAGATTTTTATTAATAAAATTGTCCCAAGTATAAAGATTAATTTGCCTCTGTGCATTTTAATCAATGTGTCAAGATGTTTTGTGCCGTTTGCACACGAATCACTTTTCAAACTCTTTTTCCAAAATGAGTCAGTTAATTGTATTTACCAGTGTAAACTGACGTATTTTCCAAAAGGTTAAGTGACAGGTACTATGCGTAATTGGCTGGGAGCTCGGGGCGTCACTAGGGAATCTTGCAAGTTCTAGATGCCTAAAGCCTATCGAACAGTTTTCTTTTATTGATCCGCCTGTGGATCCTTTACCTTCCGTTGTAATACTTTGACGTTACTTATATTCGGAATGTAATATAATTATCTTCTGCTTCCGCTGTGCATTTATATATTGTGTTGTTTGTCTATGATGATGCCAACTACGTCACTATACTCCCCACCGGGCCCACCGGTGACACGTGGAAAATTGGGGTGTGACACGCGAACACTTGACTTTTTGGCTTTAAGAGCTAAACAATTAAACTAAGCACGAAAGGAACACTTACAAGTGGTCCTTTGGACTGAAGGAGGTTCCCAAGTTGGTTAGATCCTCTCAAACCAGAGAGCAAGAGCAGAAAAGCAATGAAGTGTGAATGAAAGCCAAAACAATTGGGGTTTATATAGGATTTTGAGAACCGTTAGGATCGTTTCTCGTAACCCGTGCTTCAATCTGGACCGTACAAGTATTACCCATTGTTTTGGTAGTCTATGGGTGCCCAAAATAGCCCATAGAATGAAGAAACCCATGTGCGAAAACCAGAAACCAGGCTGCTGATTGTTAAAGCTGTTTTGCAGCTATGATGGGCTTACACGGCCCGCGTAAGAGTCAAAGAGGGCTTACGCGACCCGCCTGAAAAGTCTGATCAGCATACAAGTTTCATAAATTACAGTTTCAGTCCCTGCAATGCTTTTAGAGCCATTTTTGATGTGTTTGAGGCCTGTTAAGCCATTTTAAAGGCTCTACAATGACACCTAAGCATAGGGGACATGAAACATACTCATAAATATGTCGGATGTCGGTTCGTTTGGTCGTACGGTTGCGTTGTTTGGCTAATTACGACAAAACACGAACGGACGCGAAAAATGATCCAAATTACGCGACGAATGGAATTTTATCATGCCAAACACTAAAATAAAATATTTTAATGCTTACATAAATTTTTGGATGTCCGGATATATTCAGAACGTAAGATATGCGCGAAAATGCAAACTTATGCACTTTTTGACGCTTTTAGTCCCTATTGATCAAATAAGTTTATTTTTGCACACCAAACACCTCTAAGCCTATATCTAGGCTATGCAAAGGATATTTAGGGCATTTTTAACTTATGTTCATATTCCAGAAGGCTCGATATCATACGAGTTGGTATACCTTTGCAGTTTGACGCAATTAGTCCATCTAATGCGCAAACTTGTGCATATCATCGTTTAATAGTATCGAAGCCTCATCTAATCCATATTAGGAATTCTTGGGAGTATTATAAAACACCATGATGCTTCGGGTTCATAGAAAGGTCATTCAGAGGTATAATTAAACATATTGACGCTTTTAACCCCTTAAACTTGCAAAGTTGCGCGAAACGTCACTTAAAGGCATAAAAGCTTTAAATGGCCAATAATTGGCATTCCCAAGAGTATAATCAATTATCATGAAGCTCTTGGTTTGTTAAAAGGTCACTCAGAGGTAAGAATTAACATGTTGACGCTTTTAACCCTTCATCGCACAAACTTTCAATTAATTACGCAAATGACCATTCTTGATCAACAAGTGGCCCATTTGTAAATATGATTGCCATGCAATGTTATTAGGAGAATTATAATAAGCATGTTAACATTTCCAGTACTTCTATAATCAAAGTTTTTGATTTTTCGCAAAATTAGTCCCTCAAATTCAACGTTTAACTTTATTAGGGTTTATTACATGTGTCAATACATCATTGGACGTGATTTTATGAGGTGTTACATCCTCACCCCCTTAAAAGAAATCTCGACCTAGAGATTTGCTAAAGTAATTGAAGTACTTTCTGATGTATCATGGACTTAACCTCCAAAGCATATTTAAGGGCATCTCTGTTTGACCTATACAATAGGTAGTTACTTTGTTTCGGAGCTTCTTAACCTAACGATCCTTAATCAATACAGGTTTCTTATCAAACCATAAATTTTTCATTAGTCTGCATTTCATTATGTGATAATGTTTCTTGTCTTATCGACGAAACATATCCATTAATCACTAGTGTGGGACACATTGATTTCCATCAAGCTACCCAGGTAAGTTTTGGCTTATAGGTTACCAATCTTGATATATTCGATTTCCTCGAGTGATTCTATATATCAGAACTTAACTAGCTCGATAACTTAAAAATTCAGCACACCCTTCCTAGGGTGATACCTTCAATTTGAACCTTATTCCTTATTAAGGACTTACGAGGGTTGCGACTTTCATAAATCCTTGATTTTCCGCCGATTACTGGAAACTTTCAGACGATTATGAATTCGTATGATCTTATTCGTTGTTCCCAAGAAATTTTTTGGGTCCTACTAATTCGGACTTACCAAACTTCTGTCCAACAATAGATGTTTTAATATCCTATCTATACAGAGTCTCCAAAGGAGCAGCCCTGATGCTTACATGCTAACTATTAGTTACAGGAGAGCTTATTTAAGGTAGGATAATCTTTCCAACTATAGCTTAAAACCAATCTTAAGAAATAGCTAATCCTTACAGTTAGTCGAACAAATCGACGATTCTGGGCAGCTGAAAGCGATTCTTAATAGTTGCCTAATTAGGTTTGCGGTAATCAATGCATAAGCAGAATGAACCGTCTTTCTTAATTAATAATACCGAACTTTCAGAATTATGATTTAGGCTTTTATGAAATCCCCATCTAAAAGCTTTCCTGGTTGACCCTTAGTCATTCCATCTTGTTGGTGCTAACCTATATGGGACTTTCCAATAGATGCAACTTTAAGTGAGGCATTATTCTTAACTTTACTAGTCTTCGGAGGTAAACAGGGTACCTCTTTGGAGAAGACAATCAAAACACAAGGAGATTACAGAGATTTTCCAAATCTCAGGCTCTGGTTCATTTATCGTTGCCTGTGTTAAATAAGTGACACATTTGCTTTACAAATCCATGGATACCTTATTCAATGATACTTATTTGGACATTTCCATTCTAGATATCTTCTTTGAATACCATTAGCTGACTTTAGTACCATATGACCATTGGAATATCTTTGTGGTTCCATGCATTAAACCTCCATACTGATCAGGCATGGAAGCAATCTATGGGACATATTAAGATACATCAATCCTCATATGGCGTTTTTGTCATACCGTCTGGTATTCACAATCGATAGAGATCAAAGAGATATCAACTACATATGCTGACGTACTTCATCTGGAGAGAAGGTACTCTAGAATTCTATGACTGAAGATTTCAGACAGGAACAGAAGAAATTGTTTCTATGATTTTTGTTTGTAAGTTTTACCTTACACTTAATCTCTGAGGTTTTTATGGAAGATTTTAAAAGTTTGCTATACTTACAATTTATGAAGGATTAATTGGTATCCGAATCAAAACAGAACTCTTAGCATTTATATTCCAATAAATGTTAAAGAATGCACCTGATGTCATTATTGATATGAACTACCTCTACCACTCTTCAGGAGAGTTTAAGCGCTTTTATTCTTAGGCTTTCCATCCTTAGCCGCACTTCCCTTGACAGATGTAGGGCATGTAGTCTTGATGTGGCCTTTTTCACCACAGCCGAAACAGACTGCATTCTTCATGTCCTTGCAATCCAACGTTCTATGCTCTCTTGATTGCAAATCCCACAAGCCCTAGGCTGCGATTGGGATTTTGTTTTGAACCTGCACTTCCCTAGATGGCGCTTCTTGCAGGTCTTGCATACAGGTTTCTTGTTGGACTCTTGCTTACCCCTTTTCTTAGAACTTTGGGAGTTATCTTCCTCCCTTTTCCTTTTTAGTTCATCCTCTGCATTTGAGGCATGAACAAGATCCTTCTCGTGAGTAAGGAAGTGTGGTCTTAGATAATATTTGGAGCAAGTAGCATTGGGCTCCTTGAACTTTTTCGTGGCCTTCCTCACAGCCTTTCCAATAGCTGCGTCTATCATAGCTTGGAGAACATCTTTTCAATTCTGAGGTTCACAATTATAACATCTTTAGCAAGTGTCGCATCATCAATGGCACAATTGACGGTTGTCTTATCCGAGTTTGTTACACTCGAGACTTGGTTCCTAACACCAAACGAAACAATTACTTAGTTGCAATCCAACAACCTCTATTCATCATCCTTATGACCTAACATATACTAACCATGTTATCATTAAACCATACAGGCTAATATAGTACGAACATTCTTAATGAATGTTATTTAAATATATATTAGTTATATTTAGCCTAGGCCATAAGAAGACCATCAATGGCATTTAAGGTTTGGACCTAGTCCACCACCTTTTTGACAGGGGATCAAATGTCACATCTGTCTTGATCATATTGATGATTTTGGATAGTTTGAAAGCTTGTCATAAGGATATTGGAGAAGAGCGATTCCTAATGGATATAAAGCATCCATCTAAAATTGTAGAAGCAGTCTCTAAAGTATCATCGGCCAATTCTACCTTGCGTTATATGCCTAGAGTCCTAATCAGGCGGATACAACCGTTTACAACATTTAATGTCCATAATAGACTTATCTGCGCCAGAATCAAACGAATTCCCGCATAAACATCATTGATAAGGAAAGGTACCTGTTATGATGTTATCTTACTGTACTGCCTCCTGGGTGTTCATCTGGAAGACTCACGCATTTGTTTTCCTGGCCTCTTCAGGCTCCTCCTGATTCCTAGGGAAGTTAGTCTTGATATGCCCCTTCTCGTTGCAACCATAACAGGTTGCATCTTTCAACTTCTTGCAATCTAAGGTTTTATGTTCCTTAGACTTGCAGATTCCACAAGGTAGAGGCTGAGATTCAAATCTGCACTTCCCGAGGTGGTATTTCCTACAGGTTTTGCACCTGGACTTTTCACCCGACTGCTGGTTGTCTTTCTTAGACCCGGAACTCTTCTTATGATCAGAGTTCCCCTTTTTCTTTTTATCGGAGCGATGAGAATTCTCATCCTCCCTTTTACGCTTTCCTTCATCAGAAACTTTTGCAGCCTTGTTTCTGACTACATAGAGTGTGAGAGATAGTGACAGATCTGCCGCTGACCTGAATGTAGTAGGTCTTGATGCTTTCACACTTGCCTTGATTTATGGGGCTAGACCCCCAATAAAGCGAGCTGTACGCTTTGGTTCCTGTGTGATCAAGTAAGGAACCAATCGAGACATAATATTGAAACTTGTAAGATATGCCTGACAATCTAAATTCTTCATGACCAATGTCAAGAAATCAGTCTCAATTTTCTCAACTTCTTGTTGAGGACAATAATTTTCTTTGATAAGAGCAACAAACTGATCCCAAGTCAAGTTGTACAACGGGATCTTCCCTGTGCTTGGATTAGTGATCTCCACCAAGCTAGAGCTTCTCCTTTAAAAGATTGTGAAACAAATTTCACAATGTCCTGCTCTGCACATCCACTAATATCGACAACGGTGTCCATATCATCGAGCCACGTCATGCAATAGATGGCTCCCTTTTCTCCCGTGAAGTCTCTGGGCTTGCAGGAGACAAAATATTTATATGAGCAGGTTTTAACATGTGGCTCTTGATTAAGCACCATCTGTCTAGACGGAACACTCCTCTGATTTGATGAGTGATGAACATCCTCCTCCTTTGACTCGTGTGCTTTAGAAGGGGGCTTACTACAAGCTACAGATAGAGTCTTAGAGTGTACACCACTTGATTCATTATACTGTCTGTCAAGAGCTCGAGTAACGGCATTATCTATTAATACCTGCAGTTCTGCACCAGCTATATTAACTCTGGTAGCATCATTATTCTCCCTCGGGTGGCTGTTAACCTCATCTGATCCAGCCATGTAGCTTGATTGCTACATAAATATTGACAATAATTTATTCAGAGGTTATTATGGAATCATCATCTTTGACGATTCATTAACCATGGTAATATAAACCATAGTGGTTAATTTGTTAATTATATTTAATTAGTATTTTCATTATAATTTATCCTAGGTATAAAACATTAAGGATATTAAAGTGGCACAAAAGGCCTAATCACAAGGACAATTTTAAATTTATAAGTCACGATTTCAGAGAATCGAGGCATTAAGGTTTGAACATAGTTCATTACCTTTTCTTGACAGGGAGTCATAGACTACCACTGTCCTTTGTCTCGTTAGACATTGAATATGGCCCGTAGGCACTTCATCACAATTGGATGTTTGTAAAATGACCATCTTAATTGATGATGTAAGCCATGATTTCTAGATCATTGGGCTAGATAAGAATTTGGAAGGATCCAATATAAGGATGACTTGTGTGATTTCATCGTATCACTGTTGTCAGGAGCGCTAACATGTTTTCAGATGTTAACAAGGAATTGAATCTTTTAAATAGGTTTTACTATTATGGCCATGTCTAAAACGGCATATCGGCTAAGTTATACCTTTAAGATTCCTTTCAATATATATAGGCTGATCAATTATAAAAAGAAGGATATTATGATTCATTTTATATAATATATTCATTTATATATATTGGTAATAAATTTGAATCATTAAATGAAAAAAGTACATAGATGCCCCTAAACGGGAATTTTAAACAAGAAATTTGTCCACATTGGAACTAAAGGATAAATATGTCCTTATAAGGACTAATAAAGAAATGAAAAGGAATGAAAGAGTTTCTTCTTCACTTTATTTCTGGAAGTTTTCTCCTTGGTTCTCTGTGTGAGGTATGAATACCGAAGGTTTTGGTGGGTAATCCAAATCTTCTATTTTAGGAATCTTTGCAAACATGGAATCCAAGGATTCTATGATTAATAAATAATACGAATCATGAATAAGGTCAGGACAGGTGTAATCCAAGTTTGGGATTCCAAGACTTGGAGGTAAGAAGGATGAGTCCTTAGGGTCCATAGGTATTATCTTTGGAGCGGGAGCTTCAGGGACAACTGGTATGAACTCCTCCGATGTTGGCTTCTCATTTGAAGTTTCAAAAGTCTTGGGTATAGAAATTAAAATATGGCTAATGGGTTCAAAAAGGTCCTTTCTCCATACTGGTCATACGCTTATTCGAGTTGTAGTATGATGCTTTACATTCTTAAACTTCAGATTTGGAGTGCTTCCACCAATGGCAGCTTTGCTCGGCGACACGATCCTGAGGTGCATAATATCGAAAACAATGTATACATATAACAGGGATGAGATAATTCCTAGTTCATGTCTAGACTCGGAAGTTAAGGAATGTGCTACTATGTCATTGAGATTAAACACAAAAGGCTATTGTTTAATTCACTCAATGTTGGCTCTGATACCAACCTATCACACCCCGATATTTCCACATATTACCGGTGGGCCCGGTGGGGAGTGTCGTGACGTAGTTGATATCATCATAGTCAAATAATCACAGTTCAATGCACAGCGGAAGTCTAAAGTAAATGTATATTACAAACCGATTCAAAAGTAACATCAATTATTACAATCGGATTGTAAGATGAATCCACAGGCGGATCTTAAAACAGAAAGATGAACACTATTCAACAGATTTGAGACGTCTAGAACTTGCAAGATTCCCTATTAACGCCCTGAGCTCCCCAGCCAATTACGTACAGTACCTATCATTTAGTCTTTTTGGAAAATACGTCAATTTACACTGGTAAATACAATTAACTGACTCTTTTGAAAACATTTATGAAAATTGATTTAAATGCACAAGGCATAAATATCCTTTTATAACTTGGGACAATTATATAAAAATAATCTTGTATACAGAATTATATGTTTGTTATACATTCAGGGCCCGATGTTAGAAACCGAGTCAAGATTAACAGACACACCACAAGTATAGGCCCACAAGAGAGTGAGATACTGTTTTCCTTATGCAACTGTCAGGTGTATGCCTACACCTCGTGCTTAAGACGTGGCCATTTCTTTATAATGATGCCAAGGATATTCGGGACATGGTCATTAACCCCCAAAGGCATTCATTTCAAACAAGACAGATTAAAACGGGTTACCTCAATCACAATCCGATTAAACATTCAATACCCGACCAAGCGGTATTATTATAATACCGTATCCCAAGCCCGTATAGGGAAAATAAGTTAAGAGTATTTACCTGAGCTAAAATGTAATTTTATTCCCAGCCGTATATTCAAAGCAGCAAGCACAAGTGCCTCTACTGGGGCTCTCAATCTGGAACGAAGGTTTAAATAACCTATTAAATTTCTAACGGGTCTTATTTAAGCCTTAACTTAGACCGGTTAGTTTTAAGGAAAGGTTTACGGCTAAAATCGCAAGATTAAGCGAAGACCGGATTAGAATGTGATTTAGACCCGACAAGTATGGAGACTTGTATAATATGGGTAAACTAAACACATTCTGAATTTTGAAGTGAAAATAATAAGGTTTGACCCGTTTCGGTCAATTTATGCAAACTAGTTACATAAACCGTTCCGAACGCGAATAATGCATAACGGGTAACCAAAAGAGTCATGAACATGTCCCACAAGTTAATATTCCTTAAATATGTTGTGATATCAGTAGGATATCTTCCATTATGCCCAAAACGAATTTGAAATCAATTTAAGCCCCGTAGGGGTATTTTGGTCATTTTAAAAGATTATAAAAGAGGTTAAATGACAATCTGAGGTTCTGGTCTAAAATGATCAGTAAAAACATTTATTTTAGGAGGTTATATCAGTAAAATATCATATATGTGTGAAATTTATTATTCATGGCCAAACTATGCACCATAAGGGCATTTTGGTCATTTTACATAAGCCTTAAAGGTCAAATTTGGAAATCTGCGTTCAAAACCTTTGCTTACTGTTAAAGTATAAAAATTTATTCATAAAATCAGTGGGTAACAAGCTTTAGGTGCCAAATATGGTTTTAAACCATACTATGCGCCTAAATCGCATAAAAGTCGGTATTTGACGATTTTCGGGTTGATTAAGGAAATCTGAGATTTTGATCAGCCTTTACTGTTTAAAATAACTTATTTAATATATAAAATCAGTAGAAAAAGGTTTGGTATGTAAAAGATGTGTAAAACTCATTTTATTAGTGAAAAGGGCATTATCGTCAATTACCGAGTCTATGCGAGAACCCTATGTTATGATCAGTTTAAAAATCTTCAAAAATCCCAAAATATTATATTATATCAGTGGGTAAAAGGTTTGATGTCAAAATTTTGAGTTTAAATAGGTTTTATGCCGAAATTTCCGTTTAATTAATAAAAAAGGCTTTAATTTACGATATTGAGCATAACTCTCATTTTAGACCACGAACTGATGTGAAATTTTAAGGACATGTTTATAAATCAGTAACAAAGTTTTTTAATCCTCTCACATTTTCAAAAATCTCGTTTTAATATCAAAAGGGCATAATAGTCAACTTTAAGCATATAACGGAAACATGCAATGAACTAGGATTACTATGGAACCAAGTTGTATAACCTCAGAGGGTTATATTAACCTATAACATGGTCCTAAAGGAATCCTAAAGCATATCTAAACTAAGCTAAATCGGCTCAGAACTAAAAGTCAAAGCAAAAGTCAACTTTTGCGACTTTCGGTTCCGAACCGAGCCTAAACTCAAAATTGTCGGGTTGAACATGCCTAGACATGTTCAATTAATATTTACCAAGTTATTAAAGTGACAAAACTGATTTTATTGCCTTTACATCATTAGTTATGAATTTTATTTAGAGTAAACTGCCATTTTGGTCCCTGAGGTTTGGTCACTTTTGCCATTTTAGTCCAAATCTCAAACTTTTTAAATCTGGGTCCCTGTGGTTTTACTTTTGTTGCCATTTTGGTCCAAAAATCAAATCATCTCATTTTTGGGTAATAAAGTCTGGTTATTTTGTCTTTTTCCTCAGGGGCAAAATAGTCCATTTGAATTTATTATAACCTATTATTAATTAAATTATTTAAGATAAATATCTCTTTACCCAAATGGACCATTGTTCAAAATCGCCCGAATCTACAATTGCAAATCATCATGGACTTTGTTCACAAGAATCTACAATTGCAAATGCCCCTCCTTTATTTAAGCTTTCTACGGAAATTATGCCCTTGTTGATGGAGCTGTAAGTTCTGGTCTTTGTAAAACCCCTTGATGCAAATTTCACAAACAAACCGATTCGTAGCCATTAAACTTTTGGGAAATAAAACAATCACCTCTGCATCCGGATCTACACATTTAAACATTCAAAAACACCAAAAATCAACATATCTTCTATTTCAATTTCTATATAGCATTCTGGTTCATGTCTTAATACATACGAACATCATACATACCTTGGTCATTTTCACTGTCAAAGCATGGTGGCTGTGTGTGTTATACTGCAGAAACCAGATCACCCACAAAAAAAAAACAGAATCTTACTTTAAACAAACCGTCTCACCAACAACACAAATGAATCGAAATGTGTGGAGAGTGGCAGTGGATTAGGGTTTCCTATTTCATGATTGCCCCTTTCAATAATTAAATCATCTAATTCTTTAGCTTCTAATATAATCGCCCTTTCAATATTTATTTTAAATAATTTAATTAATAATAGGTTATAATAAATTCAAATGGACCATTTTGCCCCTGAGGAAACAGACAAACTAACCAGACTTTATTACCCAAATATCAGATGATTTGATTTTTGGACCAAAATGGCAATAAAAGTAAAACCACAGGGACCCAGATTTAAAAAGTTTGAGATTTGGACTAAAATGGCAAAAGTGACCAAACCTCAGGGACCAAAATGGCAGTTTACTCTTTTATTTAAAAACCGACTTGTTTGACTTTTATTTAATTACTTTAACCCGACAATTAACTAAGCAAGCGTGGTAATTAGGAGGTGCCCTTTTGAGGGTTTAATACCTACCTAATTACGATCACGTAGCCATGTTCGTTGCGAACAATGGCTTAACCATTTAAAAGTCAAAGCGTTTATTACGAACGCTTGACTTTTCGGCTTTAAGAGCTAAACAATTAAACTAAGCATGAAAGGAACACTTACAAGTTGGTTAGGATCCTCTCAAATCAGAGAGCAAGAGCAGAAAAGCAATGAAGTGTGAATGAAAGCCAAAACAAGTGGGGTTTATATAGGATTTTGAGAACCGTTAGGATCGTTTCTCATAACCCGTGCTTTAATCTGGACCGTACAAGTATTAGCTATTGTTTTGGTAGTCTATGGGTGCCCAAAATAGCCCATAGAATGAAGAAACCCATGTGCGAAAACCCGAAACCAGGCTGCTGATTGTTAAAAGCTGTTTTGCAGCTCTGATGGGCTTACACGGCCCACGAAAGAGTCAAAGAGGGCTTACGCGGCCCTACTGAAAAGTCTGATCAGCATACAAGTTTCATAAATTGCAGTTTCAGTCCCTGCAATGCTTTTAGAACCATTTTTGATGCGTTTGAGGCCCGTTAAGCCATTTTAAGGCTCTACAATGATGCCTAAGCATAGGGGACATGAAACATACTCATAAATATGTCGGATGTCGGTTCGTTTGGTCGTACGGTTGCGTTGTTCGGCTAATTACGACGAAACACGAACAGACGCGAAAAACGATCCAAATTACGCGACGAATGGAATTTTATCATGCCAAACACTAAAATAAAATATTTTAATGCTTACATAAATTTTTGGATGTCTGGATATATTCAGAACGTAAGATATGCGCGAAAATGCAAACTTATGCACTTTTTGACACTTTTAGTCCCTATTGATCAAATAAGTTTATTTTTGCGCACCAAACACCTCTAAGCCTATATCTAGGCTATGCAAAGAATATTTAGGGCATGTTTAACTTATGATCGTATTCCGGAAGGCTCGATATCATACGAATTGGTATACTTTTGCAGTTTGACGCAATTAGTCCCTCTAATACGCAAACTTGTGCATGTCATCGTTTAATAGTATCGAAGCCTCATCTATACCATATTAGGCATTCTTGGGAGTATTATAAAACACCATGATGCTTCGGGTTCGTAGAAAGGTCATTCAAAGGTATAATTAAACATATTGACGCTTTTAACCCCTTAAACTTGCAAAGTTGCGCGTAATGTCACTTAAACGCATAAAAGCCTTAAATGGCCAACAATTGGCATTCCCAAGAGTATAATCAATTATCATGAAGCTCTCGGTTTGTTAAAAGGTCACTCAGAGGTAAGAATTAACATGTTGAGCTTTTAACCCTTCATCGCACAAACTTTCAATTAATTACGTAAACGGTCATTCTTGATCAACAAGTGGCCCATTTGTGAATATGATTACCATGCAATGTTATTCCAAGACTTATAATAAGCATGTTAACATTTTCAGTCCTTCTATAATCAAAGTTTTTGATTTTTCGCAAAATTAGTCCCTCAAATTCAACGTTTGACTTTATTAGGGTTTATTACACGTGTCAATACATCATTGGACGTGATTTTACGAGGTGTTACACTTAGTCAATTTAAACAAAACTGTGTAAATTGATACTAGTCAACAGGTCAACACAGGTCAACAGTCGAGACAAGGAAATAACTCAGATTGTGAGTGAAAATAATAATTTTTTTAATGTCAGGCACATGGTTTCGAGTCGAAACCATGAGGTTTCAAGTCGAGACTATGAGATTTGAGTCGAGACCAAGAAGTTCTGATTCGAAATCCCAGTCGAGACCAAGAAGTTCTGCGTCGAAATCCCAGTCGAGACCATCGAGGTTGCGACTCGCAACCAGAGGTCTCGAGTCCTTACGTCTTCAGACGCAATCAGAGTCGAGACCACGTAAACATGTTTTGATAAGCATAATTTTGGATCAAAGTCCAAAAACACTCTTTGATTTCTTTGAAGACCACCATATATCATGATTAGGGTTCATGTATTTCTTCAAATCTTCATATGATCTTCAAATAATCTGCAAATCTTCAACTAAAACATTCATTAAGTTCGTAATACCTTCAAATAATTGAAGATTACGCGTCAAAATCAGAGGAATTAGACGGAATATAAGAATATTGCCGGAGAGAACGAGAGATAATTGGTAGTAAAAAGTGGAAGGTCTCGAGTGAAATGTGAGGTTTCGACTCGAGACTATAGCCTTTATACTCCATCATTCATGGGTTGGGCCTTTGAATTGGGCCGAGACCATAAACATTGAGTCAAGACCATCGATTCTTTTTTATTTCAGGATTTTAATAAGCATTTTTCAATAATTTTTAAAATCCATTTAAAACCAATAATTTCTTAATAAACCATTTAACCTCCCGAGCACGTTTTACAAGATCAAAAACCTAAAAACACAATAAATAAATAATATGAACAA
The DNA here is from genome assembly GCF_002127325.2 of Helianthus annuus. NCBI lineage: Eukaryota > Viridiplantae > Streptophyta > Magnoliopsida > Asterales > Asteraceae > Helianthus > Helianthus annuus. The sequence goes on from NC_035435.2 coordinate 30,268,537, forward strand.
TTATTTACAAAAATAAAATAGGAAATGTTGTAATTGCTCAAGGATCAAATCACGAGGCTTTGGGCTTGACTTCACTTATCAACACTGATCTACTACCGGATGATCTAAACGATTGCTTGTATATTTGTCCACCTAAACTCATCTCCCTAGACCTTTTCCATGTGACTACCTGTAACTAATTTTATCATGTTTTGATTTCTTAACAATGAACACCCAAACAAATACTAATCAAATCCTAGAATTGTAGTCAGCACACTCTATCATGCAAGCAGTTTCCCTGCCACATATTTCGACAAGTCCGTTCTAGATTTCTGAAACCTTGACTGGGACTAGATTGAGAAGAGAATAGAATAGATCATAAGCAGAGATGATATAATGTACAGATCAAATGAGTTTTTCTCAGTTTGATATAGGTTTTTGGGTTTCTTTTGGGCACTTGAGGGCCTCTTTCGGGTGTAAATTGATCTATAAAGCGACAGACATACAGATAGGTCTTTGCTCACGCAAAACAGAAGCTAAACGCTGCCTAGCACCTCCAGGTCTTTGCCCACGCAAAACAAAGGAGATACACGACTTTTTCAGAAAAGACTTTAGAACTAGACCAAAATTGTGTGTATCGGGACATCACACATGCATTCAAATAGAAATGAGCTAATTCCAAGTGATGTTCTTTCCTGAGGTCATAGACTAATTTAGGTTCTGAACAGAAACAACCAATCTTTCTAGCCTTAAGGATACAACCCACCAACATATCATTCTAGAGTCAAACTATTTCGATATTGGTTTTACATGAGTCAGCCCTTCACCACAATGTGAGAATTCATTTCATTTCCCATGTCATGCAATGTTTCTTTTTGTGTTTTTCAAATTTTTAATGTTTTTGTATTTTTAAATTTTTTTAATGTTTTTGTATTTTTCAAAATTTCTCCCCTAAATTTGTGCATAAATAAAAACTACCTAAAAATAGAAAACTTTATGAACAAATTTACCTAAGAAAAACAAAAACATGCTTAGTCGGTGTAACGGATCATTTTCAGAAAATACACAAGCACTTGAAACTTTGAGCTGCTGAAAGGTTTTGTGAACAAATCGGCAGCATTTGCATCTATTTCGATTTGCTCCAATTTGATAAGACCTCTGTCAAAACAGTCTCATATAAAATGAACTTTAATATCAATGTGCTTGGTTTTTTAGTGGAAGATAAGATTTTTCACAATTTGAATAGTAGCATCATTATCACAGTTAATGGTAGTGTTAAGATAAGTCAAACCGTAGTCCTGCAATTGATGTTGCATCCAAACCACTTAGGAACATGACGCAGAAGCCGCAACGTATTCTGCATCAGCTGTGGAGATCGCCACCATTTGCTGTTTCTTGCATTGCCAAGAAATGAGCCTGTCACCCAAAAATTGACATTCGGCTGATGTGGATTTCCTGTCCTTATCAGTGCCTCCAAAATTACTATCAGGAAACGTAAACAGGTCAAAATTAGAATCCCTCGGATACCACAAGCCAAACCGAGGTCAGCCCTTAAGGTACCGAAAGATTCGTTTAACAGCAGTAAGATGAGAGTTTTTCGGATTAGCCTGATATCGCACGTAGTTGCAGACATCAAACATGATGTCTGGACGACTCGCAGTCAGATACATCAACGACCCGATCATAGACCTATAAAGGCGTTGATCAACAGGGGATCCTTCTGCATCTTCAGTCAGTAATGGTCTTTCTGCCATTGGAGTTTCAACCGATTTTGCGTTAGTGAACTTGAATTTGCCAGCACATCGTCCACATACTTTCCTTGATGAATAAGAATGCCACAAGAATCATGTTTAATTGGTAAACCCAAGAACATGATCATCTCCCCGAGAGCACTCATCTCGAATTTCTTTTTCATTACTCTCTCAAACTCCTTGCAAAGCTCCTCAGTTGTTGATCCGAAGATAATATCATCGATATAAATTTGAACCAAGATCAGATCCTTGCCCACTCTCTTGATAAACAACGTCTGATCTATTGTGCCACGCGTGTATCCATGAGCCAGAAGATGTTCAGTTAGAGTTGCGTACCAAGCTCTTGGCGCTTGGTGAAATCCATACAATGCCTTGTCAAGCTTGTAGGCATATTCTGGATGATCTGGGTGGACAAAACCCAGAGGTTGTTCAACAAAGATTTCCTCCTTCACATTTCCATATAAAAACGCGGTCTTGACGTCTATCTGGTAAACAGTGAACCCCATATAAGACGCGTAGGCTAAGAAGATCCTGATGGCCTGAAGTCGTGCAACTGGGGCGTAAACTTCATCGTAATCCAGTCCCTCTATCTATCTGAACCCCTGGACCACCAATATTGCTTTTTTTCCAACAATAACCCCTGCAGAATCTTGCTTGTTTCTGAACACCCATCGTGTTCCGAGTTTGCGTTTCGCTTTCGGCAACTACACAAGCTTCCATACTCCGAGCTTCTCAAACTGGTTCAGCTCTTCATACATAGCGTCCACCCAGCCTGGTTCCTGCAAAGCTACCTCAATGGTTTTAGGTTCTATTTGAGAAATGTAGCATGAGTATAAGCAAGTATTAATGGTTCCTGATTGGCTCTTGGTTTGAACTCCTGCATCTATAGGACCAATCACGTTCTCAATTGGATGATTTCTTTGAACACTTGTTGGGATGGCAAATTCAGGTATGGTCTCGTCTTGAGTTGTGTTGATGTTACTCGACTCCCCCTCATTAGATGCTACAGTACTGTGAACCACAGGAGTAGTAACAGTACAATCTTTAGGAATGGGGTCAGGAAACAATGTAGATCCTGAATCATTAGAGTTAACACCTCCTGATGATGCACCTTTAGGGGATTGATGGGACGTTGTTGCGACGTAGGATGCTCAGTAAATCTCATACCTAGTGGATCTATAGTATGATTTCGTGAGCTCCCTTCGTCCTGTTCCTCTTCTTCTGTATCACCAAACGAAAGTGGTTGTTTCGGAGTCGACACACCTGCATCTGTAGTAACACTTGACAGAATGTTAAAAGATTTAAACAAATCAGCATAATCATATAACCAATCTAGACCAACTCTAGCATCCGTAGAATTTCTTCGAGCCATTCAATGTTGCACGACTCGACGACCTTCTTGGTTACTTTATTGTATACTCTATAGGAAGATCCTTTAGTGTATCCAATAAAGAAACACTCGTCCCCCTTTACCTCAAACTTCCCATTAGTGTCCATGAGTAATAGTACACACGGACAACCAAAGCTACGGAAGTGTGAGACCGAGGGTTTACGTCCTTCCAGAATCTCATAGGGTGTTTTCATATGACGTTTGTTACTAAAGCCAGATTCTGGATGTCACAAGCTGTGCTAACTGCTTTAGCCCAAAAGATACTAGGAAGCTTCGAATCGGCCAACATAATTCGTGCAGCCTCTATAAGAGTACGATTTCGTCTCTCAGCCACTCCATTTTATTGTGGAGTTCTTGGTGCACTATACTGTCGTTCGATTCCCTTTTCTGCGCAGAATATATCCAAGGTGACGTTTTTGAACTCTGTCCCATTGTCTGATCGAGTAGCCTTCACTCTTGTACTAGCTTGATTCTCAACCAGAGTGATGAACTGTTTAACTAAACCCACAGCCTCATTCTTGTGACTCAGAAAGTAAACCCATGTGTAACGGGAGTAGTCATCAACTATCACAAGACAGTACGATTTCTTGCCAATGCTTAGTACATTTACAGGACCAAAAAGATCCATGTGTAGTAACTCGAGCACAGGTTTGGTCGAGGGTGTAGACTTGGATTTATGAGGCTTTCGATGTGCCTTTCCTTTTGCACAAGAAACACATTTCTTTACCAGCATGAAGTCTTTGATTGGTAGATCACGGACCATTTGACCTATAGCAAGTTGATTCAGATTCTTCATGTTCACATGCCCAAGGCGACGATGCCACAACAGACCATCATGTTCTGAAATCTTTGAGAAAAGGCAAGTAATTTATCACACGGTTTCTTGTTCATGTCAATAACATATGCATTTCCTCTTCTTTCGGCAGTCATAAAAAACCAATCCTCAGGTATCACGATCCCTGGTTTCAGCACATAACATCCCTTCTTTGTAAAATGAACTGAATTTCCTCTATCACAGATCCGTGAAATGCACAGCAGATTATGTTTCAGTTCTAGGACGTAGTTCACATTCTCGAAGGTTAGTACGCCGTTTCGCACTGTTCCTTTCAACGTGATTCTACCAGATTCTCCTCCCGCAAAAGAGACATATCCACCATTAAATTCTTTTACATTGACGAGTTGGGATAAGTCTCCAGTCATGTGCCTGGAACAGCCACTATCCATGTACCAAAGTCGCACGGTAGTCCTCCATAGCTGTTCCTGCACGATTATCGGGCTCAGTTAGATTTGGAAACCCAGCCCATAGTGGATCTGAGTTTTCCTTGTGCGTCAATGTATGTCACTTTCTGCCAAACCAAATTGTCTTTATTCGAAAACTTTGAAGAACTTTTATTGGCAGATTTCTGTTGAGATGTATTTGATTGGGCAACCTTAGCTTTGGGTTTCCATTGTTTGTGTGATTATTTATAATTGTAGTTACCAAAAGCTTTATGTTGATTTCTTTGAAAATCATTTTGTCGATATTGATTTCTTCGTTTGGCTGCATTCCCATCTTGATCAGAAGGTTTAGCTTTGCGATAGTTGTTCTTCACTGTCTCAGACTTTGCAGTCATCACTGACTCTGAACAACGTGATCAGTTTGGCTTGACCTTCTGATTTTGTGCATTCTTATTCTTTGATTGCACACTTGGGAATTGAACACAGTTTCTGGCGATGTGTCCAACAATACCACAATTGAAACATGTTTGTCGTTTCAATGTGTGGAAATTTTGGTGCTTTATAGCAGATGCGGATCTGTTGGGTTTTGAAGAGTGAGCTTGTTTAGTTTTCCTTGCTTATTTAACTTGTGCCTTTTCTGAGCATTTAGGTACATGCTAATCAGAACTAGCACAAGCATGAGATTTAGACGGATGATGTTTTTTCGTCTTTCACAATCTTATCATTATCATTTTGAATAGACGATTTTGTTTTAGTTTTGACTTCATTTTCAGAAACATTTTGGTGTGACTGTTCATTCATTTTAACCACCTCTTCTTTTACAACTTCTGATTCAGTTTTAATTTCAGAAAATGTTGAAGTTTCATCAACACATGTTTCATCATTACACGTATCATATGAGTTTACTAGTGGTTCATTTTCAACTTCGGTTTCCAATGGGGTCCCACTAGATTCAACATTAGGGACGTCCACTGAGACCGATTCAGAAGAAGAATCAGAACATGTTTGATTTTCTTGAGAAGTAGTTTCAGTGGTTTCACTGAATGCATCCTGAGGGACCTCACCTGTCACACTATCAGTAGCTGTAGAGTTAGAAACATCACAATCACAATCAATAACTACTAAAAAACACCCATCATCAGACACATTATTCAAAAGTTCATCACAAGCATCAACAGTTTTGCCCAAAACATCAGGCCCACTAGACGACACATAACTATGAAACGAGTTAAGAAAAGCTTGTCCAAACACACAACCAGAATCAGTATCATTAAATGAAGTTTTAGAAAAATCAGAATTTAAATCTTGTTCATTCCCAAGGACATCTTCAAACTTTACTTCAAGTACTTCATCTACACGGGAAGATGAAGCATTAGGATCAAATACACCTTTAGAAACAAATTGTACCGGATGACTTTTCCGATTTTCAACAGATTTGCTGTTGATCAATGACTTATCAGTTTTTGGAGCGTAAGTCATCGTATCCTCATTAATCAGCTCCTCCACAGAGTAAGGCATATAAGTGTAGTTATGATTGTAAGGAGGAGGAATCTTATTATATCCCAAATCACACCCTTTCTTTTTCTTGTATTCCAATTAAATATCACATATATCCTTGACCAATTTGCTAGAGGTATCATATTTTTTAATGTTTTGATCTGTTGGACTGGGCGGTGATGGTGCAAAAAAAACGTATATTTTGATGACGATGGCGCGACTAGGATGGTGGAGGGTAGGTTTTTTGAACCTCTAACCCCACTTTGCAGCCTTGATTATTGGAAACTCTGAGCCAACCCCCGTTTTTTTCAAGAATCCACACATTGGTTTGATTTTTTTGTTGGTTTTTTTAGATTTTTTTCAGTCGATAATGATAAGTTCAATATATCTAAGACACCTCCTGAGTCGCGATTTTTGGGTGAGTTCATTTTGTGTAAAAAAGATTTTGTAAAAAAAAAGTAAATCATAAAACTTTTTTATGTAAATTGTAAATTGTAAAACTTTACGTAAAAATTTTAATGTAAAACGTAAAACGCGAAAATTTAAAAATTTAACGTAAAACGTTTTTATGTAAAACGTAAAATGTAAAATTTTTAACGTAAAACGCAAAACTTTACGTAAAAACGTAAAAAATTTTATCTCGTAAAACGTAAAACTTTACGTAAATTGTAAAATGTAAAACATTTTTCTTTAAAACGTAAACGTAAAACTTTTTTTATATAAATTGTAAAATGTACAACGTATAACGTAAAACTTTTTAACGTAAAACGTAAAACGTAAACTTATGTGTAAAAAAACTAATTCCGCAAAACGTAAAACGTAAACTATAAAACATTTTCATGTAAAACGTAAAACTTTTTTTATGTAAACTGTAAAACGTAAAATGTAAAACTTTTTAACCTAAAACGAAAACTTTTATGTAAAAATATTAATCCCGCAAAAGGTAAAATGTAAAAATTTGAGGTAAAAAAATTTATCCCGTAAACCGGAATTTTTCTTTTTCTAAAAAACAACTTTTATAAAAAATCTTTTTTACAACCGTACACAGCGGCGCGTAAAAACACAGAGATTAAAAACCGGGCGTAAAAAACAGCGCGTTAAAATCGAGACGTAAAAACAGGGAGTAAAAAACGGCGCCTAATAACGGGTGGTAAAATAAGGCGCGTAAAAAAAACTGGGCGTAAACGGAGCGTAAAAACACGACGCGAAAAAAAGCGACGAGTAAAACCGAGGCTTAAAACACGGCGTATAAAAACGGCGAGTAAAAACGGGGCATAAAAACAGTGCGTAAAAAAACAGCGCATAAAAAACAGCGCTTTAAAAACGGAGCGTAAAAAAACTGCGTGTAAAAAATAGGGTGTAAAACGTTGCGTAAAAACGGCGCGTTAAAACGGGACGTTAAAAACGGGGAGTTAAAAAAACGATGCATGAAAAAGCCGCGCGTAAAAACGGCGTGCAAAACGGCGCGTTAAAGAACGACGCGTGAAAAATCTGGGCGTAAAAATGGCATGCAAAAAACGACGCGCAAAAAAAAAATTGTTTGTTAAAAAATCTGAATTTAAAATGTTTTTTTAAATTTGTTTAACAACAACTAATATAATAATACAAAAAAATAATAAAAAATTATAAAGACAAAAAGACAAAAAAGAGTAAATTTACTAAACTACCGTTTTGCATTAAAATATTAAAAACATAATAAGACAAAAAGTATTTAAAATTAATTTTAATTACTTTTAATCTCATCCATCCATCTTCCATCTTGAAGATCTAATGGTTGGAAAATGGTTCTCTCGGTTCTCACAATCTCATCCATCCATATATATATATATATATATATATATATAGTGTGGGGTTCATTGGGGAACACCAAAAAAGTGGGGAACAAGGGAACACCCTTGGATTAACTTAATTAAGGGCTGAGATTAGATTAAATTTTTAAGCTTAAAAAACACGGAGGGGCATTATTGTCATTTCGAAAAGTTTCAATTAGGTCGCTGGAGAGTATCGCCGTTCACATCTCCTCCACCGCCCCTTTCCCCTCTGCCTTCCCCACCGCCGCCGCCACCACCTCTCGCCGCCGTCCGTCCTTCACGTCTGCTGTTCAAATACACATGATGTGTGTATTTAAAACCTGATCTGCACCACAGAAATCACGATCTCCATAGCCGTAACAATTATATAACGAAGGATTATGCTCTTTATGAATGTCGCCCGTGAATCGGTGAGCTTCAGTCTACACTTGATCTTGCTCGTTTAGTTATAATATTGATTTCGAATTACCTTATCTGGATTGTGTAGTTTATAATGAATTCATCATAATTCCGGTCGTGATGTTCGTCGGATACTTCGGCACCACTTATAGAGGTAGGTTCCATTTTTTTTAGTTGTGCGTATATGTGTGAGTTTGTGCTAGTAGTATGCGTTTCAGTTTCGTACGTTGCATCTGCTACAGATTTTGATTTTAGGTTTACCTATGCCTTTGGATTGTATACAGTTGATTTATTGTTGAGGTCAGTGATGAATATTTGTAGTTTCTGGAATCCTAGATTTGTGATTGTGATTATATATATATATAGAGAATTTAAATGTATCATCATTTGAAATTCTTCATGATGGATTAACATGTTAAAGCTTTATAAAAAATTCTAGAACTTAGTCAAAGGTGCATTTGTTTAATAAGAGAAACACTATATTTTGAATTGTATAAGTTTAGACGGGAAATTATAATCTAAAATCTCGGACTGGCGACAATTCGAATTAGGAGTCGATGACATATCTGCGTTAAATCTGCATCAAAGATACAACAAAGACGACGATAGGTCTAATTTTATCGCTTTCTTTTGATTTAAAACCCTATGAATCGTTTTGGTGACCGTCATAACAATCTGTTCACCTCCGCCACCATGTTTTATTCACTTGTTTGATTTCATCAGTAACAAAGGTAAATTGCATCAAGCGGCTTCTCTGACGGCTTCTCTGACACTGGATTGATAAAATTTGACAAAATGCATAGGATCAAAGGCTTGTTCGTCTTCTAGAGAAGACATAGGATCAAAGGATGTGGAACACAGTTCCATACGAGGAGCGTCGTTTGCTTGTCATGTAGAAAACCATCAGCTTATTGCACATATTTGATTCATAAACACCTGGTACGGTCTATACGATGTGCTTTCAGATAATCTCGTTTTCAATTTTGTATTGGATTATTTAACAATAGACTAGTTTTCATGTGTAAAAAAACTTGTTTGTAGATCTTATTGTATACGCACTCTAGGAACCTCGTAAAAAAACTTGTTTCAGATAATCTTGTTTGTAAAAAAACTTGTTTCAGATAATCTCGTTTTAAACAGAGGATGTGGCATTTGAAGAAGAGAATGTGTAGAGTTTGTTGTTGTGGCAAGCGGACTTGTTGTGTTCGCTTATACGGTTAAGGAACCTCCTAGAAGTATAAGTTAAAAGAGAAAATATTAAAGTACCAGTCCCATTCCTAAACTCATCTCTAGGTATAACAAATCTTAAATACTATAAGCATAAATGATAAATCAAGACTCATGCAAATGTGGTATTGTATTTCTTGCAGCAAAACTAGTTTTAGATTGGGGATCTAAGCACATGATTGATGGAAACGAGTCAAAGGGACAGTCAACCCAGTCAACTCTGGCGACCGGGTCAAGGCTGGGTCAACTGTGATCAACTCAGTAAACAGAGGTTCTGACCGGATCAGTTTGCTACACAACTCAGTCAATTGATTATTGAGTTTCTATGAGTCTATGACTTTAAGTCATAGTTGCAAGTTGTATAATTTGAAAGCATATCCTTTCCTTCTAACTATTACATTCGGATTATTGGTTTCGTACATGTAAGGATGTAGCTACATGTCACCGATTCCGACCTTTTTTTTCCAGTTTAATAAGTAGAAATATCAACTTTGCTTCTTATTTGGTTGTTTTTATTCTCTTTTCATTAAAGATTCTGAAAACACCCTCAAAATCGCAATAACATGAAGTATTAACTCCACCAGCAGCAGCCACGAAGGAGATGGACTGGGCGAAATGGTGTTCTTTTCCTTTTCTGTAGTGCTTTTGTTTGTTTGTTTGTTTGTTTTGGGTGAGTTTGTAATAGGTAAAATATGTGAACACGTTGGGAGTTTGGCTGCACTAGTGCCTTACTAGTAGCAACCATTATACAGTTGGATTTGTTTTGGTGATTAATAAAATTCTAGCCATTCAAAAAAATTTAACTTTACTTTTTTTGTTTAGTTTTTCTCTTTGCCAAACGTTTTTATTTTTAAGAAAATCACAAAATTTATATTATACATGTTTAAATTAATTTACCTTAGTTACATTTAACAAGTTAGATGTATCATGAAAAAAGTAAAAAAGTGAATGAGGGTTGGATTTATTTAACATGTTAAAAGTATCATAAAAAAGTAAAAAAAGTGAACGAGGATTGGTTTAACCGGGAACACTAAAAAGGTGGGTAAAACCAAGAAACCATACATTTAACATGTTAAATATATCATAAAAATTTGATTTAACATGTTAAAAATTATTATATATTTTTTTAATTTTCAGATATTTTGCATATAAATACATGTAGAAGCTTTTTAATAAAAAAAACAAAAAATAAAAATATGATCAAAAATATTTTAACATGTTAAAAAAATAAAATTTTCGTATCTTTTGCATATAAATACATGTAGAAGTTTTTTAAAAAAATTCAAAAACTTAAAAATAAAAACATGCTTAAAAACACTTTATAAAGGTAACAAATTATATTATTACAAAAAAATGAATTTTTATTAAAATAGCTTCAAAACACATCTTTATATGCCAAAATTTTGATTATTTTTTTAAATAGTGAACGAGGGTTGGGTTCAACGGATAACACCAAAAATGTAGGGAACCGAGAAACCATTCATTTAACATACTAAATATACTATTGAAAATTTAATTTAACATTTTAAATTGTTTTTTTTTATTTTCAGATCTTTTGCATATAAATACATGTGCAAATATTTTTAATAAAAAAAACTAAAAAATAAAAACATACTTAAAAACACTTTAAAAATGTAACAATTTTTTTACATAAATGATTTTTTTATTAGAATGGCTTCAACACATATCTATACGCAAAAACTTCAAAAAAAATAAAAAAATAATAATTTTTAAAATAGTGAACGAGAGATGGGCTCAGTGGGGAACACAAAAAAATGTTGAAAACCGAGTAATCATTTATTTAACAGGTGAAATACATCATAAAAATATTTTTAACATGTTAAAAAATTAAAATTTTTGGATCTTTTTGCATACAAATACGTGTAGAAGTTTTTCAAAAAAAAATTCAAAAACATAAAAATAAAAACATGCTTAAAAACACTTTAAAAAAGGTAACAAATTATTTTTTTTACAAAAAAGAAATGATTTTTTGTTAAAATAGCTTCAACACATCTTTATATGCCAAAATTTTGATTATTTTTTTAAATAGTGAAAGAGGGTTGGGTTCAATGGAGAATACAAAAAATGTGGGGAAACGAGAAACCATTCATTTAACATGTTAAATGTCACACCCCCAAAATTACCACCTAGGGAGTGTCCCTGTTAGGCGTGTGACGACTAGCAATGAGCCACCAATTACATTGAATCACAAGTTTGAAATAAAACTTCGTTATTTAAAGATACTAAAATCCCAACATACGTTATTCAAAACCATACGTTTAGCGGAAGCGTTAATGTAGCGTAATATAAACGTTATCCAAACAAACATAGTAAATAAAAGTCTGATAATATATCCCTCGAGCAACCATGGTCATCTTTCAACAAACACAGTCATGTTTCGACAAACACAGCTATCTTTCGAGCACAACAGATATGTTTCGAACAACAGTTATCTTTCGATCAACAACAATGTTTCGATCTACTGTTATCTTTCGATACTACGGTTATCATTCGATCACAGCAGTTTTCATTCAACAAACAGTTACGGCACAAACCCTAATTGAGCATCAATCATCACCGTAAACATGTATTCAGATCTAACCCGTTTAACCCCTGAATACCCCCAGATTGCAATAAGATATACTATCACATATATCATCATCATCATCATATCAAGTTCCATATCATAACATCACTTATTCAAATCAATTTCAACTAATTAACATGGCAGCCACACAGGTATCACATAATCATCAACCAATCACTAACTTATTAACTCTAGTTCCATGCATGAATAACCATATATATGGTTAATCACTCCTAACAGTTTGTTTCTCAACATTACTCATCAAGATTTCTATCATAACTAGCACAACATGATCACATAAATAAGAGCATCACCTAGGAGACAATATGCAAAGGATTATACTAACCGAAGAATGAGAATATGATGATGATCACAACAGGAGGTTCTTGATTTCTGCCGTCGCCCAAAAGGTTTCTAGGGTTTGGAATTTCGATTGGTTCTGTGCATTACTACGTAACTGCCGTTTAATATACGTAAGGTTTTGGGCCTGGGCCGAAGGTTAAGGCCTTTAGTCGAAATACTGGGCCTTGGCTCGAAGGATCTTCGAAAGATGAAGTTTCGTATCGAAGGATCTTTCTTACATCGAAAGATCTCCGAAAGATAGAGTTTCGGACCGAAAGTTATCGAAAGTTAGGTCCTATGCTTCGTGATCCCTCGAAGGTTGGATCTTTCGGTTCCAGGATCCTTCGGTCGAAGGATCTTGGGTTGAAAGATGTCTTAGTCTAACTTAAGTATTCCAATACGTTACTCATTAACAAGTACAAGTTTGCACATATACCCACTAACACAAGGATCTAGGATATGTAAATACAACACGGGAGTCGGGAAATAGAATAATACTAACCTCAAGAAGTCGGGTTGTCACATCATCCCCAACTTGAAAGAAATTTCGTCCCGAAATTTAGCAAATAGGTACGAGAGAGTGAAGTGACAATTCAAGATTGTTGCGGATTTTCCTCAGGTGTTACATCATCCCCAACTTGAAAGGGGAATCTCGTCCCGAGATTCACTAGTTTTGCTTGACTCTGCCTTGTCTTTGGGAAAGAGGTGAGGGTACTTTAGTTTCATCTGATCCTCGCGTTCCCACGTGAACTCCGGTCCACGCCTTGAATTCCAACGAACCCTAACAATCGGAATTCGACTGTGTTTACGGACCTTGACCTCCCGATCCATGATTTCAATAGGCTCTTCAACAAACTGCAGCTTGTCATCCAGCTTGAGCTCTTGAAATGGCACAACCAGTGTCTCATCAACCAGACACTTCTTTAGTTGCGAAACGTGAAAGACATTGTGAACATTACCTAATTCCGCAGGTAACTCGAGTCTGTAAGCGACTTTACCGATCCGCTCAAGAATTTTGAATGGCCCAATGTAACGTGGATTAAGCTTGCCACGCTTCCCGAAGCGTACAACGCCCTTCCACGGTGAAACTTTTAACATGACCCGATCATTAACTTCGAACTCCAAAGGCTTTCTACGTTTGTTAGCATAACTTTTCTGGCGATCACGCGCTGCTGCCATACGATCCCTTATCCGAGCTATATTTTGCGAAGTTTCCAAAATGAGTTCAGGACCTGTGAGTTGACTGTCACCTACTTCTGCCCAACAGAGAGGAGAACGACATTTCCGCCCATACAATGCTTCGAACGGAGCTGCCTGAATACTTGTGTGGTAGCTGTTGTTGTAGGAGAATTCTATTAACGGCAGGTGTCTTTCCCATCCCTTCCCAAAATCGATCACACATGCCCGCAGCATGTCTTCAAGTGTCTGAATAGTGCGCTCACTCTGACCATCCGTCTGTGGGTGGTAAGCGGTGCTCATATCAAGTTTCGAACCGAACAATTTGTGCATAGACTGCCATAATTCAGAAGTAAAGCGCGGATCTCGATCTGAGATGATAGAAGTTGGCACTCCGTGCCGAGCAACTACCTCCTTAAGATATACTGCTGCAAGCTGCGAAAACTTATCTGTTTCCTTGATTGCTAGAAAATGTGCCGATTTCGTGAGTCGATCAACAATCACCCATATGGTGTCGTTTCCAGCCTGAGTTCTTGGTAATCCAGTAACGAAATCCATAGCGATCTGTTCCCACTTCCACTTAGGTATTTCTGGCTGCTGTAGTAGACCCGAAGGCTTCTGGTGTTCCGCTTTAACTCTAGCACAAGTTAAGCATTTACTCACGTACGTGGCGATGAGAGCTTTCATATTCGGCCACCAATACATAACCTTAAGATCGTGATACATCTTGTCCGATCCCGGGTGAATAGAATATCGTGACTTGTGTGCTTCATCCATCACAAGTTCTCTAAGATCACCAAACAGAGGAACCCATACTCTTTCCATAATGTAATAGATACCATCAGATTTCTGCTCAAGCTGCTTTTCCATACCGCGTAAACCCTCAACTTCGATGTTCTCTTCCTTCAGTGCCTCAGTCTGAGCCGTACGAATCTTATCAGGAAGGTTGGAATGAATAGTGAGTTGTAGTGCGCGAACACGCTTAGGCTTTGTCTCCTTGCGGCTGAGTGCATCAACTACCACGTTAGCTTTACCTGGGTGATATTTGATGGCACACTCGTAATCATTGAACAATTCCACCCAACGACGCTGTCGCATATTCAATTCTCTTTGGTCGAAGATATGCTGAAGGCTCTTGTGGTCGGTGTAGATAGTGCATTTAGTACCGTATAGATAGTGCCTCCAGATCTTTAGCGCAAACACTACTGCTCCTAACTCCAAGTCATGTGTCGTGTAGTTCCTCTCGTGAACCTTCAACTGTCGAGAGGCGTAAGCTATCACTTTCTCGCGTTGCATCAACACGCAACCGAGACCCTGAATCGAAGCATCACAATAAACTACAAAATCCTCAGTACCATCCGGTAGAGATAAGATGGGTGCGCTGCATAACCTTTGTTTCAAAAGCTGGAAAGCCTCCTCCTGTTTCGTCCCCCAAGAGTAAACTACTTTCTTCTGTGTTAACGAGGTGAGTGGCTGTGCAATCTTTGAGAAGTTCTGAATGAAACGGCGATAATACCCTGCTAGACCGAGAAATTGCCGCACCTCCGAAGGGTTCTTTGGTGCCGCCCAATTTCTAATGGCGTCAACTTTGGCAGGATCCACATGTATGCCTACCTCATTGACTATATGCCCCAGAAAATGTACCTCCCGTATCCAAAAATCACACTTAGAAAATTTTGCGTACAACTGCTCCCTCCTCAGGAGTTCTAAGATAAGGCGTAGGTGCCGCTCATGATCCTCCTTGTTCTTGGAGTAAATTAGAATGTCGTCAATAAAAACGATAACGAAGTCGTCAAGGTATGGCTTGCACACGCGGTTCATGAGGTCCATGAAAACCGCTGGTGCGTTGGTTAACCCGAATGGCATAACCAAGAATTCATAGTGACCGTATCGCGTCCGAAACGCGGTTTTGGGAACGTCTTCCTCTCTGACCCGCACTTGATGATAACCAGACCTTAAGTCGATCTTAGAGTAAAAGCTCGACCCTTGTAACTGGTCAAACAGGTCGTCAATACGAGGCAAAGGATAACGGTTTTTGATCGTCATCTTGTTGAGCTCGCGATAATCTATACACATTCGTAAGGACCCGTCCTTCTTCTTTACAAATAAGACTGGGGCTCCCCAGGGGGAAGAGCTAGGTCGGATGAAACCCCTATCCAACAGCTCTTGGAGTTGGTTTGATAATTCCTGCAGTTCTCCTGGCGCTAGACGATAAGGAGCACGAGCAACTGGGGCTGCCGCTGGGGCGAGATCAATCTGGAATTCCACCTGACGATGTGGAGGTAACCCAGGGAGTTCCTCAGGAAATACATCAGGATATTCCCGAACAACTGGAAGATCCTCGATCTTCCTTTCATCAGACGATGAATCAGTAACAAGAGCTATTATAGCAGGATAGCCCTTACGCAAATACTTCTGGGCCTTCATTGCCGAAACAATACTAACTGGGGTCCCGCTGCGATGACCCTGAACTGATAGAAATTCCCCACTGGGAAGGGGAACACGTATGATCTTCTCCTTACAGAGAATCTCCGCTTGATACTTGGACAACCAGTCCATACCAACAATCACGTCGAAGCTTCCAAGAGTAATAGGAATCAAGTCAATGTCGAAAACTTGACCCAGAAGATCGATTTTACACCCAAATAGAACATGCGTAGCTTCGATTGTTTTACCATTCGCGATTTCTACTATGTGTTTCATTACAAGAAGTGTAGGACTTAACCCTAATTGGGAGCTAAACTCTAAAGACACGTAACTCCAGTCGGCACCAGAATCAAATAAAATAGAAGCAATAACACCGTTTACTGAAAACGTACCAGTAACCACGTTGCCGTCGTTCCGCGCTTCCCCAGCTCCCAGCACAAACCCGCGCCCACGCGCAACATTACCCCCGTTGTTCCCTGCATTGTTATTCCCGTTACCACCCCCTGAGTTCTGTCTCAGCTGAGGGCAGTCTCGCTTGAAGTGCCCCTCGGCCCCACACTGATAACACCCTTTCTGATTACCCTGAGTTTGCTGAGGCTGTTGCCTACCCGCCTGCTGCGCTGGCTGCTGCTGAGTTGGGAGTGTGGCCCTACAATCCCTGGCCTTGTGCCCCGGTCGATTACACCGATAACAAACTCGAGTACACTACCCCTTGTGATGAAAATCACACTTGCTGCACAAGGGTAGCTTCCCCGCATATGATCCCTGCCCTGATCTGTTACTCGAGTTCTGATTTACTGATGCTGTCTGACTGAAACTGCGGGTGCTGCCAGTATCCGTCTTCTTCTGAGGCTGTGCAGAGTTGGACCCCTTGTCCGCATCGTTCCACTTACGTTTGCCATCAGCAGCAGATGCAGTGGAAGTAGTGGCAGCTGTGGTAGTGCTAGAAATACGAGGTGGCAATGAGTCGCTCTCCACCTCCTGGTCAACGATTTTATGTGCCAACCTAACAATCTGGGTTAGGTTATTGAGGTTCGCCGCTGTAACTAAACCCTTCACCCGTGGAGGTAACCCCTTAATAAACAACTCGATTCTTCGTGGCATGGGTCGGGACAAGTTTGGACACAAATCAGCTAACTCATATGACCGCTTCACATACGCCTCGATTTCAGACCCCACCATTGTCAGATGATAGTACTCATTCTCTAACTTCGCTATTTCATCTCGAGGACAGTATTCCTCCCTCATCAATTCCTTAAAATCATCCCACGTGGTGGCGTTCGCCGCCTCAATACCTAGCAGTTGGACCTGGGCATTCCACCAGGTCAAGGCACCATCCAGAAGCGTGCCTGCAGCAAACTTTACCCTATCCTCAGCTGGGCAGTTACATATCGCAAACACTGACTCTGCCTTTTCGAACCAGCGTATAAGTCCTACAGCCCCTTCAGTGCCACTGAAGGTCTGTGGCTTGCAATCCATGAAAGTTTTAAAAGTGCAGACCGGTGGGTGAGGCTGGTTTTGTGGCGCCGGCTGACCTATTAACGAAAGAAAATAAACCAACAAGTAAGACTCAAGTTCACGATTCAAAGGGAAGAATGTCTGGTACATGTCATACCAGCCTGATAAGCGGCCAAGGCTGCAGCCACCTGGGCATTGAGTAATGCCTCTAGCTCAGCTTGAGTCATATGAATTTCGCCTTGTCCGTCACCACGGCCTCCACCACGTCCACCGCGTCCACCACGACGACCTCCACCACGTCCGTTCATGATTCTATAAGTATGGAAAGAGGTAACAAATTAACAGACCATTGCAGGCGAGTGTCAAGTATTGCTATAGCATTCACAGTTTTCGAGGTTCTAATACAACATTGACTAACAACGCGGGATTCCTTTTTCACACTAGTCGAGATTTACTGGGACTCACATGCACCTCACGTTGTTATTATGTGTGCACCCATAATAATAACCTGATTTGCATGCTTATCTCAGTTCCTCCCTACTCATGTTAGAAGGTTCCCCTAATTCATACAGTACGACCGTCGATATCACAACATAGCGCATGCAAACACAAGTAGAGTCCTACTCTTAAAACACGTAGTATAGACAGGTAGCATAGCAATTCATATCGTAACATCATATGTGCGTTCGAGTGTGATACCAATCATGAGTATATACTAACTATGCCCTACAATAGTAAACAAGAGACGAACCTTGCTGCCTGGAGCTGAGTGTCATGGTCCATGTCGTATCGGTATGTCGTATCAGTTCAGTTATAGTTTGGTTTTATAAAACATTTTTAAAACCAATTCACTATAACCAGTGGCTCTGATACCAAACTGTCACACCCCCAAAATTACCACCTAGGGAGTGTCCCTGTTAGGCGTGTGACGACTAGCAATGAGCCACCAATTACATTGAATCACAAGTTTGAAATAAAACTTCGTTATTTAAAGATACTAAAATCCCAACATACGTTATTCAAAACCATACGTTTAGCGGAAGCGTTAATGTAGCGTAATATAAACGTTATCCAAACAAACATAGTAAATAAAAGTCTGATAATATATCCCTCGAGCAACCATGGTCATCTTTCAACAAACACAGTCATGTTTCGACAAACACAGCTATCTTTCGAGCACAACAGATATGTTTCGAACAACAGTTATCTTTCGATCAACAACAATGTTTCGATCTACTGTTATCTTTCGATACTACGGTTATCATTCGATCACAGCAGTTTTCATTCAACAAACAGTTACGGCACAAACCCTAATTGAGCATCAATCATCACCGTAAACATGTATTCAGATCTAACCCGTTTAACCCCTGAATACCCCCAGATTGCAATAAGATATACTATCACATATATCATCATCATCATCATATCAAGTTCCATATCATAACATCACTTATTCAAATCAATTTCAACTAATTAACATGGCAGCCACACAGGTATCACATAATCATCAACCAATCACTAACTTATTAACTCTAGTTCCATGCATGAATAACCATATATATGGTTAATCACTCCTAACAGTTTGTTTCTCAACATTACTCATCAAGATTTCTATCATAACTAGCACAACATGATCACATAAATAAGAGCATCACCTAGGAGACAATATGCAAAGGATTATACTAACCGAAGAATGAGAATATGATGATGATCACAACAGGAGGTTCTTGATTTCTGCCGTCGCCCAAAAGGTTTCTAGGGTTTGGAATTTCGATTGGTTCTGTGCATTACTACGTAACTGCCGTTTAATATACGTAAGGTTTTGGGCCTGGGCCGAAGGTTAAGGCCTTTAGTCGAAATACTGGGCCTTGGCTCGAAGGATCTTCGAAAGATGAAGTTTCGTATCGAAGGATCTTTCTTACATCGAAAGATCTCCGAAAGATAGAGTTTCGGACCGAAAGTTATCGAAAGTTAGGTCCTATGCTTCGTGATCCCTCGAAGGTTGGATCTTTCGGTTCCAGGATCCTTCGGTCGAAGGATCTTGGGTTGAAAGATGTCTTAGTCTAACTTAAGTATTCCAATACGTTACTCATTAACAAGTACAAGTTTGCACATATACCCACTAACACAAGGATCTAGGATATGTAAATACAACACGGGAGTCGGGAAATAGAATAATACTAACCTCAAGAAGTCGGGTTGTCACATTAAATATATTATAAAAAATTTAATTTAACATGTTAAATTGTTTTTTTAATTATCAGATCTTTTGCATATAAATACATGTGCAGGTCTTTTTAATAAAAAAATCCAAAACTAAAAAATAAAAACATACTTAAAAACCCTTTAAAAGGTAACAAATTCTTTTTTACATAAATGATTTTTTATTAAAATGGTTTCAACACATCTTTATATGCAAAAACTTTAAAAGAAATTGAAAATTTTGGTTTTTTAATAGTGACGAGGGTTGGATTCAGTAGGGAATACAAAAAATGTTGGCAATCGAGAAACCATTTATCTAACAAGTGCAATATATCATAAAAATTAATTTAACATGTTAAAAAATTAAAATTTTGGGCCTTTTTCATATAAATACATATAGAAGTTTTTTTTTAAAAAACAATTCAAAAACTTAAAAATAAAAACATGCTAAAAAAACACTTTGAAAAGGTAACAAATATTTTTTTTTTACAAAAAAAAATGAATTTTTATTAAAATAGCTTCAAAACACATCTTTATATGCCAAAATTTTGATTATTTTTTTAAATAGTGAACGAGGGTTGGGTTCAACGGAGAACACCAAAAATATAGGGAAACGAGAAACCATTCATTTAACATGTTAAGTATATTATAGGAAATTTAATTCAACATGTTAAATTGTTTTTTTTTTTTTAATTTTCAGATCTTTTGCATATAAATACATGTGCAAGTATTTTTAATCAAAAAATCAAAAAACTAAAAAATAAAAACATACTTAAAAACACTTTAAAAGGTAACAATTTTTTACATAAATGATTTTTTATTAGAATGGCTTCAACACATATCTATATGCAAAAACTTCAAAAAATTAAAAAGAAATAATTTTTAAAATAGTGAACGAGGGTTGGGTTCAGTGAGGAACACAAAAAATGTTGAAAACTAAGAAATCATTTATTTAACAAGTGAAATATATCATAAAAATATTATTAACATGTAAAAAAAATAAAATTTCAGATCTTTTTGCATATAAATACGTGTAGAAGTTTTTCAAAAAAATCAAAAACTTAAAAATAAAAACATGCTTAAAAAACACTTTAAAAGGTAACAATTTATTTTTTTACAAAAAAAAAATGATTTTTTTTGTTAAAATAGCTACAACACATCTTTATATGCCAAAATTTTGATTATTTTTTAAATAGTGAACGAGGTTGGGTTCAACGGAGAACACAAAAAATGTGGGGAAACTAGAAACCATTCATTTAACATGTTAAATATATTATAAAAAATTAATTTAACATGTTAAATTGTTTTTTTAATTATCAGATATTTTGCATATAAATACATGTGCAGGTCTTTTTAATAAAAAAAATCAAAAACTAAAAAATAAAAACATACTTAAAAACCCTTTAAAAAGGTAACAATTTCTTTTTTACATAAATTATTTTTTTATTAAAATGGTTTCAACACATCTTTATATGCAAAAACTTTAAAAAAAAAATGAAAATTTTGTTTCTTTAATAGTGAACAAGGGTTCGGTTCAGTGTGGAACACAAAAAATGTCAGAAATTGAGAAACCATTTATCTTACAAGTGAAATATATAATAAAAAATTAATTTAACATGTTAAAAAAATTAACATTTTCGGATCTTTTACATATAAATGCATGTACAAGTTTTTTAAAAAAAAAATCAAAAACTTAAAAATAAAACCATGCTAAAAAACACTTTGAAAAGGTAACATTTTTTTTTTACAAAAAAAATGAATTTTTATTAAAATAGCTTCAAAACACATCTTTATATGCCAAAATTTTGATTATTTTTCTAAATAGTGAACGAGTGTTGGGTTCAACGGAGAACACCAAAAATATGGGGAAACGAGAAACCATTCATTTAACACGTTAAGTACATTATAGGAAATTTAATTCAACATGTTAAATTGTTTTTTTTTTAAATTTCAGATCTTTTGCGTATAAATACATGTGCAGGTATTTTTAATAAAAAAAGAAAAAAAATACTTAAAAACACTTAAAAAAGGTAACAATTTTTTTACATAAATGATTTTTTTATTAGAATAGCTTCAACACATATCTATATGCAAAAACTTCAAAAAAGTTAAAAAAAAATAATTTTTAAAATAGTGAACGAGTGTTGGGTTCAGTGGGGAACACAAAAAAATGTTGAAAACTGAGAAATCATTTATTTAACAAGTGAAATATATCGTAAAAATATTTTTAACATGTTAAAAAATTAAAATTTTCAGATCTTTTTGCATATAAAAATTAAACTTAACATGTTAAAAAACATGAGTTTTGATGTTATATTTTCTTAACATGTTAAATTATTGTTTTTACTAACTGCAAACAAGTAGTCTTATAATATACAGGGAGGGTTCATTGGGAAACACTAAAAAAGTGGGGAATCGAGGAACACTTTTAAAAAATTAAACTTAACATGTTAAAAAAACATGAGTTTTGATGTTATATTTTCTTACATGTTAAATTATTGTTTTTACTAATTACAAACAGGTAATCTTATAATATACAGCGAGGGTTCATTGGGAAACACTAAAAAAGTGGGGAACCGAGGAACACTCCTAAAAATTAAACTTAACATGTTAAAAAAAACATGAGTTTTGATGTTATATTTTCTTAACATGTTAAATTATTGTTTTTACTAACTACAAACAAGTAATCTTATAATATACGGGGAGGGTTCATTGGGAAACACTAAAAAGGTGAGGAACCGAGGAACACTCTTAAAAATTAAATTTAACATGTTAAAAAAAAAACATGAGTTTTGATGTTATATTTTCTTAACATGTTAGATTATTGTTTTACTAACTTCAAACAAGTAATCTTATAATATACGGGGAGGGTTCATTGGGAAACACTAAAAAAGTGGGAAACCGAGGAACACTCTTAAAAATTAAACTTAATATGTTAAAAAACATGAGTTTTGATGTTATATTTTCTTAACATGTTAAATTATTATTTTTACTAACTGCAAACAAGTAGTCTTATAATGTACAGGGAGGGTTCATTGGGAAACATTAAAAAAGTGGGGAACCCAGGAACACTCTTAAAAAATTAAACTTAACATGTTAAAAAAATGAGTTTTGATGTTATATTTTCTTAACATGTTAAATTATTGTTTTTACTAATTGCAAACAAGTAATCTTATAATATACAGGGAGGGTTCATTGGGAAACACTAAAAAAGTGGGAAACCAAGGAATACTCTTAAAAATTAAACTTAACATGTTAAAAAAACATGAGTTTTGATGTTATATTTTCTTAACATGTTAAATTATTGTTTTTACTAACTACAAACAAGTAATCTTATAATATACGGGGAATGTTCATTAGGAAACACTAAAAAAGTGAGGAACCGAGGAACACTCTTAAAAATTAAATTTAACATGTTAAAAAAACATGAGTTTTGATCTTATATTTTCTTAACATGTTAGATTATTGTTTTCCTAACTTCAAGCAAGTAATCTTATAATATACGGGGAGGGTTCGTTGGGAAACACTAAAAAAGTGGAAAACCGAGGAACACTCTTAAAATTTAAACTTAACATGTTAAAAAAACATGAGTTTTGATCTTATATTTTCTTAACATGTTAAATTATTGTTTTACTAACTTCAAGAAAGTAGTCTTATAATATACGGGGAGGGTTCATTGGGAAACACTAAAAAGGTGGAAAACCGAGGAACACTCTTAAAATTTAAACTTAACATGTTAAAAAAAACATGAGTTTTGATGTTATATTTTCTTAACATATTAAATTATTGTTTTTACTAATTGCAAACAAGTAATCTTATAATATACAGGGAGGGTTCATTGGGAAACACTAAAAAAGTGGGGAACAGAGGAACACTCTTAAAAATTAAACTTAACATGTTAAAAAAACATGAGTTTTGATGTTATATTTTTCTTAACATGTTAAATTATTGTTTTTACTAACAACAAACAAGTAATCTTATAATATACAGGGAGGGTTCATTGGGAAACACTAAAAAAGTGAGGAACTGGGAACACTCTTAAAAATTAAATTTCACATGTTAAAAAAAACATGAGTTTTGATGTTATATTTTCTTAACATGTTAGATTATTGTTTTACTAACTTCAAACAAGTAATCTTATAATATACGGGGAGGGTTCATTGGGAAATACTAAAAAAGTGGGAAACCGAGGAACACTCTTAAAAATTAAACTTAACATGTTAAAAAAAACATGAGTTTTGATGTTATATGTTCTTAACATGTTAAATTATTGTTTTTACTAACTGCAAACAAGTAATCTTATAATATACGGGGAGGGTTCATTAGAAAACACTAAAAAAGTAATCTTATAAATTATCACAAAACATGCAATAATATACAGGGAGGGTTCATTGGAAAACACTAAAAAAATAATCTTATAAATTATCACAAAACACAGTACGGCGTAAATTCATTTAACTAGCATGAGAGTTTTATTCTACACCATGTAGCCTTACAATACCAATTTTGCTTGTTTATGAATATATATATATATATATAGGGGAGAGTTCATTGGGGAACACTAAAAAAGTGGGGAACTAGGGAACATGGGCAATTTTGTCAAATTACATAAACAAACACGTGAGGCTGAGAAAAGCTAGGGTTTCGTTGGAGAAGGCTGAGACACGGCGGAGATACGACGGAGATCAAATCAGGTTCTCCGATTGCATTAAACAACTAAAATCAGTCGCTCTTCAAGTGGAAACACAACGGAGATACGATGTAGCTGCAATCAGGTTTTTCGATTGCGTTAAACAGCTTAATCAAGTCGCTCTTCAATCAAAAATCTTAGTTTCCTCTTTCAAAAGTAAAATTCGTTGATGAATCTTCAAAAACATTGCAGGTAAAACGAAAAATTATAAAATTATAAAATTTCAACAAACATTCATCGATTTCTAGGGTTTTTATGTTTTATATATTACTGTTTCAAGTTTTTATGAATTTAAAATATATTTCTAATATTAGATATTTATTTCAAACAGTTATTTTTTGTACGTTTACGAATATTATATTATATTGAAATTATTAAACATGTTAAATTCCATAATTTATCTGTTTATATCAGAGATATCATATAGATTATGGTTTTAGTCACTGAATGTTAGAATTGTAGCTAGGTATTGTTGTTTAACTTTAGATTAGTGAAATTATATGATTGATGTGTTCATCTATCATTGCCTATATGGAAAACATATTATATGAATATAAATTCATTGGTGTTCAAAAAATTATCTTACTTGCTACCTAGACTAATTTTTCATGTGATAGTTGTTTGTAGTTAAAACACATATGTCAAAACTCATGCCTTAATCATTTGTTGTATTTTTAGGGTGGCATTGATGTCTGCTACTATTGATATTACAAGATACAAGGAGTATTTAAGAGATCTTGGTATCAAATTATGTATTTTTTTATCATAAAAATATCAATTTAACGTGTTAATAATTATTTTTTTTTAAATTCCGAATATTTTGCATATAAAGATATGTAGAAGCTATTCTCATTATTTAACATGTTAAATACATGGTTCCCCGGTTCCTCACTTTAATTTAAACAAAAACTGATGGCTATCCGCTCAGCCTTTTAAATGATGCATTTTAAATTATCACTTAATATATTTTTTGTTTTGGTGAAGCGTTATAACAGAACAATTGTTGAAAACCTCACTGAGGAAAGTGTTAGGGACTGGGAGTCTGGGACCATGTGATGAAGCTGTTTTGTAGCCTTTTGGTTTACTTTTTAATTAAATCATGACTGGTAAAGAAATGCTTCAATTGCATAATAGTCTTGTTTAAGGATTATATTTTTTCATGATTTGGTAATTGGATTCAAACAGTTGAAAGTTCACCCAACAACTCTCTAGGCAGGGACAGCGCAAGTACGCTTGTTTCGACTGTGGTATGCATGGATTTAATTTACCTCACTCATATAATTTTTATATAAAATTTCCCTTTTCACTTTTGTGTTGTATTATAGAACTTTGTTGATTTTGCTGGAAGTGAGAGCGCATCCCAATCACTAACAACGGGTACAAGGTTAAAAGAGAGATGTCACACATACACCATAGCCTACTAACACAAGGAAGTGTAATTCGAAAGCTATGGTTAGTCAAGTTTTCTTCCCTTTTAATCTATAATAGAGGTTGCAAAATCGGCGGGTTGGATTGGGCTGGGTGATAGGTTATGATGGGTTTGGGCCAGAATGGGTTTGGGTCAGGATGGGCCAATTAAAAAAAGGTTAGGATGGGTTTGGTCAAGATGAGCTAAAAAAATAACTACTATGTTGGGCCTAAATCCATTTAAAGTTAACAGCTTTCATCCAGTTGGATAACCTAAATTTTACTCTACAGAATTAGGCCTGGTAAACGGTCGTTCCGGGTCAGGCAGGTTTAGGTTGCGGGTCAGAACGACTTTGATCAAAACACTTTGAATGCAGGTCACGCATACCGGTGCGGAACACACCTGTCATGCGTCGCGTAATGTGCGTAACCCAACTTTGATATGCACTTAATCCAGTGCTCGACGCTTAACCAGTGCGGGTTACACGCATTGAAGCGTCAGTTTTTCATACTTAATGCAGGTTACGCACATTTCGGTGCCGATTACGCATGGGTTACGCATCGGGTTGCGATATCGGATTTGCTAGAAGTTCTTTACCTTCTATCTCAACTTATTCACTAATGTGCGCAACAAGGAGTACACCATTTGCACCTGTTTGAAAAATAACACCAACCCATGTTGACCCGCCAACCCATTCTGACCTGTTTCATTAGAATGGGTTATTTCAATCAACCCAGACTCACCCATTCAATGAGAAACAGCCAGCCATATCAACCCAAATGTTTTTCAAAAACGACCCATATCAACCCAATTTTGGGATGGCAGGTTAAAATTGCCAGGTGTGTCTATATACAATGACTTTTTATCATTATATAATCATTGAATGTAAGGCAATCAAAATAACATTTTTTCTGTGATTGGATACAACAAGGGAAGAAGTGGGGCAGTGGGCACATACCATTCAGAGATTCAAAGCTAACACGCATACTGCACACAATCACTATTGACATCATTATTACCTAGAATCATTAGACAATATTCAACTAATGAAAAGGATCTGCATGGACACATGGGGACTGAAAAGGTATATTGTATTGTTTTAAGACTATGGGGTATGGGGCGGGGGTTGGGGCGTGGGTTGGGTACAAACGCCCAAGTCACCACCTCGGGTGGGGTTGGGTTTCGGCGTGGCCCCTTATGCGGGGGTTTCAGCCTGGGCGTTGGGCGGGCCTAGCGGTCTTCCGTGGCCGGCTCTCATTGGCTGGGTTGGCTAGGCTATAGGTGGCTAGGATTTAAATTTAAAAAACAACCGTTTGGCCAAGCCAAACCCATACCGACCCACGCGGGCTAGCCACGCCGCCATACCGACCAAACATGCAACTCACCAGCGGTGCCCCTCGAAGTCCACGTGTCAACCCATGCCCCAAATCCCCGCACCACCATACCCCGCGGTCTAACTTTACCCAAAACAAAGGGAACTGTTTACTTAAAAGTTAATGAAGCATGAGGATTCCATGGAAGCATGCATGTGGATTGAAGTGGTAGTTGGTCTTCTTAATTTCTTATCATTCTGATGGTGTGAGCAAGGAAAGTGAACAACCAAACCCTGTATGGAGTTGAAATTAACCAATGTATACACTGTCATACTATTTATAATTCATTTCATATTTACTTATATTAGTATCATCTGACAATGTAAATATTTAGCTTAATACTAGTTAAAATATTACCTTGATTAAAGTTTATTTCTTGTATTCGTTTTTAAACATGGTATTATAATAGTTTAATTGGATTTAAGCAGTATAAAGTATTAAATAAAAATTTTCAAAGACAATAGGAAAAAAAGTACGAGTCTAATTTTTTTTTAAATTAATTAATTTAAATTAAATGTACCCGAAAACAAAATTGGTATTGTAAGGCTACATTGTGTAGAATAAAACTCTCATGCTAGTTAAATGAATTTACGCCTTAGTGTGTTTTGTGTAATTTATAAGATTATTTTTTTAGTGTTTTCCAATGAACCCTTCCCGTATATTATTGCGTGTATTGTGATAATTTATAACATTACTTTTTTAGAGTTTTCTAATGAACCCTCCCCGTATATTATAAGATTACTTGTTTGCAGTTAGTAAAAACAATAATTAAACATGTTAAGAACATATAACATCAAAACTCATGTTTTTTTAACATGTTAAGTTTAATTTTTAAGAGTGTTCCTCGGTTTCCCACTTTTTTAGTATTTCCCAATGAACCCTCCCCGTATATTATAAGATTACTTGTTTGAAGTTAGTAAAACAATAATCTAACATGTTAAGAAAATATAACATCAAAACTCATGTTTTATTTAACATGTGAAATTTAACTTTAAAGAGTGTTCCCCAGTTCCTCACTTTTTTAGTGTTTCCCAATGAACCCTCCCCGTATATTATAAGATTACTTGTTTGTTGTTAGTAAAAACAATAATTTAACATGTTAAGAAAAATATAACATCAAAACTCATGTTTTTTTAACATGTTAAGTTTAATTTTTAAGAGTGTTCCTCTGTTCCCCACTTTTTTTAGTGTTTCCCAATGAACCCTCCCTGTATATTATAAGATTACTTGTTTGCAATTAGTAAAAACAATAATTTAACATGTTAAGAAAATATAACATCAAAACTCATGTTTTTTTAACATGTTAAGTTTAATTTTTTAAGAGTGTTCCTCAGTTCCCTACTTTTTTAGTGTTTCCCAATGAACCCTCCCTGTATATTATAAGACTACTTGTTTGCACTTAGTAAAAACAATAATTTAACATGTTAAGAAAATATAACATCAAAACTCATGTTTTTTTTAACATGTTAAGATTAAATTTTAAGAGTGTTCCTCGGTTCCCCACTTTTTTAGTGTTTCCCAATGAACCCTCCCTGTACATTATAAGACTACTTGTTTGCAGTTAGTAAAAATAATAATTTAACATGTTAAGAAAATATAACATCAAAACTCATGTTTTTTAACATATTAAGTTTAATTTTTAAGAGTGTTCCTCGGTTTCCCACTTTTTTAGTGTTTCCCAATGAACCCTCCCCGTATATTATAAGATTACTTGTTTGAAGTTAGTAAAACAATAATCTAACATGTTAAGAAAATATAACATCAAAACTCATTTTTTTAACATGTTAAATTTAATTTTTAAGAGTGTTCCTCGGTTCCTCACCTTTTTAGTGTTTCCCAATGAACCCTCTTCGTATATTATAAGATTACTTGTTTGTAATTAGTAAAAACAATAATTTAACATGTTAAGAAAATATAACATCAAAACTCATGTTTTTTTTAACATGTTAAGTTTAATTTTTTAAGAGTGTTCCTCGATTCCCCACTTTTTTAGTGTTTCCCAATGAACCCTCCCTGTATATTATAAGACTACTTGTTTGCACTTAGTAAAAACAATAATTTAACATGTTAAGAAAATATAACATCAAAACTCATGTTTTTTTAACATGTTAAGTTTAAATTTTAAGAGTGTTCCTCGGTTTCCCACTTTTTTAGTGTTTCCCAATGAACCCTCCCCGTATATGATAAGATTACTTGCTTGAAGTTAGTAAAACAATAATCTAACATGTTAAGAAAATATAACATCAAAACTCATGTTTTTTTAACATGTTAAATTTAATTTTTAAGAGTGTTCCTCGGTTCCTCACTTTTTTAGTGTTTCCTAATGAACATTCCCCGTATATTATAAGATTACTTGTTTGCAATTAGTAAAAACAATAATTTAACATGTTAAGAAAATATAACATCAAAACTCATGTTTTTTTAACATGTTAAGTTTAATTTTTAAGAGTATTCCTTGGTTTCCCAATTTTTTATTGTTTCCCAATGAACCCTCCCTGTATATTATAAGATTACTTGTTTGCAATTAGTAAAAACAATAATTTAACATGTTAAGAAAATATAACATCAAAACTCATGTTTTTTTTAACAGGTTAAGTTTAATTTTTAAGAGTGTTCCTCGGTTTCCCACTTTTTTAGTGTTTCCCAATGAACCCTCCCGGTATATTATAAGATTACTTGTTTGAAGTTAGTAAAACAATAATCTAACATGTTAAGAAAATATAACATCAAAACTCATGTTTTTTTTAAATTTAATTTTTAAGAGTGTTCCTCGGTTCCTCACCTTTTTAGTGTTTCCCAATGAACCCTCCCCGTATATTATAAGATTACTTGTTTGTAGTTAGTAAAAACAATAATTTAACATGTTAAGAAAATATAACATCAAAACTCATGTTTTTTTAACATGTTAAGTTTAATTTTTAAGAGTGTTCCTCGGTTCCCCACTTTTTTAGTGTTTTCCAATGAACCCTCGCTGTATATTATAAGATTACCTGTTTGTAATTAGTAAAAACAATAATTTAACATGTTAAGAAAATATAACATCAAAACTCATGTTTTTTTAACATGTTAAGTTTAATTTTTTAAGAGTGTTCCTCGATTCCCCACTTTTTTAGTGTTTCCTAATGAACCCTCCCTGTATATTATAAGACTACTTGTTTGCAGTTAGTTAAAACAATAATTTAATATGTTAAGAAAATATAACATCAAAACTCATGTTTTTTTTACATGTTAAGTTTAATTTTTATATGCAAAAAGATCTGAAAATTTTAATTTTTTAACATGTTAAAAATATTTTTACGATATATTTCACTTGTTAAATAAATGATTTCTCAGTTTTCAACATTTTTTTGTGTTCTCCGTTGAACCCAACCCTCGTTCACTATTTAAAAAATAATCAAAATTTTGGCATATAAAGATGTGTTGTAGCTATTTTAACAAAAAAATCATTTTTTGTGTAAAAAAATAAATTGTTAGCTTTTTAAAGTGTTTTTTAAGCATGTTTTTATTTTTAAGTTTTTGATTTTTTTGAAAAACTTCTACACGTATTTATATGCAAAAAGATCCGAAATTTTATTTTTTTACATGTTAATAATATTTTTATGATATATTTCACTTGTTAAATAAATGATTTCTCAGTTTTCAACATTTTTTTGTGTTCCTCACTAAACCCAACCCTTGTTCAGTATTTTAAAAATTATTTCTTTTTAATTTTTTGAAGTTTTTGCATATAGATATGTGTTGAAGCCATTCTAATAAAAAATCATTTATGTAAAAAATTGTTACCTTTTAAAGTGTTTTTAAGTATGTTTTTATTTTTTAGTTTTTTGATTTTTTGATTAAAAATACTTGCACATGTATTTATATGCAAAAGATCTGAAAATTAAAAAAAAAAAACAATTTAACATGTTGAATTAAATTTCCTATAATATACTTAACATGTTAAATGAATGGTTTCTCGTTTCCCTATATTTTTGGTGTTCTCCGTTGAACCCAACCCTCGTTCACTATTTTAAAAAATAATCAAAATTTTGGCATATAAAGATGTGTTTTGAAGCTATTTTAATAAAAATTCATTTTTTTGTAAAAAAAAAAATATTTGTTACCTTTTCAAAGTGTTTTTTAGCATGTTTTTATTTTTAAGTTTTTGAATTGTTTTTTAAAAAAAAACTTCTATATGTATTTATATGAAAAAGGCCCAAAATTTTAATTTTTTAACATGTTAAATTAATATTTATGATATATTGCACTTGTTAGATAAATGGTTTCTCGATTTCCAACATTTTTTGTGTTCCCTACTGAACCCAACCCTCGTCACTATTAAAAAACCAAAATTTTCAATTTCTTTTAAAGTTTTTGCATATAAAGATGTGTTGAAACCATTTTAATAAAAAATCATTTATGTAAAAAAGAATTTGTTACCTTTTAAAGGGTTTTTAAGTATCTTTTTATTTTTTAGTTTTGGATTTTTTTATTAAAAAGACCTGCACATGTATTTATATGCAAAAGATCTGATAATTAAAAAAACAATTTAACATGTTAAATTAAATTTTTTATAATATATTTAACATGTTAAATGAATGGTTTCTCGTTTCCCCACATTTTTTGTATTCTCCATTGAACCCAACCCTCTTTCACTATTTAAAAAAAATAATCAAAATTTTGGCATATAAAGATGTGTTGAAGCTATTTTAACAAAAAATCATTTCTTTTTTGTAAAAAAAAAATAATTTGTTACCTTTTTAAAGTGTTTTTAAGCATGTTTTTATCTTTAAGTTTTTGAATTTTTTTTGAAAAACTTCTACACGTATTTATATGCAAAAAGATCCAAAAATTTTAATTTTTTAACATGTTAAAAATATTTTTATGATGTATTTCACCTGTTAAATAAATGATTACTCGGTTTTCAACATTTTTTTGTGTTCCCCACTGAGCCCATCTCTCGTTCACTATTTTAAAAATTATTATTTTTTATTTTTTTTTTTTGAAGTTTTTGCGTATAGATATGTGTTGAAGCCATTCTAATAAAAAAATCATTTTTGTAAAAAAATTGTTACCTTTTTAAAGTGTTTTTAAGTATGTTTTTATTTTTTAGTTTTTTTATTAAAAATATTTGCACATGTATTTATATGCAAAAGATCTGAAAATAAAAAAAAACAACTTAAAATGTTAAATTAAATTTTCAATAATATATTTAATATGTTAAATGAATGGTTTCTCGGTTCCCTACATTTTTGGTGTTATCCGTTGAACCCAACCCTCGTTCACTATTTAAAAAAATAATCAAAATTTTGGCATATAAAGATGTGTTTTGAAGCTATTTTAATAAAAATTCATTTTTTGTAATAAAATAATTTGTTAACTTTATAAAGTGTTTTTAAGCATGTTTTTATTTTTATGTTTTTGAATTTTTTTAAAAAAACTTCTACATGTGTTTATATGCAAAAGATACGAAAAATTTATTTTTTTAACATGTTAAAATATTTTTGATCATATTTTTATTTTTTGATTTTTTTTTTGTTAAAAAGCTTCTACATGTATTTATATGCAAAATATCTGAAAATTAAAAAAATATATAATAATTTTTAACATGTTAAATCAAATTTTTATGATATATTTAACATGTTAAATGTATGGTTTCTTGGTTTTACCCACCTTTTTAGTGTTCCCGGTTAAACCAATCCTCGTTCACTTTTTTTACTTTTTTATGATACTTTTAACATGTTAAATAAATCCAACCCTCATTCACTTTTTTACTTTTTTCATGATACATCTAACTTGTTAAATGTAACTAACGTAAATTAATTTAAACATGTATAATATAAATTTTGTGATTTTCTTAAAAATAAAAACGTTTGGCAAAGAGAAAAACTAAACAAAAAAAGTAAAGTTAAATTTTTTTGAATGCCTAGAATTTTATTAATCACCAAAACAAATCCAACTGTATAATGGTTGCTACTAGTAAGGCACTAGTGCAGCCAAACTGCCAACGTGTTCACATATTTTACCTATTACAAACTCACCCAAAACAAACAAACAAACAAACAAAAGCACTACAGAAAAGAAAAAGAACACCATTTCGCCCAGTCCATCTCCTTCGTGGCTGCTGCTGGTGGAGTTAATACTTCATGTTATTGCGATTTTGAGGGTGTTTTCAGAATCTTTAATGAAAAGAGAATAAAAACAACCAAATAAGAAGCAAAGTTGATATTTCTACTTATTAAACTGGAAAAAAAAGGTCGGAAGTCGGTGACATGTAGCTACATCCTTACATGTAGGAAACCAATAACCCGAATGTAATAGTTAGAAGGAAAGGATATGCTTTCAAATTATACAACTTGCAACTATGACTTAAAGTCATAGACTCATAGAAACTCAATAATCAATTGACTGAGTTGTGTAGCAAACTGATCCGGTCAGAACCTCTGTTGACTGAGTTGATCACAGTTGACCCAGCCTTGACCCGGTCGCCAGAGTTGACTGGGTTGACTGTCCCTTTGACTCGTTTCCATCAATCATGTGCTTAGATCCCCAATCTACAACTAGTTTTGCTGTAAGAAATACAATACCACATTTGCATGAGTCTTGATTTATCATTTATGCTTATAGTATTTAAGATTTGTTATACCTAGAGATGAGTTTAGGAATGGGACTGGTACTTTAATGTTTTCTCTTTTAACTTATACTTCTAGGAGGTTCCTTAACCTTATAAGCGAACACAACAAGTCCGCTTGCCACAACAACAAACTCTACACATTCTCTTCTTCAAATGCCACATCCTCTGTTTAAAACGAGATTATCTGAAACAAGTTTTTTTACAAACAAGATTATCTGAAACAAGTTTTTTTACGAGGTTCCTAGAGTGCGTATACAATAAGATCTACAAACAAGTTTTTTACACATGAAAACTAGTCTATTATTAAATAATCCAATACAAAATTGAAAACGAGATTATCTGAAAGCACATCGTATAGACCGTACCAGGTGTTTATGAATCAAATGTGTGCAATAAGCTGACGGTTTTCTACATGACAAGCAAACGACGCTCCTCGTATGGAACTGTGTTCCACATCCTTTGATCCTATGTCTTCTCTAGAAGACGAACAAGCCTTTGATCCTATGCATTTTGTCAAATTTTATCAATCCAGTGTCAGAGAAGCCGTCAGAGAAGCCGCTTGATGCAATTTACCTTTGTTACTGATGAAATCAAACAAGTGAATAAAACATGGTGGCGGAGGTGAACAGATTGTTATGACGGTCACCAAAACGATTCATAGGGTTTTAAATCAAAAGAAAGCGATAAAATTAGACCTATCGTCGTCTTTGTTGTATCTTTGATGCAGATTTAACGAAGATATGTCATCGACTCCTAATTCGAATTGTCGCCAGTCCGAGATTTTAGATTATAATTTCCCGTCTACAATTCAAAATATAGTGTTTCTCTTATTAAACAAATGCACTTTTGACTAAGTTCTAGAATTTTTTATAAAGCTTTAACATGTTAATCCATCATGAAGAATTTCAGATGATGATACATTGAAATTCTCTCTCTCTATATATAATCACAATCACAAATCTAGGATTCCAGAAACTACAAATATTCATCACTGACCTCAACAATAAATCAACTGTATACAATCCAAAGGCATAGGTAAACCTAAAATCAAAATCTGTAGCAGATGCAACGTACGAAACTGAAACGCATACTACTAGCACAAACTCACACATATACGCACAACTAAAAAAAATGGAACCTACCTCTATAAGTGGTGCCGAAGTATCCGACGAACATCACGACCAGAATTATGATGAATTCATTATAAACTACACAATCCAGATAAGGTAATTCGAAATCAATATTAAAACTAAACGAGCAAGATCAAGTGTAGACTGAAGCTCACTGATTCACGGGCGACATTCACAAAGAGCATAATCCTTCGTTATATAATTGTTACGGCTATGGAGATCGTGATTTCTGTGGTGCAGATCAGGTTTTAAATACACACATCATGTGTATTTGAACAGAAGACGTGAAGGACGGACGGCGGCGAGAGGTGGTGGCAGCGGCGGTGGGGAAGGCAGAGGGGAAAGGGGCGGTGGTGGAGATGTGAACGGCGATACTCTCCAGCGACCTAATTGAAACTTTTCGAAATGACAATAATGCCCCTCCGTGTTTTTTAAGCTTAAAAATTTAATCTAATCTCAGCCCTTAATTAAGTTAATCCAAGGGTGTTCCCTTGTTCCCCACTTTTTTGGTGTTCCCCAATGAACCCCACACTATATATATATATATATATAGGGAGAAGATCGTGCGAGAACCACCTCTTATTGCGAGAACCGCGAGAACCAATGTGAACACAACCAAAAATGCCTAAAAATAGCTAAAAATCACACAATTTTTTTTTTTTAATATTTTTTATATAAAAATCGCTACTTTTCGAAGTAAAAAAAAATAAATTTTTTTTTACTAAAAGTAGCGATTTGAGCATAAAAAATATTAAAAAAGTTTTTTTTAGATTTTTTTAGGTTTTTTGGGGGTTTAGTTTTTAGCATTTTAGCTTGGGGGAGAGGGGGTTTAGGTTTTTTGGGGGTGGGGGAGGGGGGTTTAGGTTTGGGGGGGGGGGTTAGGTTTTTTTTTTTGGTGGGGGGGGGGGTTAGGTTTTTTTAGCTATTTTAGGTTGTGTTCACATTGGTTCTTGCGGTTCTCACAATAAATGGAGTTCTCGCATGAGCCCCTCCCTATATATATATATATATATATATATATATAGGGGAAGGTTCAAATGAAAACTACTACTATTGTGAAAACTCGAAAACTAATTAAAAAAAGCCAAAAAAACATACAAAATTTTTTTTTTTAATTTTTTTTTTGCAAACCAAATTTCGCAGCTTTTTTAATATATAAAAAAAAATTTCAAAAAAAAAAAATTTTGTGTAGTGCACATGTGTAATACTGCACATGTGTATGTATACTACACATGTGTATTATTACACATGTGCACTACACAAATTTTTTTTTTTTTTTGAAAAAAAGTTTTCTTTTATATATAAAAACTAGAGATTTTTATAAAAAAAATTATAAAAAAAAATTTTTTTTTGTGTGTTTTTTAGGCTTTTTTTAGTTAGTTTTCGAGTTTTCACAATAAAAGTGGTTTTCATTTGAACCATCCCATATATATATATATATAGGGAGGTTCATATGAGAAGAATCTTCTTAAAAGAAGAAAAAATGAATTAATCTAGGCCGTATATTTTTTTGATCAATGATTGTGAATCAATATATCATTTTGGTCTACTTTTAATTAATGTTTTAATTAGTAAGGGTAGTATAGACATTTTGATGTATAATATTAATAAATATTTTAAAGAGTTACACAAACCTTATTAATGCAACCATAAATTTCTCCCTTACCATCATTAATGTATTGGCTCCTACACATATTTTATTATGAGTCGCAAAATTATTTAGAAGTGTTTGAGTCCTACACATTCTGTATCCTACACCAAAATATTGTTTTAATGGTGTAGGAAACGTTGAAAATGTAAGATTATGTGCATGATTGTTTTTATTGTGTGAGATACACAACAATTTTATAAGATAGGCTCATTAAATGATTAGAGTTCATTTATTTGAATAACAAAAATAAATAATAGAATCATTAAATGATTTGTTCAAATTACCTTTGTATCCTTTATTCTTTTTATTCTTAATTTTTAGTTCTTCTCATTTGAACTCTCCACTATATATATATAGAATTGCGCTAAAATAAGAACCATATCGAGTTGTAAGAACCGTGAGAACTTTTTGATTCGAGGCGAGGTGGACCAAATTTTTTTTCATAAACGTAGATGCGTATATTCTACACACATTTGTAAAAAAAAATTCAAAAAAAAAAAAAAATGTCGTGTGTGTAGTTTTGAGCACCACAAGTTTGTGTTTACGGGTACCGTAAATTTTCCGGTAAGATTTACGGTACCCGTAAACACAAACTTGTGGTGCTCAAAACTACACACACGAGATTTTTTTTTTAATTTTCTTTTTACAAGTGTGTTTATAATACACCCGTCTACGTTTATGAAAAAAATTTTGGTCCACCTCGCCCCGTACGGTGTAGTTCTCACGGTTCTTACAACTCGAGGTGGTTCTCATTTTAGCGGTCCCCTATATATATATATATATATATATATATATATATATATATATATATATATATATATATATATATATGGTAGGGTTCTAGAATGAACAACCTCCTAAGAGTGAACTGTGTGAACTCATCTGGACCCTTGATTTCCTTTTTAGTTGTTAAGCGTATGATTGTAATTTTATAAAAAAATTAGATTTAAAACATTATCTTAATAATTGAAATCAGTTACATATTTCCTATTTTAATTCCTTATCCATAATATCTTTTCTATTTTAAATTCATTATCCACAATATCTTTTATTTCAATTTTATTTTTCAGATTTCATCACCAGAATTCAAATTTTGATTTTTAAGATCCACGTAACCTTTATATTTCAACGGTATACACATGTGTACTTAGATATAAATAGAACAGTACGT
Organism: Helianthus annuus; assembly: GCF_002127325.2. Classification (NCBI taxonomy): domain Eukaryota; kingdom Viridiplantae; phylum Streptophyta; class Magnoliopsida; order Asterales; family Asteraceae; genus Helianthus; species Helianthus annuus. The sequence continues at coordinate 30,306,037 of NC_035435.2, forward strand.
ATGTGTACTCAGCATCATACATATGTGTACAGTAATTCACAAGTGTACATCAAACATTCAATAAAAAAAATTCTAAGATATCACAAAAACAGACGATATACACATGTATACATCACATTAAAAACAAGGTAAAATCCGAATACACATAGAATACACATGTGTACATCGCAGTTAAACAAAGCAAGAATAATGAATTTAAAATAGGAAAGATATTATGGATAAGGAATTAAAATGGGAAATATGTAACTGATTTTAATTATTAAGATAATGATTTAAATCTATTTTTTATAAAATTACTTTCATATTTAATTTATGAGAGAGAACATGATTTATGCAACAATTTAAGATAAAAATTACACATATACCCTTTTGTATTTAATTAAATGAAAAAAATTTACCATATAATTACCATCATGCCACTCATCTAAATCTCAAGATTATATAAATCAAAGGCCAAGATGAGTTCACACAGTTCACAACTTAGGGGGGTGTTCACTCTTGAACCTAATCCTCTATATATATATATATAGAGAGAGAGAGAGAGAGAGGGAGAGAGAGAGAGAGGGGGGGAGAGAGACCAGTTATTGTACAAATTGTCTTAACGTACGATGCGTACGAGATGCAGTATCAATATGCGAATAATGGTTCATAACATGCGAGTTTTGTTTTTTTTGAACATGCGATTTTTTTTTTACAATATACGATTTTTTAATAACATGCGACGTTTTTTGTTTTTTTGTTTTTTTTTTGAACATGCGACCTTTGGTTTTTAAAACCTTATGCAACCATTTTGCGGTTTTTAAAATATTATATTGGTTTGAAAAATATACGAGTAAACTTGTGTGTGTTTATAAAGGAAAGATCTTAAACATAACTAAGAAGTGTATTTGTTATCCACGATCTAGAATCTAGAGATTAAACTACATGTCCCACTTCCTTGACTTATTGATAAATCATTTGTATTTTGTTGACTACCTACAACGAAAATGTTGCACGGTTTTCAGTTATAAAAGGATAGCACTTTGGTTCTCATCATGACCAAAGTAATTAAAAGACTTCACAGATCAAATCTAAGGGTTCCAAAAAACACATTCAAAAATGGGTTTGATGACTAGAGCTGTTATCTTGATCGCTATGGTTGCATGTCTCACATCGGTTGCTCATGCCATTGCTGGCCAAGCAACCTTCTACACTCCTCCCTACGTTCGTAAGTATATCGACATATATTAAACACTTCACCAGAGTTTATTTTTCTTAATTTGTGTAGCTTGTTTTGAGTTTTTATCGTGGTATATATGTAGCATCGTCTTGTTTTGGCTTCGAAGACCGCGGTGTTATGATTCTAGCAGCAAACAGCGGTTTGTTTAACAACAGAGCCGCGTGTGGAACTAGGTACCGTGTAACTTGCACCAGTGGAACCAACGGAGGTGTTCCACAACCTTGCACTGGCAGGAGCGTTGATGTTACAGTTGTTGATCTTTGTCCCGGATGTGCTTCAGATCAAGTTGATCTTTCCCAAGAGGCATTCGCAGTGATTGCCAATACTGATGCAGGGAGAATTAACATTGACTATAACAGGTAATTATACACAAAAGTCAAATTTCTTAAGTCAAACATATCTAATTTTTCATTGATTATTTATTTACCTTTGAATTTTTCACTAATTTTTCTCTTCTTTTTTACTTTCTTACTTTCAGGATCTAAGTAAAAAACATGCATGCAAGATGCCAATAATAAACTCTTTTATGAGTATTCTTCAGAATAAACAAGACTACAGGGCGTTGTAACCATATTTGTTACGTGAATAAAATGTTACTTTCTGTGCGAATTTGAAACATTGTTACGTGAATAAAACGTTTTCTATCCATTACATTTGAGAACAAGGAACATGAAGTAAGTTATAACAATCAATAATCAGAAAAATGATCTCACTTTAAGTGGGTGTACCCGGTGCACTACGTACGCTCTACCGTTTGTGCAGGGATTCGGGAGAGGCCAGATTGCTTCACGAACTGATGTACGCAACCCTTGTGCAAGAGGCTGTTTCTGTTGCTTGAACCCGTGACCTCAAAATCACAAACCATTAACCTTTAGTGGTTGTTCCAAGGCCCGTCTCACTATCTCATTTTAAGTGATTTTTTGTTTAAATCATTATAAAAAAATTAAAATAAATAAAAAATGGAATCGTCAAGCATACAATCAGATTCACCATTTAATATATCCATTCATCGAAAAAGGTTTTATAAATTTAAAGAAGTAAATGGTACTATAGACTTTGGATTATATGTTTACTAAAATAACTAAACAAGCCGTCGAAATTAACATGAATAAAATTTAATATAAATATAGTTTTAATTATATTATACTGATCAATATATATGATTAAGAAACAAATAAAAGCGTATACTTTCGATTCTTATAATAAATCTTGAAACTTGAAAAAGAGAGAAGGATCCTACTAAATAAACTCACACCCAAGCACGGTTCTCAACTATTAGACCAAGCGTACTGGGGCGTGTTCCCCTCTGATACCGTCCGAAAACGCCGGAAAACGCCCGGCCTCCCACTACGCTAGGCGTTTTGGGGCGTTTTTTTCGAAAAAAATGGATCTGGCGTTTTATTTAAAACGCTTCAAGGGTGTTTGAATGGCCAATCAAATGAGGACATGTGGGTTTAGAGAGAGAGATGGAATGTGGGGTTTGATTTGGCCGGATTTTTGGCCGGAATTTCAAATGGGTTTGCAAGTCATATGCACGAAGAAGAAGGGCTTTGTTTTAAAACTTTGATATTGACACTTAGGCCCCTATAGTTTTAAACTTTATTATTTTCTGTTTTCACACATTAGGCCCCAAAGTAAATTTTTAGTATTGTATTTTTTTTTTTAATTTAATGAATTATTTTAAGCTTTTTTTTTCGGTTTTTTTTATTTTCTGTTTTTTTTTATTTTCTGTTTTTTTTTTCGTTTTTTTTATTTCAAGTATTGTATTTGTTTAATTTAATGAATTAATTTAAAAAAAATAATAATTGAAAAATGATTGTATGGGCGTTATTGGAATAATGCCCCACTACCCCACTTTATGCTATAATGCCCCATGCTGATTGCGATGACACGTGTCGAATAATGCCCCATGGTGGGGGCATTATAACAATTTACCACTACACATGGTCTTATTCTTTTATCCAATATTTTTTTTAGAAATTAATAACTTTAAAAGAGTGCAAGCGCGTTTGGCATGTAATGAAATGGACGTCGTAATGAAATTGATTATTACAATTCCATGTCTTGTTTGGTTACTATGTAAGAATTGAATGAATCATTACTTTGAGTTTTTGTAATTAGAATGTAATTTTTTTATAAACCCAAATATTGTACCTCATGTTTCGTTATAATGTTATTGAAAACCGAGATGCATTCAAAATAACATTTTTGTTCCCATAATGTTTCAAAATACATTATTTCGGAAACAATAGATTTTCAGTAAATTATATATCGAGACTAAGAAAAAACAACATATTATAAAAAAAAAAAAACATTTGACATGAAAAAAAAATATATAATTAAAATTAGATGAGATGCTGGATATGCATTGTTAGGTATGTATATTTTTGACGCAATAGTAGTTATATAAAACTCAAAAATGAAAAGAAATGCCCTTGAATTATTTTTCTTAAAGCTATTTTTATTTATTGACAGCACAGATCTTTTAAATAAATCCAAAGAACTTAAAATAGTAAAAGACATGATTATCTCATTACATTCAATAGGGTCACAATATATAGACATAAACCAAGCCCGTGACCGGGCTCGATACTAAAACTCTTAATACTATTCCATTATGATAATAAACAGGGGACACCGTGAATAGAACTCAACTCAAGAAATCCTAATCTAAATTCGAGGAATCCTATAGTTCACACCATGCCTAGCGGCCGCCTGACCACAACCACACCGCTTCTCCTTTGTAGGACTACGGTCCTCCAACGCACCCTTTGCGGCACTTTGGATCACTACTTTGAAGATTATGGATTATTATTTTGGCAAAATAAAGCGGCTTGTGGATTTTGTTAAGAGAGGATTGTGGACCTACAAGTCAAGAACCGGGATCGAGACTAGTTTCTTTTTATTATTGTTTTGTTTATGTTTTTTATTCTAGTCTGAGTGTCTGATTCTCTACCGCTTTGACTGCGGGGGAGGATTGGAATAGTATTTAGGGTTTTAGTATCAAGCCCACGGGCCCGGATTATCTCTATATATTGTGACCCTATTGAATGGAATGAGATAAGTCTTTTACTATCTTACACTACTCAGTGTCTTCCTCCTCGAGGTACGGTAGATCTTGAGCTGCAAGATGGTCGAGAATATCATTTCTATGTCATAATGCATATCACTATCCATCAATTCCACAAGCACCGTGTCGTCAAAAATGCGTTCGACGACTGGATCCCTAATGTGGACCGGTGAGAACGCATGCCCCTCGTCCTTTAAGATCATATTGTGAAGTATCATGCACGTATACATCTCGTTAATAATCTTGTTCACCGTCATAGCACGCATGAGTCTCCTAAGTATGCCCCATTTTCCTTTTAGGACACCAAAAGCCCGCTCCACATCTTTTCTTGCCCCTTCTTTCAATTTCTTGAACTTCTTTTTATTCGGATCGACGTGATACGGAAGCATTTTCATACACGTTGGCCAAGTAGGGTAGATCTCTTCGGTTAAATAGTATCCACGTTTGTATGCATGTTCATTCATTTGATATGGACACTTATGTGCAACTCTATTTCGTTCAGCGAGGTATATTGGAGACTGCTGGAGAAGATTGATGTTGTTTAGTGAACCGGGCGGTCTACAATACGCATGCCAAAACCATAAATCTTGTGACGCGACCGCTTTGACCATGAGTGTTGGCTATTCGTGATCACCTCTCATATACTTGTAACACTATGGGACTCATCCTTTATACAAGATGCATACAATCAATGCTACCTAGCATCCCTGGAATATGGTGTTTTTCCTTTTGGTTTTTGTATAAATTCGCTACATCGGTGCTTGTCGGCCTACGCATGTACTAACCACCATACAATTGGTTAACGACATTGCAAAAAATTGTAGGCACTCTCGCGAAGTCCTTTCGGCCATTTGTATATACTCGTCGTTCTCGTCAGGATTATTAGTCGCGAGTTGTTTAATGACGGATGTAACTTTTTGTATTGCCGTAAAACTCTTTTTGTACCGCCCATCATATCCCTCTTGAAACCAAGGATATTGTGCTTCAATATCACCAACACTTTTTAGGAACAAGCGTTTCGACATACGGAACGGTAATGGAATGTTCATTAGAATACTTTGGTTCATCAACAAAATAATCGTTCATAAGATTTTCGTTACCTTATAGGCGATCACGTTTAACAATTTTTTTGGAACGGTCGACGACTTTGGCGTGTCTTCCGCTTCGAGCTCCTCTAGTTTCTCTACAAAATAATGTAAGCTACTATCGTTTAAACAATCGTCTAAATAATCGTTTGGCGGTAAGTAAATACCCAAGTCTTCGTATGAGTGATTAGCCATTGAGAAAAAGATTGGTGATAATGAAAATGAGTAAGATTACTGAGAATGAGATGGTTTAGAGTGAAAATGGTTTAAGAAAGAGATAGTTATTTATAAGGTTAATCAAATAAAAAAAATTAAGTGTAAATGACTGTTAGAAGTCAACAACCAACATCGAAATCATCAAATTTCAAGTAGGTACTCGAAATGGCTTAACATACCCGCACGCCTAACCCACATGGGTGGTGGTGGTGTGCTGACCCGGGTTTGAAGCAGCAATCACCTACCTATGGAGTGCCCCAGGTGCCCTAAAAATGATTAGTTTGAGAAACACGGTTTTTGTAAATTGAAATCGCCTATAGTTCGTACCGAATCATGCAGGTTGATGTGCCGCTATCGCTACGTGTAATACACCACACTTTAAGGCACAGTCAACGACCGTGAAAGGTTGGCGTGAAGTTGCTCACGCGTACCCCTCAAAAGACTATGATGTCGTTTAACAAAAAAATCAGTAACAAAATAACTTAAAGTATTTAAAATCTATTCCAAACAATATTTTTTACACACTTTCTAACTTTCAAATGTAAGTCTCCATAGCTAAAAAGCCTTTAGTTGAGTTAAAGTATCAAATTATAGTTCTTAAACTAATGAATGCCATAAATCACTGTTGAAACGTCAAGTTGTCAAATACATCAAGTAACAGAAGTTCTTAAACACATAACATTGAAATATCATAAAAAGTCATATAAGGTCGACATGATTTCATTCTTTAGAGTATGGTAGCCTTCAATCCATGTTGTAGACCTCCTATTAAGTGTTAACATCCAATTAACCTGACATGCATGCTAAAAAGTTAGTTACATTAAGCAAGTTCAAGTTTTACTGTAGAATAGTTATGCATGTCAACATCAATCATCAAAGTCAAGGAGACTTATATCGGCATAAAACTCTATTTATACCTGTTACGGCGTCACGCTCACAGGCTCCAATCAATACGCTTCTATCAATAAATGATATATATCAACACTTTATTGTGAGTTCAATAAAATATTTATACTCACCATATATCATGTAAATAAATTATTGCGACATCATTTAGCAGAACATAATAGGTAATAAACACCTAAGAAATTTCAAGTATATATGTATACACTTGCATACATATTAGCCCAAAGTGGTAATAAAAAGGGAAACTAAAATGCAACTTGGAGTTAGTTTCCTCATTGAGCATTATGTGCAATCTGACCTTTGAACACCTTGTCAATTGGTCAAAGATTCAAATAAAGCATATCAACTCTTTGTTCTCTAGACCTGGCGATATGTAAGACTTTTCATGGTTGAATATGTCATAGACAACATTTTGTTCTATGTTATAGATTTCGTTACACAAAAAAATTGCTTACATTAACATTTTGCACATCAAGATATCTCTCTACCCCTACGAGTAGCCTCCCTTTTCACCACATACCTAATAAATGAAGACGCAAGATCTAGCCCAGTCTGTTTCTTTTCCAACCGTTCTCGAGATCCGGTTCCCATACTTCTTGTTTCTCGCTTTCTCTCATTAGAGTAAATATGGAATTGTGGAAATTTGGAAGGCTCCTTGCTCACATCTATGATAAGGTTTTATCTACTTAATTACTATTTCACCCTTCATTTGCCTTGCAATGCAACTTTCTTTTCCTCATTTTATGTATATGGGCTTTTATTTGATACCTATTTTTCAAGCCTATGTCACATTTATCATTTACTAAAAATTGGGGTGTTACTCAAACAATGAAAACGATGTTTAGTCGCCTATCAGCTTAGAAGAAATTGTTGTATTTATAATTAGCATGGATCTTTAGTTTCATTAACATTATGTAATGTTTTTAATTTCTAAAAAATGTTTATTTAAGTAACATTTTTTTATTTTTAGTTAGAAATTGTTAAAACATAAAAATACTATTTACATTTAGAAAAATAAAAAAGATGTGGCAGTTAAACACATACCAGCAGTGAAAACCATATCCACAAAAAGCTCAATGATATGGACACAAAGGCACACTTTGAATAAAGATTGTGAAATGGCCCACAAACGTTGAAATGGCCCACAAACGTTTGGTTCGTGACTACTTCCTTAAGGACGCCGTTTATTGTAAAGAGTTTTCAGGCGACAACTCTGAATGAACAAAGACTTTAGAGAGGTTATGTTATGAATCGTCTGGGCCCAACCCGTTTAGTAAGCCCAATAAGAAGTACAGGCTTTGTAAACCTAACATGATATATGAAGCGAGATATTCAGAAATGGAGGTAACGAGAATATTGATAGATTGAGTGTGTTCTTTCTCCCATCTCTCTCTTCTGTAACCCCAGATCTTCCCATCCCCTTCTCTTTGACTTATCCTTTGTTATTTTCGAGTTCTTATTTGTAATCGTTGCTAAAAATCAATAGAGATATTACAGAATCAATACCAGCTAGTATTACTTGTTTAGTTGTGAAATATCCATTCACTTCATTGGTGCTTTCATTGATCCATTGCATCGATGGCTTTGGAAGATCTCGAACCACAATTACCTCATTTCACTGGCTCTGATCCTAACTCGTGGATTTCTCAATCCGAGCTATACTTTCGATTTTACTCAATCTATGGTGATGAACGATTCTCATATGTTATTGAAGTATTTGAGGATGAACCATTCTACTGGTTCAATTCTTGGTTTCGGAGCGATGACCTCACATGGAACGATTTCACTACTGCAATGCTTCATCGATTCTGTTCTTCGTCCTTAAAAGCTGTTGATACCGTTGTCGAATTGTCCCCACCACCATCTGCTCTCAACGTGTTTGATGAAATGCCTGCAACTTTGGATAAACAGGACTCGTTGATTCTTCAATTGAGGGATCAAATTCCACAATATCCGACTGATTGCTATGATGTGTTGGTGCCACTGAACCCTAATTTCTCGATGCCTTACATTGGCGAGTCAGCTGTGGATCTCAGTTCCTCACAATTTCCAACTGATTCTATTTCTCAGCAGGTTTATCTCAGTACCGTGAATAATATAGATCTAGGGTTCACTCAGGCCAACCGTTTAGCTGTGGCTCCTTTGATTCAGTTTGACTCCTTGCCGATTATTACTTCAATTGACAATTCAGATGTTATTCATGAGGGTTATCTCGATATCCTACTTTCACAGAGCTTCGTTCTGGTATATTCTGGACCTAAATTCGTTATTAGTGCTGTTAGTACGAACAAATTCCAATTTGGTAGTTTTGCTATGGTCACTGATGGTCTTCTTTCACCTTTTTGTGATAAAGTGCAACTAACAGATTTCGGTTTTGATCCTGGTCCATATTTTTTTAACTCGCTTTATTCTGATCGCATCATTATCATGCCTAACCATATTGGTGTGGATTTGTTTGAGTTTTGTGCTTCTAATTTGGATCATCATTGCCACTCTGCATCTAAGTTGTTTGTTTTCAATTATGATTCAGACTCACCCGACCCGTATACAACCCTTACCTCAGACTCTATTCAGCTTGGTACTTCTAATGTGGTGTTTCAGTTCCAAACACACCTACCCAATTCAGCAACGAACACTTTCTTACCTTGTTTTGTAGTCTCTCACTCTACACGTATATTCAGTAGCGTTCTTAGCAAGTTTCAGGAAAATCTGACCATGGAGACTTCTCCCATTATAAAAGATATTGAAACTCTTGACATGGCACTGCAAAGGGCTACGACTCTGGTTGCGAGTCCCCGTTATAAATCGCCACCAAACAAACCAATAGAAAAAATCATAGGATACATTGGTCGATCAATTGACCTTATGTTGTTTGCTAGTCAAGATGTATCAATGAACGGTAATGAAAACCTTGGGGCCTTACAGAGCAACATGATGACTATTGTACAGTTTCGTGTTACAGATCCTTCTCATAACTCAGATTTTCTTTCTGTTGATATGAATATAATTGTAGTGGCAGAATCTTTTTCATGTTCTAGTGTTGAAGAGGTTTGGTATCTCAAGGGAGGATATGTTGAAACATCAACATTTGAAAAGTTCGCGTTGCACACATCGGAGATACTAAGCGACCTTTCGTGTGTTGGCACAAAACAAGCTCGGTTTGACATCTGGTTGTTTATGTTCATTTCTATAAAATGTGAAAAGATGCTACGAATGACTAGTGTTGAGGGCTCTACCCATGATGTCGTTTTTGAGATTGGTCATTTGATTTTGGGCTCTACATCAGTTGTTATTACTCAGACTGTGCATTATTTTGACCAACCTATGGGGCTTTTCTGGAATGCACACCTTGCTGCAGTTTATATCTTTAATCAGTCGCACACATTTGTACAGGCTTCTAAGGGCATTGTGAAGACTAGACTTGTTTATTGGGTTCTTAAGTTCCTAGTAGGGGATAAACGCCTTAGTTGGAAAGGAGGAACAGCGATGATTATTCGGTATTACACAATGTGGCTATGGATCAGGTCTCGTTATTCTTTCTCTTTGGCAACAGTTGACTTTCTTGGTGACCGCTTACATCCAAATTCGGTTGAATGGGTCGGCTATTGCATTCCGGTTGCTCAAAGGCTCTTATTTCCTTCCATGTTGCCGCTGAGACATTCTCTAACATCTAATCCTTTCACTTTTGTACAATCTGCAACTTATACGGATGTTAGACTTGCATTGGGAACAAATACAACCAGCTTTTGTTTAGTTTACTCTACGATAAGAGCTGCTGCTTTACTCCATGGTGAAGCCACTGTATTCTTTAAAAGTATGATGCCGAGTACATCTCGAATCTTGAGCATCACATTTTGGTTAGGGACTACATTTTGGAGAAGAGGTGGAATCTGGTCTTTTAATAGTAATGCATTACTTACCTCCTATAAGCAAGTTGTGGTGGGAAGCATTAGGTTATATGGATGCAAGGGTCTGATGCTTATTTATGTGAATAAGAATTGTCAAGAGTTGAAAGAAATGGACATGAGGTTCACTTATTATCTTATTGGGCTTAGCACTTATGGAAGTAAGTGTCAAATTCAACCTATTATGATTTCTCATAGTCCACGGAGACTTGCATATTTGGCTAAGTGTATTCAAAAGGTTAAGTATAATCACTTTCAGCTAGAGTCATATTGGAGTTGGGCTCTTCACACATTTGGTCTTTTGACATTTGATCCAAAATTCTACGTTGACACGACAAGTAAAATTGATCTTTCAATTGCCAAACGAGCGTTTCATACTCTTTCTAAGACGGAAAACGAGTCTATCTTAGTTCATGTTATGCTATCCTTTGAAGCCCTTTATGGACATAAACCTCCTGATAACTTGTTATGTCTACGCCACTGCATTTTGGTTGCCCAACAGTTGGAACCGGCTACTAGATTCCTTCTTCTCAACAGCAATATAACATTTTTTCCAGCCCAAATCAGGAAGACAACTCTCACTCCACCAAAAAAACACGCTCACTTTCACCTTGCGGACAAGGTGAATTTGAAAGGGGGGAGTAATGTTATGAATCGTCTGGGCCCAACCCGTTTAGTAAGCCCAATAAGAAGTACAGGCTTTGTAAACCTAACATGATATATGAAGCGAGATATTCAGAAATGGAGGTAACGAGAATATTGATAGATTGAGTGTGTTCTTTCTCCCATCTCTCTCTTCTGTAACCCCAGATCTTCCCATCCCCTTCTCTTTGACTTATCCTTTGTTATTTTCGAGTTCTTATTTGTAATCGTTGCTAAAAATCAATAGAGATATTACAGAATCAATACCAGCTAGTATTACTTGTTTAGTTGTGAAATATCCATTCACTTCATTGGTGCTTTCATTGATCCATTGCATCGATGGCTTTGGAAGATCTCGAACCACAATTACCTCATTTCACTGGCTCTGATCCTAACTCGTGGATTTCTCAATCCGAGCTATACTTTCGATTTTACTCAATCTATGGTGATGAACGATTCTCATATGTTATTGAAGTATTTGAGGATGAACCATTCTACTGGTTCAATTCTTGGTTTCGGAGCGATGACCTCACATGGAACGATTTCACTACTGCAATGCTTCATCGATTCTGTTCTTCGTCCTTAAAAGCTGTTGATACCGTTGTCGAATTGTCCCCACCACCATCTGCTCTCAACGTGTTTGATGAAATGCCTGCAACTTTGGATAAACAGGACTCGTTGATTCTTCAATTGAGGGATCAAATTCCACAATATCCGACTGATTGCTATGATGTGTTGGTGCCACTGAACCCTAATTTCTCGATGCCTTACATTGGCGAGTCAGCTGTGGATCTCAGTTCCTCACAATTTCCAACTGATTCTATTTCTCAGCAGGTTTATCTCAGTACCGTGAATAATATAGATCTAGGGTTCACTCAGGCCAACCGTTTAGCTGTGGCTCCTTTGATTCAGTTTGACTCCTTGCCGATTATTACTTCAATTGACAATTCAGATGTTATTCATGAGGGTTATCTCGATATCCTACTTTCACAGAGCTTCGTTCTGGTATATTCTGGACCTAAATTCGTTATTAGTGCTGTTAGTACGAACAAATTCCAATTTGGTAGTTTTGCTATGGTCACTGATGGTCTTCTTTCACCTTTTTGTGATAAAGTGCAACTAACAGATTTCGGTTTTGATCCTGGTCCATATTTTTTTAACTCGCTTTATTCTGATCGCATCATTATCATGCCTAACCATATTGGTGTGGATTTGTTTGAGTTTTGTGCTTCTAATTTGGATCATCATTGCCACTCTGCATCTAAGTTGTTTGTTTTCAATTATGATTCAGACTCACCCGACCCGTATACAACCCTTACCTCAGACTCTATTCAGCTTGGTACTTCTAATGTGGTGTTTCAGTTCCAAACACACCTACCCAATTCAGCAACGAACACTTTCTTACCTTGTTTTGTAGTCTCTCACTCTACACGTATATTCAGTAGCGTTCTTAGCAAGTTTCAGGAAAATCTGACCATGGAGACTTCTCCCATTATAAAAGATATTGAAACTCTTGACATGGCACTGCAAAGGGCTACGACTCTGGTTGCGAGTCCCCGTTATAAATCGCCACCAAACAAACCAATGGAAAAAATCATAGGATACATTGGTCGATCAATTGACCTTATGTTGTTTGCTAGTCAAGATGTATCAATGAACGGTAATGAAAACCTTGGGGCCTTACAGAGCAACATGATGACTATTGTACAGTTTCGTGTTACAGATCCTTCTCATAACTCAGATTTTCTTTCTGTTGATATGAATATAATTGTAGTGGCAGAATCTTTTTCATGTTCTAGTGTTGAAGAGGTTTGGTATCTCAAGGGAGGATATGTTGAAACATCAACATTTGAAAAGTTCGCGTTGCACACATCGGAGATACTAAGCGACCTTTCGTGTGTTGGCACAAAACAAGCTCGGTTTGACATCTGGTTGTTTATGTTCATTTCTATAAAATGTGAAAAGATGCTACGAATGACTAGTGTTGAGGGCTCTACCCATGATGTCGTTTTTGAGATTGGTCATTTGATTTTGGGCTCTACATCAGTTGTTATTACTCAGACTGTGCATTATTTTGACCAACCTATGGGGCTTTTCTGGAATGCACACCTTGCTGCAGTTTATATCTTTAATCAGTCGCACACATTTGTACAGGCTTCTAAGGGCATTGTGAAGACTAGACTTGTTTATTGGGTTCTTAAGTTCCTAGTAGGGGATAAACGCCTTAGTTGGAAAGGAGGAACAGCGATGATTATTCGGTATTACACAATGTGGCTATGGATCAGGTCTCGTTATTCTTTCTCTTTGGCAACAGTTGACTTTCTTGGTGACCGCTTACATCCAAATTCGGTTGAATGGGTCGGCTATTGCATTCCGGTTGCTCAAAGGCTCTTATTTCCTTCCATGTTGCCGCTGAGACATTCTCTAACATCTAATCCTTTCACTTTTGTACAATCTGCAACTTATACGGATGTTAGACTTGCATTGGGAACAAATACAACCAGCTTTTGTTTAGTTTACTCTACGATAAGAGCTGCTGCTTTACTCCATGGTGAAGCCACTGTATTCTTTAAAAGTATGATGCCGAGTACATCTCGAATCTTGAGCATCACATTTTGGTTAGGGACTACATTTTGGAGAAGAGGTGGAATCTGGTCTTTTAATAGTAATGCATTACTTACCTCCTATAAGCAAGTTGTGGTGGGAAGCATTAGGTTATATGGATGCAAGGGTCTGATGCTTATTTATGTGAATAAGAATTGTCAAGAGTTGAAAGAAATGGACATGAGGTTCACTTATTATCTTATTGGGCTTAGCACTTATGGAAGTAAGTGTCAAATTCAACCTATTATGATTTCTCATAGTCCACGGAGACTTGCATATTTGGCTAAGTGTATTCAAAAGGTTAAGTATAATCACTTTCAGCTAGAGTCATATTGGAGTTGGGCTCTTCACACATTTGGTCTTTTGACATTTGATCCAAAATTCTACGTTGACACGACAAGTAAAATTGATCTTTCAATTGCCAAACGAGCGTTTCATACTCTTTCTAAGACGGAAAACGAGTCTATCTTAGTTCATGTTATGCTATCCTTTGAAGCCCTTTATGGACATAAACCTCCTGATAACTTGTTATGTCTACGCCACTGCATTTTGGTTGCCCAACAGTTGGAACCGGCTACTAGATTCCTTCTTCTCAACAGCAATATAACATTTTTTCCAGCCCAAATCAGGAAGACAACTCTCACTCCACCAAAAAAACACGCTCACTTTCACCTTGCGGACAAGGTGAATTTGAAAGGGGGGAGTAATGTTATGAATCGTCTGGGCCCAACCCGTTTAGTAAGCCCAATAAGAAGTACAGGCTTTGTAAACCTAACATGATATATGAAGCGAGATATTCAGAAATGGAGGTAACGAGAATATTGATAGATTGAGTGTGTTCTTTCTCCCATCTCTCTCTTCTGTAACCCCAGATCTTCCCATCCCCTTCTCTTTGACTTATCCTTTGTTATTTTCGAGTTCTTATTTGTAATCGTTGCTAAAAATCAATAGAGATATTACAGAATCAATACCAGCTAGTATTACTTGTTTAGTTGTGAAATATCCATTCACTTCAGGTTAGGTGGTTTATGTTGGAGGCAACAATGGTAAATTAAAGCAATAAACCAACTAAACCAACAACAACACACGATGTGTTAAGGAAATACCCAAATGGAATCCTTTTGTTTGTTTGTTGACTTAAAAGAAAAACTCACCGTTTACATTAAGAAACTACTCTTATATACCCACTATTATTTGGCATGCAAGCCGACTAAATTGACTACAACTATAAAACTAAGACAAACTCAAATAGCAATTCAAAATTCAAAGAAACTAAATAGATAATATTTGCATGTTTATTTTCAAATCATGCAGACGTATCTGACTTCAACAAGCCTTCATTTGCACATCATACAAACTGACATTAGAACTGGGGTTAACTTGTCAATCACCCTACTTGTTATCCCACCGAGATCAATCACTTTGAGCAGTTCCCTCATTTCTTAAAACTTGATTCTCGGTAAAGCCTTGGTTAACATATCCACTCGTTGTTGGTCTCCACTAACATACTCCACTTGAACTTCTTCTCATTCTATGCATTCTCGTATGAAACGGAATGTAGTGTTTATATGCTTGTCTTCCATTGTGAAACACTAGATTTTTCATTAACGCAATAGTGGATTGACTGTCTACTCGAATAGTAACTTTCTTTTCTTCAAGACCTGTAAGTTCACTTAATAATTTTTGGTAGCCACAAAGCTTGACAAGTTGTGGTAGTACGGGTCAAAAACTCAGATTCGCAGGAAGACAATGCCACATTCTTTTGCTTCTGACATACCCAAGACATCGGTGCATTAGCGAAATAGAAAACCATACCCATCATGCTTCTCCGATCATCTAGATCCGTCAAGTGAGTACAATCACTGAATCCGACTAAATTTTCTTCTCCTTCACATGTATACTTCAAACCGTAGTTTTGTGAGCCTTGAATGTATCAAAGGATGTGTTTAAACCGTTTTTCATGGCTTTGTTTGGGTTCTTCCATGAACCTGCTAGTAACACCAACAGAATAACTTAGATCTAGCCAAGCGTGTGTGAGATATCTGAAACTCTCAATAACCCGACAATAACGAGTTCGATCTATTTTTGTCCCTTCTTCATCTTTACCAACAGGTAGCCTATGCTCCATTGGTTAATGCGATGGGTTACAATTAAACATTCCTACCATATTCAAAATCATTTTTGCATGGTTTGTTTGCTTCAGCATAATCCCATCCTTTCGATGTATCACTTCGATCCCAAGGTAGTATGATAACGGACCTAAATCACTCATCTCAAAATTCGCTTTCATTTGAACTTTGAACTTTTCAATTTCTAAGATACTAGTCCTAGTGATGATTAAATCATCTATATACACCCCAACTATGGTAATTGTTGATTTTGGGCACCTTTTATATACAACTTATTCCCTTGGGCTTCTGATTAAACCAAGATCTTTTAACGTTTTGTCTAACCTTTCGTTCCATGCTCGTGGAGTTTGTTGGAGCCCATAGGTGATATACTAACCCAACCTTTTCCTCATCTAATAAAACTGAGGAACTGTTAGGTTGACGTACATATACTTCTTCTTTTAATACACCATTTAAAAACACAAATTTTACTTGTAGATGACGCACCCCAACCTCATTTACCAATAATAGACCATATTAATCGAATAGTCTCGAGCCTAGACATAGGAGCACAATCTTCAACGTAATCTACTCTGTGTTGTTGAACGCACCCTTACGCGGCCAGACGAGCTTTATATTTCGTGATTTATCCAGTCGTGTCCCTTTTTGATTGTATAGACACATTTCAAGCCAATTGCCATGTGTCCAATCGTTAATTGAGTTAAACTCCAAGTTCCATTATATTTTATTGCTTCTAGCTTTTCTTGCATTACCTTTTTCCAATTTGGATCGTCTTTGGCTTCTACAAAAGTGTACGAATCTTCATCATTTGACACAGATTCTTCTTGAAGCATAACAAGATCATTAAATTTTTTTGGCGGTACACTTTGATGAGTTGTTCTTCGCAATGGTGTTTTTTGTCGCTACATCATCTTCCACATGTAACTCATTTTTATTTACACGAGGGTGGTCTTGTATGATTACGTTATTGGGCTCCTTAATATTATTTAAACTATGAGTTTTGATTATGCACATGTTCATGTGCATGTGCATGATGAGGTGCAACAGTGAGATTATTTGTTGTATTCAATCCTTCCATCTCAATTTGGAACACAATTCATTTAGGTCCACTTAGTTTATTATTGATAGCAAAAACTTTTTCCTACTCGTACTTCCGATTTTCTTTGCATTTGGCACTTTGGGTAATAACTACTTGTTTCTTTTATGGGACATATAGTTGATCTCCCATGGATCCCAATTTAGATCCAAGATATACCATGGGTTGGTGCCTAGTCATCAAGTTTCTTCATACTAACCGGTGGCATGGTCTTATGAGCCACACACCTAAACATATTTAAGTATTAGAAGGATGGTTTATACTCTTTGAGCGCCTCATATGGTGTGATCTGTTTTTTAACTTTAGTGGGTCCCCGATTCAAGATATAAACTGCATGGAAAACACCTTCACCCCAAACATTTTGCGGGATAGACATTTTCTTCAACATGCTTCTTATAGTATTTAGCATGAACCCATTTTGTCTCTCGATTACACCATTTGGTTGAGGTGAGTAAGGAGTTGTCAACATGTGTTTTATTCCGGTTTGTTCACAAAATGTTACAAAAGAGTTGTAGATGAATTCATCTCCTGTATGACTTCTTATTGTCTTTATTTTGAGTGACATTTGGAACTCTACCTCCTGTTTAAATTAATGTCTTAAAAATACCAAGAGTATCACTTTTACTTTGAATGATAAAAATCCACATAGACCTTGAGTAATCATCCACAATTAGCATGAAGTAACAATTTCTTCCAATACTCGGTGGTGATATGGGTCCATATAATAACTGTAGATCAACTCTAGTGGCTTGCTTTCATGATAAAACCTTTCTCTTTTAAAAGGTAACCATATTTGCTTCCCGGACAAGCAAGCAACACACACTTGTATACAACACGAGATATAGAGAAGTCCTTTAACGATAATCATGGTTTTGTTTTGGCTTATGGATTTAAACTTTAACAGTCCAAGCCAGTTATGCCAAAGCCAAGATTGGGCGTTTAACATAGAAAGTAGACATACTTGAGTTCCCATGTGTAATGATATTTTGTATAGCCAATTCACACTTTTGTGTACCTTTATTAGCACACTCCCATCCTCTTCGTACAACCACAGATAGTCATTCGCCATCCAGACATTGTTTCCATCTTCCGGCAATTGCTCGAGACGTATGATATTACTACAGGATTCTGAGATAAAATACATCTCACTCAGCTCGTCAAGACATGCTGCTCACCATTTTGGCAGTCAAATATTATTGAACCCTTTTCTTCTATGTTAACCACAGAGCCGTAACCAAAATTGCCAGCCCTTTGACCCATGTGTGTAGTTCAATAATGGGTTATTTTCTATATAGGTTATGTGATTCGACACACCATTATCCAGTTATGGTGTTGTCATGGGGTTACTCACGTATTGCTTCGGGTGCACCTTTTCTTCTCCATAGCATTTCTATTTCATTAAATAATAGAAAGGATCAAAATCAGGGGTTGAGACAAAAGTAAAGACCGTTGTTACAATTGTGATGAATACGGTCACTTTGATTGGGAATGCACAAAAGAACATGGAATCAAGGCAAATTTAAATGCCACTAAAGGCCCTATACAAACTTTGATGATGGTTGTGATTGAGACGCAAGATGATGAAATACTTTTGAATGAAGAAAAGGTGCACCCGAAGCAATACGTGAGTAACCCCATGAGAACATCATAACTGGATAATGGTGTGTCGAATCACATGACCTATATAGAAAATAACCCATTATCGAGCTACACACACGGGTCAAAGGGCTGACAATTTTGGTTATGGCTCTGTGGTTAACATAGAAGAAAAGGGTTCAATAATATTTGACGGCCAAAACGGTGAGCAGCGTGTCTTGAAAGCCTATAATCTTATGCGGTCCTCGAAAGCCTATAATCTGCTAATTACCTTTTCAAAGAGTATTATCTCAAGGTTCTCTGACTGTTCGATTGACACAACAATCGACAATAATCCTATTGGTAGCGAGTTAAACAAATTCCGCACTTGTACCTCCGGTTCAGTTGTAGTTCCAAGATTATTAAGTTCACCCTCAATTGTTATTATCTTGACAGCGAAGTCAACTATCATGTTGGTATCTTTCATCTTTAACATCTCCAACTCAGACCTAACACATGAATCTGAGTCTTTTGTGCGTTGTGTGCCCCCCAAGAAATGAATCCGAATTTCCTCTCACACTTCATGAGCTCTTGCATACTTAGCGACTTGCAAGAGTATATATATTCTAGAAGCGACTAGAACAAGATTGCCATCAACATTTGATTTTTTCAATTATCAACGACTCCTTCAGTTATAATTACAAGGTTGATTGCATCCGCCAAACGATAAGAGCCCAGAATGGTTAGAGCCACTACAAACCGTGTTTAGTGACAGTTACGCGCGTTTGCAAGTGCATTTACGGGTTGTTCTCCATCGTCCATAACGAACGTGGAACAGAAAATAGGGTTAACGCCCCATAAGCAAGTAATTGTCCTTCCTTATAATCTGGTTATTCTCCTTAGATGAGTTCTCCATTCAGATTGGTTATACACCCCAAACCTAATTACTGGTCTGCTTCCGTAATCTTCATGAACACCAAATCGAATGAGCCTAAGATTGTGAGGCTCGGATACTAATTGTTGGAGGCAACAATGGTAAATTAAAGCAATAAAACAAGACCAGCAACAACACACGCTTTGTTGGGTGTTAGATAATATAATGTTCTCTGTCATTATTGTTTAGTTTTTTTTTACTTGAGGGGTCTAAAGTGTATTACTCTTGTGTGTGTGTGTGTGTATATATATATGTGTGTGTAGTTGTATCTTCCTATTCCTTTCACATTCAAACATGGTATCAGCCATTCTTCTTTGTGGTTGAGTCTATCCTTCTATCTTCCCCTCCCTCCTTATAGGATCATATTCTTGTCGCCCTCCCTCATCACCTACATCTTTTTGATTCTTTTTTTCCAGCCTACTTCTCTATGGCTTCATTTTTAACAATCAATATACCAGTAACTGGATTGGCTCCGATGATAACCATCAAATTATCATCGACCAATTTCATATACTGGCATACTCAGATGCTCCCTATATTGACATATCTCAAACCACGCCACCGCCATCACCGAAACATGATGAAAAAGAAGTTGATAATCTGGATTTTCTTACATGGATTTAAGAAGAATAACAAGCTATCATTATTCTCAATGCTTCGCGGACCGAGGAGACTTTTGCTATTACTATTGGTCTATCTTCAGCCCGTGAGATTTGGGTTGCTCTAGAAGCGGCCTTCTGTAACACGTCTGTCGAGCGGGTTCAAAACCTAAGAGGTAATTTTGCGTGCACTAAAAAGGGTGAGAAATCTGTTGCGGAGTTTGGTCGTGCATTTAAGGTGATTTGTGATCAGCTTCATGCCATCGGTCACCCTGTCGATTCCATGGACCAACTCCACTGGTTCTTGTGTGGGCTAGGAATCCAGGTCCAAAATTTCTCCACTAATGTCCGATCTAGGTGTCCTATTTACTCCTTCAGTTACAGTTATAGGGTTGATTGCATCCGCCAAACCATAAGCGCCCAGAATGGTTAGAGACACTACAAACCATGTTGAGTAGTGATGGCCACGCACGTTTTCAAGTGCATTTACAGGTTGTTCTCCATCGTCCATAACGAATGTGGAATAGAACTAATTTGGTTACACGCCCCACAAGCAAGTAATTGTCCTTCCCTATGATCTGGTTATTCTCCCTAGATTAGTTATCCCTTCCGTTTGGTTATACACCTGATGCGTGTGTAGTGTAATATATTTTTAATATATAATTAAGCCCTTTTTACACCTTTAGCCAAGTTTTAAATTTATAAAACACGATATTTACTAACACTAAACACACATATGGGCAAGTGCACCCATCGTGGACGTAGTATTGTGTTGGCAAGATACCGAGGTCGTCCAAGGACACAAGAGCTTTTAATACCGGTTTATCCTCAACGTCTAATCAAATCAAAAAGTTAGAAAAATGTTTTTAAACTAAGAAAATAAAAACTAACTAAATGCTGAAAAATAAAAATAAAATAAAAACAGATAGACAAGATGAATCACTTGGATCCGACTCGTGTATTAGTATAACCTTTGATTATTTTCGCACTTTTGCACTTGTTTAAGAGATTATCTTAGTTATTGTAGTAGGCCCCTCTTTTGAAGGCGACGTTACCCTCAACCCAGTAGTTTGAGTCAGCAAGGATAGAATCCTAAAGGGTTGGATTATTGGAAGATAATGAATTAAGTTATTAATGCAAATTGTGGTAGGCCCCGCTTTTGGCGGTGACGTTACCCTCGGCTAAGTAGTCTGAGTCAGCAGGGATACAGTCCTAAATAGCCGGGTTATAGTATTAATAGTAGTTAACTTATGAGGGGGTCAAAGAGTTTGGATCCCCGCCATCCAATACCTATGGGCATTGAAGGAGATCCTACTAAATTTGACCCAGGTCCCTTGCAGGACCTCTAAACGCTGAACAAGGGCAAGACCCTTACCAAACCGTTCCCTTAACCCCCGACCAGGTAGCCAACATACCTCCATATAGACCGTGGAGATATGAATGGTGAAAATCTTTTATTTTATATAGACAGTAAAATAATGCCAAGACACCACGGACAAACGATAAGGAAAGATCACCTTCAACATAAGTAACTAGTTATTAAAGTCATTAATACAAAACCAAATAAAAAGTGCAAAAGATTAAAAATAAAAAGTATTATACTAAACACTTGTCTTCACCAAGTGATGTAAGAGACTTAGGCAAACATGGCCTTGATTGTCAAGAACTCTTACTATCAATCTTGGATCCCAAGACGACTCACACACTCTACGATGGACAATGGATGATGGTGTTGGATGATGGTGTTATGGTGGTGGTGGGTGGTGGATGAAGTGTGAGAGAGGTGGTGTGCCAAGGGATGAGTTGGAATGAAACCAAGCACTCCTATTTATAGGCTGAACAGAAGGCTGGGCACGGCTCCGTGTCCGCTGGACACGCCCCCGTGCCCGTCTGACACTCTCTCTCTTCATTAATTGTAATTCGCAATTACAATTAATGCGCCTGCTGTACTTTCGCCACGCCCCCGTGCTCATTGGACACGGCCCCGTGGTGGGCAATAGAAGTTTCTACTGGTTTGTCTTTTCTGCTGCTTCTTGGGCACGGCCCCGTGCTGGCTGAGCACGGGGCGTGTTCAGCCTTCTGTTTTCTCTTCTTTGCTTGGGAGGATGCCGTTGAGGGTTCGAGCAGTCTACTTTTATTCCTTTTCTTGTATTTATGTTAGAATTAGCTGTCTTTTTGCTTCTTTTGTGAATTTGAGCTCATTTCATCCTGAAAATACAAAAGGAAGACAAAAACACTCTTTTTCCAACATTAGTACTTAAAAAGGGTTAGTTTTATGTCTTATTTGATGTAATTTATATGTTGCATTTTACACACATCAAATACCCCCACACTTGAACTTTTGCTTGTCCTCAAGCAAAACTCTTTAAATGTGGCTTACACTCCCAAATGGAATGGGTAGAAGAGAAGAATTTGGCTTGTCATAGAGTGTCGGAAATCCAAGATTTTTTTTGGGCTTTATTTTTATTTATTTACAATCCTATTCATTATGATTTATTTAGAACGTTTCATAGGATAAATTACTTATTTGGGCATAACATGCCTTTTTTAAAATTTCATTTATATACAAGTTCACATACCTCACGGGAGAAATCACTCAACACTCGGCCGAAGGTGTATTTTTTTAGTGAATCACTCGAGAGCGGCATGGAACTTACGCCTACCATAGGCTTGCCAAGCAATCAATCCTCCTCCTTTTTAACTTTATACCTTTGTAAATATCAAGAGGACTTTTTGGGTGATGGGTTAGGCTTGGGCTAAAGGTGGGTGGTTGGGTTAGTGGTTAGTAAAAGGGCGAAAAGCGTAAAAAGCGTCAGTTTTCGTAAAACACTTTGTTTTTAGTGACTTTTTATTTTGAAGTATTTCTCCAAACAAGCTTTTGTTTGCATAGCTTTGTTTGTTTTTAACTTCATCATTTCATCATTTTTTTTTCAATCACATAAAAGAACGAGCTTGCGAAACACCGAGCTTATTACTAAAATAAAGGGTGAAAAATAAAAAGGGTTTTTTGGTGGGTAAAAAGGGTTTAGGGTAAAGAAACGAAAGGTTTAGGCTCAAAGGGGTTAATTAGGGGGATTTTTGGGTAGGTGGTAAAAAAATGAAAAATAATGGTGTAGAAAGAAAAATGGTTAGTCCTAATGCCTCCATCATTTACTTACTTGGGTTTAAGTTGGTAAGGACCGGGAATGAATGGTCGTGGCAAGTTCTAGAGTTGCAAGAACCAAGCGGCTATTCACACAAGAAACGAAAAATGAGCATTTAGTCTAAGGATGTAAATTTTTATGCTCAATAAAGGCTCAAAAACTCACTTTTGTGGGAATGGGTTCTTAATGTGATCAAGTATATATAATCAAATTTTAACTAGACTTGTTATGCCGTTTCATAATTTTCTTATGTTGGTTCTTGTTATCACGACGCTCTCGGTTGTAAATTTTATAAAAATATAACCTTATTAATCTTGGGATTCCTAACTTAAACTTTAGACAAGTAAAAAAAATGAAATTTTTTTTGAAAAAAAATTTGGGGTGTTTAGCGGTTCCAATAGAGTTTTGTGTAAGGCTTGTTGTTAGGACTTGCAAAATTTCAAGGTTTTTGCTTCCCCCCCACACTTAAATTACACATTGTCCTCAATGTGTCCCAAAAATAAATTTTTAGGTTGATTGGATGTGTAATGAGGTGTTAAAAAGCAAAGATTTATGTTACTGGCAGTCTGGACACGGCCCCATGTCCGCTGGACACGACCCCGTGGTGAACTGCAAGTAACGAAAACTTACAGAAGGTGAACACGGGGGCGTGTTGGTTAGACACGGCCCCGTGTCTGGCAAATAATTGCAGGTCAGTAACCAAACAGCAGGTCTGGGAGATGAACACGGGGGCGTGTCGGCTGGACACGTCCCCGTGTGGACAGTCTGTGAGCCAGAAAAACAGGTTTTGTCTCCCGGTTTCTCCATTTTGGGCCTGTAAGTTCTAAGATTTAGCACTCCAACCCTTGATTTGTACCTGTTTCATCACTCAATACCACACCAAGCAAACATACAACATCCTACATTACCACAGTTAATTGTCTCCAAGCATAAAGTAAAAGAGAAATAAAACGGAAATAAAAAGGTAGTCAAGGAAAGTAAATTGTTCAACATTTGGCACACAGGCCATAAATTGTTCGATAGAGAAAAGGGTACTTAAACCTGTGGGCTCACCATCAACCCGCTCCTTGTTCCTTCAAATCCCCTACTCCATGTCTTCATCGCTATCCTCACCTCCACCCCCATGCCCCGCCATATACTCCCGGATGCTACCGATATCATCTTGTATATCGTTGATGTTGCGCTCAATAGCTCCGACCCGGTGGTATGTGTTGTTGGCGAGATTGTAGGTGTTCCTGGTACACATGAGGTTTTCCTGCAAAAGATCATGTAAACTTTGAAAGCTAGGAAAACCGCCTCCTTGTGAGGAGGATTGACCCGGATCGCCATGGGGTTGGTACTGGTATTGGGGAGGTGGTGCATGAAGAACTAGGGCCTCCTGTGGGTTCCATGCATAGCCTTGTGTTCTTTGGAAGCTCACCGTCCCGTCTTCCGCCTCATAAAGCAAGTTCATGGCTCGGCAAATGTGGTAGTCAACTCGTCCCGACCACGGACTTCTTTCAAAGGACCTTGGAATGTTCGTGAAGTGCTTGAAAAGACGGTACACCCATCCCCCAAAGAAGATAGGTGTTGGAGCGCGAGCAAGGCGATTGAGATGCATGTTTCGCAACAGGAGATATGGAACATCGAGAGGCTTCCGGTTGTGGATGCAGTGAAGGACAACCAAATCTTTCAACCCCACAACGCCACTACTGTCGTGACGCTGGTTCAGCGAGTAGGTGAGGAGCCTGTGAATGTAGCGGTATAGCGGGTCCCTCAGTTTGGTACTCTTGGTGCTGCTAGGGTTGTAGATTCCTTCACCGATTTGAGCCCATGCGGCTTGACGTTCGGTCTCATCCAAGTCTCGTAATCCCCCAGTGTTTTCCTCATTTCCCGATTCCTCTTCACCGTATAGTCCTATTATAGCTACAAACTGTGCCATGGAGATCGAGTACTTTGTCCCGCCACACCGAAATGCGACCCCTTCGTTGTCAAACGGTTCACACCTCGAATTGAAAGCGAAAGTACTGTAAAACTCCATTGTGCATTGATGCACCGACCGAAGCCGAGTGTTCAATGCAACTGCTAGTGGCCCTGTCACGATGTTGTTGAATCGGTCTAGCTGGTTCACCATGGTTAACAAGTCCGTACATGCTCGCCTAGGGTACTCCTCGGGTCTTGTTTGGAGTATCTCATATCTCGCCCTAGCATCGAGTTCGCTTGCATTGAACCTCGTGAACTTTGACATCTGAAAGAATACACCAAAAGTTAGTACGAAACAAAGAAATTTTTAAAGAAACTGCAAACAGTGGGCTGGACACGGCCCCGTGCTCAGCGGACACGGCCCCGTGTCCAGGCGTCTGTAACCTAAAAACTTCATTTTTCGTCCCGGTTCCGAAAACCTGAAAATTTTTAGCCAAGTAGTAGCGGTTTCCCCCGAAAATGAAACCCTAAGTGTCGTTTTTCCCAAAACAAACCGTTTACCCTTCCAATTTCGTCTTTTTCGGTTCAAAAACAAGGGTTTGGGGTTTCAGTAGGAAATCAAACGAATCTATCAACAATACATGTTTATTTACTTCCTACTACACTAATCTAAACTACTACTAACAGATTGCATCAAAAATTTGAAGTTCGATCCGGATGAACACGAAGAACCCTAGATTTTTCCCCAATTTTCGATGTTTTAACTACATGCAAGTAACTAATCTAACTACTAAAGATGATAGAATCATACCTTGATGTTGTTAAACGTGGTAGTGACGTCGAAAATCTGCGGAAAATCGCCTGGAACCAGAGCGTTTTCGGCAAAACGGGGCGTGTGGAATGAGGTAACTGTTATGAAAAGAGGGTTTTATCCCGACAGTCGTCTCGACACGGCCCCGTGTCCAGCGGACACGGCCTCGTGCCGAGCAAGGTTTTAAAATATTTTTTTTTGTGTTCGTGTGCATGCCCCTTTTTCCGAAAATGGTCAGAAGACTTACCGGTTTTTTTTTTTTTGATGTACACTTGCCTGTTCGTAACATGTCGGGTATGATGTTGAGTTTACTCGTTAACCGTTTGAAGCGAGATTTCCTCTTCCTCATCCTCAATGGATCCTCGGTAGAGTTTTAGCCGTTGGCCATTGACTTTAAATGGTATCCCATTTCGAGCTTTAATTTCTACTGCACCGTGAGGAAAAACATGGGTGACGGAAAAAGGTCCTGACCACCTAGATTTTAGTTTACCAGGAAATAATCGAAATCGTGAATTAAACAACAGAACTTGATCTCCTACCCGAAATTCATTAGACTTAATATATTTATCATGTAAATTTTTCATTCTTTCGTTATAAATTTCGGAGTTAGAATATGCATAGTTCCTTAATTCGTCTAATTCATTCATTTGACAAAATCGATTTTTACCGGCAGTCTCTAAGTCTAAGTTTACATTTTTTATTGCCCAGTAGGCTCTGTGAGCTATTTCTACTGGCAAGTGACAACTTTTTCCATAGACGAGCTTATATGGGGTCGTGCATATAGTGGTTTTATAAGCAGTTCGAAAGGCCCATAAAGCATCGTCTAATTTGTCGGCCCATTCCTTTTTATTTAGTCCTACGGTTTTTTCAAGTATTCGTTTTAAACCTCGATTAGTCACTTCGGCTTGCCCATTTGTTTGAGGGTGATATGCTGTCGAGACCCGGTGATAGACCCCATACCTTGTTAATATTTTTTTGAGTTGATGATTGCAAAAATGGGTGCCCCTATCACTTATCAAAGCTTTTGGTGTTCCGAAACGAGAAAATAATTTTTTCAGAAATTTTACCACTACTCTTCCATCATTTGTTGGAAGAGCTTCGGCCTCCACCCATTTAGACAAATAATCGACTGCCACAAGTATATATTTGTTTCCTTTTGACGGTGGGAAAGGTCCCATGAAATCGAGTCCCCACACATCAAAGATTTCACAAACGAGAATGCCATTTTGAGGCATTTCGTTTTTGGAAGAAATATTACCTGATCTTTGGCAAGCATCACATGTCTTTACAAGGTTTTGTGCGTCCTTGTAAATGGTTGGCCAATAAAATCCTGAATCAAATACCTTTCGTGCGGTACTCGCGGCACCATGATGTCCTCCGTATGGACCTTCATGACAGTGACGGAGAATTCTTCGTGCTTCATTACCATGGACACACCTTCGGATGAGCTGGTCGACACACATTTTGAAAAGATAAGGGTCTTCCCAAAAGTAATGCTTTACATCAGCAAAGAATTTTTTTCTTTGATGATGCGGCCATCCTTTGGTGACTATACCGCTAGCTAGATAATTAGCATAGTCGGCATATCATGGCTCTTGTCTACAATCCATCATTTCCAAGGACTCTGTGGGAAATTTTTCGTTGATTTGCTCGTCCCTGGTCGCTTCCAAAGCTGGGTCTTCTAGGCGTGAGAGATGATCTGCAGCAGTGTTTTCTGCTCCTCTTTTGTCCTTGATTTCGATGTCGAATTCTTGGAGGAGTAGAATCCATCTGATCAAACGGGGTTTTGCGTCTTGTTTCTTGAAGAGGTACCTGATAGCTACATGGTCTGTATAGACTACAGTTTTAGAAAGAACAAGGTAAGAACGGAATTTATCAAAAGCAAATACCACTGCTAGTAATTCTTTTTCTGTAGTTATATAATTTTCTTGTGCATCATTAAGCGTTTTACTAGCATAATAAATCGGGTGTAAATGCTTTTCTTTTCTTTGTCCCAAGACTGCTCCAACGGCAAAGTCACTTGCATCACACATGATTTCGAAAGGAAATTTCCAATCGGGCGCTATCATGATAGGTGCATTGACTAGCATTTCTTTGAGGGTTAGAAATGCTTGATTGCATTCCTTGTCAAAGATGAAAGGTGCATCTTTTTCAAGTAATTTTGTTAGAGGTCTTGAAATTTTCGAAAAGTCTTTGATAAATCTTCTATAAAATCCGGCATGCCCTAAGAAACTTCTGATTGCTCTTACGGAGGATGGTGGAGGTAATCGAGAAATAGTTTCTATTTTTGCTCGATCGACCTCCATTCCTTCGCTTGAGATTTTGTGACTGAGTACTATTCCCTCCGTTACCATGAAATGGCATTTTTCCCAGTTAAGGGCTAGGTTAGTTTCCTCACATCGGGATAGCATTCGTTCAAGATTATCGAGGCATTGGTCACATGAGTCTCCAAAGATAGAAAAGTCGTCCATGAATACTTCCATTGTCTTTTCTATCATATCATGGAAAATGGCCACCATACAACGCTGGAAAGTTGCAGGTGCATTACATAGACCGAATGGCATGCGTCGATATGCAAAAGTTCCTTAGGGGCATGTGAAAGTTGTTTTCCCTTGGTCTTCTGGTGCTATCGGTATTTGAAAGTAACCTGAAAACCATCTAAGAAACAATAAAATTTATGACCGGATAGTCGTTCTAACATTTGATCAATGAAAGGCAAAGGAAAGTGGTCTTTCCTCGTTGCTTCATTTAATCGTCTATAGTCTATACAAACTCTCCATCCTGTGACGGTTCTTGTTGGTATTAATTCATTTTTCTCATTAGTTATTACCGTCATACCTCCTTTCTTTGGGACTACTTGGACGGGACTTACCCACGGACTATCGGAGATAGGGTAGATTAGTCCGGCGTCAAGTAGCTTGATGACTTCATTTTTAACCACTTCTTGAACATTAGGATTCACTCTTCGTTGTGGTTGAATTACTGTTTTGTAGTCATCATTCATTAAAATTTTATGCGTGCACATGGAAGGACTTATTCCTTTAATATCTACAAGCTTCCAAGCGATCGCGTTTTTGTATTTTTTAAGAAGATTAACTAATTTCTCTTTTTCTAAGTTATTTAATTTAGAAGAAATAATTACAGGTAAACCACCATCTTTGTCTAGAAAAGCATATTCCAAACCTTTAGGAAGTTCTTTGAGCTCAATGGGTGGGTCTTTAGAAGACACCTTATTTTGTGGCTCATCTAGATCAAGAACCTTAAAGGTTTGTTCTATGGCAATCTCTTCTTCAACAAAGTGGTCATCTTCTTTAGTTGTATCGGGTGGTTCAGCTTCATCTTCAATTAGGGGGTCATTATTGCCAAAAGGATATTTCATTGAACGCTCAAGATCTATGCTCCTTTTGAATGCCCCTAACTGAAGAGGTAGATTATTGAATTTCCGGTTTTTCAAAGCTTTATGAGTTTGTACAAAAGGTTTTCCCAAGACTAAAGGAGCGTCATCAAGGATGACAAAGTCGGTTGGGATTACCATTTGATTTGTTTGAACCAAAACATCTTCAACTACACCGATTAATTTTATCACTTTTCGATCGGATAGAAAAATGGGTATTTGAAGTGGAGTAAAATCACTAATCCTTAATTTTTCAAAAATGTAGTTAGGCATTATGTTAACACAAAGATCTTTATCAATGGTGATATTACTAATAAATGAGTTTTGAAAGAAACATGGAACCGGTGTAATGTTAATTTCAAAAGGGTCTTCTTTTATTAGCGAAGTTTGATCATTAGTTAACTTAACACTTACCATTCCTTTGATTTTAGCACTAGCGTTTAACTCTTTTAAAAACTTAGCATGAGGGGTTACTAAACAATGATTTTCGAAAGTAGGTGACAAGAGATTAATTTCTTCAAAATTAGACTCTTCTTGTGATTTAACGTTATCGAACTCACCTTTTTCGTTGTTTAACTCATGTGTCGGTTTTTCACTTTCTTGTTCTTCCATTTTTACATTTTCAACTATCTCTACGTTATTATTACAGCTTAATTCTTCTCTTGCGCGGGACTCCTCTTCCCTTGAGCGAGATTCTTTCATGTAACGTTCGATAGTTTTACTGTGTTCTAATATGCTATTGGTCACTTCGGTGAGAGAAAAAGAATTTGGATCCTCAAGGCTTGAATCCGGTTGTTCGATCCTTGGCTCCTCATAGTACTCATATGAAGTAGATGGTTCACACCATTGTTCTTCATTGTAAGTAAGTATATGATGGATAAGGGTCGAAACTTTGTTCTTCATAGTACTCATATGAGGTGGGTTGTTCACGCCATGGTTCCTCATGATAAGAGTATGAAGGTGGTGGCTCATATCTTGACTCTTCAAAGTATGAGTATGAAGGTTCATACCTTGGTTCATCAAAATATGAGTATGAGGGAGGAGGTTCATACCTTTGGTCTTCATAGGATGTGTATGAAGTTGACGGCTCGTACCTGGAATCCTCATAATGGTTGTATGAATTGGATGGTTGATATGAGTTATTATATTGAACCGAGCGTGTGTTACGACAATTAGCGCAATAATTACCCCTATATTCATCCTCATCATAGGTGTAGTTGTAACCTCCTGAGTATTGATCCATAAGAATCACTCAGCAGACCACAACTGAGTCTCGGGACCAGAAAACAAAAATAATGACGGAAACAGAAGCTGGACACGGCCCCGTGTCTGGTGAACACGGCCCCGTGGTCAGGATCTGTATCTGGGCGTTTTAATTAAAGTTACTGGTCACGTTGAACACGGGGGCGTGTTGAGTGAGCACGACCCCGTGTTCAGACTCTGTATCTGGGTATCTAACTAAAAATATGCAGCACGGGGGCGTGTTCAGCGAGCACGGCCCCGTGTTCAGGCTACTGTAAATGCAAACTAAGCTAAAATGCAGAAAAATTTTGTGCGCGTTTTAAAAAGGTTTTGAAAAACTGATTAGGCCGTCGATTTTAAGCTTTCTTAAAATCCTTGTGTCCCCGGCAACGGCGCCAAAAACTTGATGTGTGTGTAGTGTAATATATTTTTAATATATAATTAAGCCCTTTTTACACTTTAAGCCAAGTTTTAAATTCATAAAACACAATATTTACTAACACTAAACACACATATGGGCAAGTGCACCCATCGTGGACGTAGTATAGTGTTGGCAAGATACCGAGGTCGTCCAAGGACACAAGAGCTTTTAATACCGGTTTATCCTCAACGTCTAATCAAATCAAAAAGTTAGAAAAATGTTTTGAAACTAAGAAAATAAAAACTAACTAAATGCTGAAAAATAAAAATAAAATAAAAACAGATAGACAAGATGAATCACTTGGATCCGACTCGTGTATTAGTATAACCTTTGATTATTTTCGCACTTTTGCACTTGTTTAAGAGATTATCTTAGTTATTGTAGTAGGCCCCTCTTTTGAAGGCGACGTTACCCTCAACCCAGTAGTTTGAGTCAGCAAGGATACAATCCTAAAGGGTTGGATTATTGGAAGATAATGAATTAAGTTATTAATGCAAATTGTGGTAGGCCCCGCTTTTGGCGGTGACGTTACCCTCGGCTAAGTAGTCTGAGTCAGCAGGGATACAGTCCTAAATAGCCGGGTTATAGTATTAATAGTAGTTAACTTATGAGGGGGTTAAAGAGTTTGGATCCCCGCCATCCAATACCTATGGGCATTGAAGGAGATCCTACTAAATTTGACCCAGGTCCCTTGCAGGACCTCTAAACGCTGAACAAGGGCAAGACCCTTACCAAACCGTTCCCTTAACCCCCGACCAGGTAGCCAACATACCTCCATATAGACCGTGGAGATATGAATGGTGAAAATCTTTTATTTTATATAGACAGTAAAATAATGCCAAGACACCACGGACAAACGATAAGGAAAGATCACCTTCAACATAAGTAACTAGTTATTAAAGTCATTAATACAAAACCAAATAAAAAGTGCAAAAGATTAAAAATAAAAAGTATTATACTAAACACTTGTCTTCACCAAGTGATGTAAGAGACTTAGGCAAACATGGCCTTGATTGTCAAGAACTCTTACTATCAATCTTGGATCCTAAGACGACTCACACACTCTACGATGGACAATGGATGATGGTGGTGGATGATGGTGTTATGGTGGTGGTGGTGGGTGGTGGATGAAGTGTGAGAGAGGTGGTGTGCCAAGGGATGAGTTGGAATGAAACCAAGCACTCCTATTTATAGGCTGAACAGAAGGCTGGGCACGGCCCCGTGTCCGCTGGACACGCCCCCGTGCCCGTCTGACACTCTCTCTCTTCATTAATTGTAATTCGCAATTACAATTAATGCGCCTGCTGTACTTTCGCCACGCCCCCGTGCTCACTAGACACGGCCCCGTGGTGGGCAATAGAAGCTTCTACTGGTTTGTCTTTTCTGCTGCTTCTTGGGCACGGCCCCGTGCTGGCTGAGCACGGGTGTTCAGGCTTCTGTTTTCTCTTCTTTGCTTGGGAGGATGCCGTTGAGGGTTCGGGCAGTCTACTTTTATTCCTTTTCTTGTATTTATGTTAGAATTAGCTGTCTTTTTGCTTCTTTTGTGAATTTGAGCTCATTTCATCCTGAAAATACAAAAGGAAGACAAAAACACTCTTTTTCCAACATTAGTACTTAAAAAGGGTTAGTTTTATGCCTTATTTGATGTAATTTATATGTTGCATTTTACGCACATCAACACCCTAAACCTATTACTGGCGTGCTTCCATAATCTTCATGAACACCAAATCAAATGAGCCCAAAAGTGTTAGGATGCGATACTAATTGTTGGAGGCAACAATGGTAAATTAATTACACTACAAGAAAAAAACCTTATAGAGAGGACATTTTTTTTCAGCTTATAGAAAGGACATGTTGTCTCTATATGCCTTTTTCACCTATAGAGACGACATATCGTCTCTATAACATTTGTCTCCACAGCCTCATCCCTATAGGCTACAAAAGTTGTCTCTATAGGTGTCGTTGCTATAGGTAAGTTTATTTATTTTTTAAAATTTTTATTTCAAACGTTTTAGAGACGACATGTCGTCTCTATATGTTTAAATATATATTTTTAGTTAAAAACAAGAATAAATTAATAAACTTAACTGGGTTTATAGGGACGACATGTCGTCTCTATATGCGAATAACAGTTTTTATATTTATAATTATTTATTAACCAAAACTACAAAAACAAAACAAAATAATATTTCCCTATAGAGACGATATGTCCTTTCTATAAGTCGGTTTATTTATTTTTTATTTCAAATATTTTAGAGACGATGTGTCCTTTCTATATGTTAGTTTATTTATTTTTAAAATTTTTTCCCAAACGTTTTAGAGACGACATATCGTCTCTATAAGTTTGAATATATATATTTTTAAAAAAAAACAAGAATAAATTAATAAACTAAATTGGGTTTATAGAGACGATATGTCGTCTCTATATGCGAATAACAGTTTTTGTATTTTTAATTATTTATTAACCAAAAGTAAAAAACAAAACAAATTTATGTTTCCCTATGGAGATGATATGTTCATTCTATAGGTTGGTTTGTTTATTTTTTAAAATTTTTATTTCAAACGTTTTAGGGACGATATGTCCTTTCTATAGGTAAGTTTATTTATTTTTTAAAATTTTTATTTCAGACATTTTAGAGACGACATGTCGTCTTTATAGGGTTAAATATATATTTTTAGTTAAAAAACAAGAATAAATTATTTATTAACCAAAACTAAAAAAAAATAAAATTATGTTTCCCTATAGAGACGATATGTCCTTTCTATAGGTTAGAGGCTTTTTTTCTACAACAAATTTGGAATGGTGGGAAATTATGCCGCCTAAATTTAAATAATTTTTTGACTAGTCAAACTTTTTAGAGATGACATGTCGTCTCTATAAGTTAAACTTTATTTTTTAGTTTTATTTTAATTTTCATACATATTGATCATTAATAAAATTATATTAAAAAAGAAAATATTTAAAGTAATAGAGACAATATGTCGTCTCTATAAGTTAAAATGTGTTTTCAAGTTTCTAGTTCAACAAAAAAAAGCATTATATATATATATATATATATATATATATATATATATATTTTCACCTTATAGAGAGGATATGTCTTCATTGCATAGCATTTCTATTTTATTAAATAATAGAAAGGACCAAAATCAGGGGTTGAGAAAAAAGTAAAGACCGTTATTACAATTGTGATGAATACGGTCACTTTGATTGGGAATGCACAAAAGAACATGGAATCAAGGCAAATTTAAATGCCACTAAAGGCCCTATACAGACTTTGATGCTGGTTGTGATTGAGACGCAAGATGATGAAATACTTTTGAATGAAGAAAAGGTGCACCCGAAGCAATACGTGAGTAACCCCATGAGAACATCATAACTGGATAATGGTGTGTCGAATCACATGACCTATATAGAAAATAACCCATTATCGAGCTACACACACGAGTCAAAGTGTCACACCCCGAAATTATCAGAGCTGGCGTGACTGGACTGGTATCTTCATTGCACAGCAGAAGCAAATAAAGCTAAGACTTCTAGGAATTGAACGCCCACTAAGTACTCGACTCCACATGGTTCTCCTATTCCAACCGTGCCTTGACTTTGAAAAGCAACTTGAGAAAGAAACATGCGAAAAAGTCAACATAAAGTTGAGCGAGTTCATAGTTTGTTTGTAAAAGATTTGAAATAAAACTTTTAAATAACCGGTTTGTGAAATAATATTGAGAAAACGAATTTAGAAATCATTTTCTTGCCAAGTTATATGGAAACTTTGTATGTGTAATGATTTATATTCGTAAAACCATGTATTTGTAAACTCTCATATTTGTTAAATTTGTATAACCGTCAATGCTCACCCTGACTTTGACTCCATGCCCGCATAATCCTATGCTTTGAATTTATATGAAATATGGTATGTAATTTGTAAAAATCAAGTATTTTTTGTAAGTTTGTATGTCCCTGGTATGTAGCAATAAGGAAAAAGAGATCACCAATGGTTTGCAAGGCCATTGATATGTGTGAAGTGATGCAGGAAGACTCAAACCTAGCAGATTTTTGCGTCGGGCTCAAAGTCACCCCAAGGTCCGTACAGTGGCCTGGAGTTGGGCTCGCTACACCCAGATAGATCTACCGCTAATGACCCTCGGTCCTACTATGAAGATTAATGGCCTCTAGTTCCAGCCTACCCACTCACATGATCTAAGTAGTAAAAAAAAAAACCCTCCCTACGCTAACCATTCCATGTATAAAAATGTTTGTATAATTGTAACATGTATTGCACCCCAGCCACTAAGGCAGAACCTCCCCAGCCACTAAGGCTGAACTTCCCCAGCCACAAAGGCTGAACCTCCCCAGCCACTAAGGCTGAACCTCCCCAGCCTCTAGGCTGAACCTCCCAGCCTCTAAGGCCAACTCCCTAGTTATGAAAATCATTCACATTTCAAAAATACGCATTTGTTTTGTAAAAACCGGTATGTTTAGTATAAACCTTTCATAAATCATTTGAGTTCCTCGAAATCCATTCGTGATATGATTTAGAAATACGAGTTTTGCGTTTGTTCAAAACTTTGTATGTTCTTACGAAACGTGCTTTGTCTAAAAATATGCAGTCTTTGTTTATCGAAAACTTTTATGTTTTTGAAAATCGTGCATGTCTTTCCACCCCGAAAACATTTACAAAAATGTAAAACCGTAAAAAGTGGGGTTTATGAACTCACCTGAATTGCCTTGTGCAAAGCGAGCTAATTACGACTTCGTGATGTCGTTTCCAAGACGAGACTCGCTAGTGTGCATTCTACAATATTCCTAACACGGAATATCTAATAAGTTTCTAAATAAGCGCAGTAACTAAACTACGTGCCACCGAGCTCTACTGAATCGTTAGTCGAACGATTCGATGGTAAGTTATTAACTTATCAAAAATGATTAAGTTATACATGTTTAGTTTCGCTTAATGTCGTTAATAATCAATAAGTCTTGAAAGGACTTGATTCTCAAGAGATTTAAAATACATAAATATTTATATAAAAATATATAAACATATCGTTGAAATTGCTTATCGTCCCGAGAAGTCGTACGTGTAAAAGTTTATATAACATATAACAAACTTGTACGTTGATATATGATATATATATATAATGTGCCGTTAGGTGTTTGAAGTAAATATAAAAAGTTATATTTATTTTTATAAAGGCATATGAATTAACGTCATTTGAAATAAATATAAACAATTATATTTATTTTATAAAAATCAATCAAGTAACGACGTCTGAAATAAATGTAAACATTATATTTATTTGTAAAAGTGTTCGGGAGTATCGATGTTTGAGGTAAACATGATGAATATTCCGACTTTATAAACTAAATAATTTATAAAGAGTTCTGATGATTATCGCTGAAAATAAATATATAAACTATATATTTTTTTTATAAAAACGAATACGAGTAGTATGATGTTTGAAATAAATATATAACTTTATTTATTTTTTATAAAACGAGTTCATGTTGGATATTTAAAATAAACATATAACTATGTTTTTGTAATGCCTAATCATGTTGCTTGATAATCAAAATAAATATTTATACTATATTTATTTTAGTAAAAGAAGTCCGAATTGTTTGATGTCGAAATAAGTATATGAAGTCTTATTAATGTCATAAAAGTGTTTATGTTATTGGCGTTTCCGCAAGATAGGATGTGTTGTCGAAATAATATGTATTTGTGCACGTTTCTATACAAGATTATTTGAATCCGAAAATTTTGTTTTGTAATAAAACGTGTTTTTGCTTTTACGGATTTTCTCGAAAAAACGGGCAGAGTTTCCTCAGTTTTTGGTCGCCCCGACAACACAAGTTGTAGTTGTTTTATCAAAATTCAACCAATATTCAAACAATGTACTCAATATTCGTATAATAAATCTTGACGAATAATTTAAGGTATGAACTAATTAGTTAGTCGTTTCGAGCTCGTTTCACACGTAAGTTTAAACTAAAAAAAATATAATGTAACGAAATCATTTCTTTAAACTATTACCAAACTCTCGTGTCGAAACACCGAAAGAGGTTGACTGAGTCGATTGAGTCAATCGGGTTAACGGAGTTAACTGAGTTAACCGGGTTTGACCCGAGTTGACCGAGCCGAACTGTCGACTGAGTTGATTGAGTTGACTCGGTTTGACCGAGTCAACCGGAATTGTTGACGGCACCCGTAACTTGACCCGAACCGAGTCGTTGACTGAGTCGACCTGGTTTGACCCGAGTCGAGACTGAACCGAGCCACCACCCCACTTCTTGTCGAACCGAACTTGAATCATGTGCTTCCTTAGACCCCTGCCATCATAACTGAGCCGAGATTCGCAACTCAACAAACCGAACCAAAATAATATCCACTCCCGAAAACAGAAAAGAATTAATGCTCACTGGAACTTAACGAGGATGGAGACGCGTCGTCTGAACCAATGCCGAGACCCGAACCGAACCGTCTTCCTGAGCCGAGACCCGAATCAAACGTGACCCGCACGAAATCTCAAGCCGCTCCTTGACACCGTGACCAGTCGGAAATCCATCATCACCGCCGGATAAAGACAAGGCCCACCGGAAAAGTGGTGATACCTATCGGCTAATCACGCCGACCACCGTACAAAAGAACCGACCAGACTTGATATCGACCACCGGACAAATTAACTGACCGACGGTCCGAGTCTCCGACCGCCGGTTATTTCTCCCTCGTCTCTCGACCTCTCTTTCCCGTCTCTTTCTCTACTTGTTCTTCGATGTCGCACCACCACCGGATGATGGTGGTGGTGATTGCTTTTAGATCGTAAAGGGGGGGGGGGTATCTGAGTTGCTGCGCCGTCGCTGTTGCCGGAAATCGGCACCACCACCGCCGCTGGCGGCGGCGCCGTCACCATCGTCGGAGCCCGACGATCAGGCAGATCGAAGAGAGGGGGTGGGTGTGTCGTGAGTGTGCGAGAGGGGGGAGGGTGGTGTGGTTGTCGGAAAGATGACCGGTGTTCGACCGGATTTGCTCCGGTGACCGGGGAAGTAAGGGAGAAGGGAGAGTGGGTGCGGTTGTGAGTGTTGTTGTTGTCTGTGCATTAGAGCATTCACATCCAAAGAACTAAATTGTGAGTGTGGGGGTTTTAAAATATAAAGAGTATAAAAAATGGTTGTGAGTGGAGGAGAGAGAAAATGTTACTGTTCATCTGTATATTTGGGGGGACACTGTTCACCCACTATAATTTTTTAATATATATTGAAAGTGGTTGTGAGTGAAGGAGAGAGAAAAATGTAATGATAAAGGTATAAAAATATTATTTAATTGAAAATGAGAGAGAAAAAGTATTTGTTTTTAGTGGAAATATATTGATATAGGAGTTGTTTTTAGTGGAATGTATGTATAATTTTAAGGGGCTGGATGTGAATGCTCTTAGAGAACATGGGTTCTCTATTTAGTGTGTGTATATGAATTGTCTGTATATGAAGATTAGGGGGGTTATGGACCCTTTTATAATTGTATAATGGGCTTCGGGCTTGGGCCCAAGGCCTACAATTCTGATTCTCGCGTTTTAAAGTGGCCCGCTCATCTCTACGAGACACGTTATTATAACCCGAATATCGTAAAAATATCGTGAATATACAATATTTGATTAAAAAAATAAAATATATTTAAAAATATTTAAAGTAGTGTCGGTAGACATTCGTGCTTGTTCGTCGCTTATGGTACAAATTCGCGAAAATTTTGTAGAAGACGCCGTCCACTGTTTAAATCCGTTTTTCGATCCGGTTTCACCGTAATCACTAAAATTTAATTTCGAAGCAGTAATTTATCGTTAAAATTTAATATTTGTCGGCGTTGTCAGTATTCTGTACGTTTTCAATTTGTTGTCGTTTAACGTTTCACAGGCTTCTCTGTAAACCACCATTCGTGCTCCGTAAAGTCGGATAAACGTTCGTCGACACTCCAAAGGCTTAATTAAGTTAATTTGCTTCTTAAACACTAATTATTATTGCATTAATCATCTGTTAATCACATAATTAGGAGACGTAAACCACCGGTTGTCACACAAAGGGCTGACAATTTTGGTTATGGCTCTGTGGTTAACATAGAAGAAAAGGGTTCAATAATATTTGACTGCCAAAACGGTGAGCAGCGTGTCTTGAAAGCCTATAATCTTATGCGGTCCTCGAAAGCCTATAATCTGCTGATTACATTTTCAAAGAGTATTATCTCAAGATCCTCTGACTGTTCGATTGATACAACAATCGACAAAAATCCTATTGGTAGCGAGTTAAACAACTTCCGCACCTGTACCTCCGGTTCAGTTGTAGTTCCAAGATTATTAAGTTCACCCTCAATTGTTATTATCTTAACAGCGAAGTCAACTATCATGTTGGTATCTTTCATCTTAAACATCTCCAACTCAGACCTAACACCTGAATCTGAGTCTTTTGTGCTTTGTGTGCCCCCCAAGAAATGAATCCGAATGTCCTCTCACACTTCATGAGCTCTTGCATAGTTAGCAACTTGCAAGAGTATATATATTCTAGAAGCGACTAGAACAAGATTGCCAACAACATTTGATTTTTTCGATTATCAACGACTCCTTCAGTTACAATTACAAGGTTGATTGCGTCCGCCAAACGATAAGAGCCCAGAATGGTTAGAGCCACTACAAACCGTGTTTAGTGACAATTACGCACGTTTGCAAGTGCATTTACGGGTTGTTCTCCATTGTCCATAACGAACGTGGAACAGAAAATAGGGTTAATGCCCCATAAGCAAGTAATTATCCTTCCTTATGATCTGGTTATTCTCCTTAGATTAGTTCTCCATTCAGATTGGTTATACACCCCAAACCTATTACTGGTCTGCTTCCGTAATCTCCATGAACACCAAATCGAATGAGCCTAAGATTGTGAGGCTCTGATACTAATTGTTGGATGCAACAATGGTAAATTAAAGCAATAAAACAAGACCAGCAACAACACACGCTTTGTTGGGTGTTAGATAATATAATGTTCTCTATCATTATTGTTTAGTTTTTTTTTTTACTTGAGGGATCTAAAGTGTATTACTCTTATGTGTGTGTGTGTGTATATATATATATGTGTGTGTGTAGTTGTATCTTCCTATTCCTTTCACATTCAAACATGGTATCAGCCATTCTTCTTTGTGGTTGAGTCTATCCTTCTATCTTCCCCTCCCTCCTTATCGGATCATCTTCTTGTCGCCCTCCCTCATCTCCTACATCTTTTTGATTCTTTTTTTCCAGCCTACTTCTCTATGGCTTCATTTTTAACAATCAATATACCAGTAACTGGATTGGCTCCGATGATAACCATCAAATTTTCATCGACCAATTTCATATACTGGTATACTCAGATGCTCCCTATATTGACAGATCTCAAACCACGCCTCCGCCATCACTGAAACATGATGAAAAAGAAGTTGATAATCTGGATTTTCTTACATGGATTTAAGAAGAACAACAAGCTATCATTATTCTCAATGCTTCGCGGACCGAGGAGACTTTTGCTGTTACTATTGGTCTATCTTCTGCCCGTGAGATTTGGGTTGCTCTAGAAGCAGCCTTCTGTAACACGTCTGTCAAGCGGGTTCAAATCTTAAGAGGTAATTTTGCGTGCACTAAAAAGGGTGACAAATCTGTTGCGGAGTTTGGTCGTGCATTTAAGGCGATTTGTGATCAGCTTCATGCCATCGGTCACCCTGTCGATTCCATGGACCAACTCCACTGGTTCTTGTGTGGGCTAGGAATCCGGGTCCAAAATTTCTCCACTAATGTCTGTAACAACTCTCACTAAAATTAATACTTATTATGTTAATTGTATAAAAAGGAAACCCTAATTGAGACCACCCAAGTAATTCTGCATAAACCCTAAAATTTTCAGAACATTCAAAATCAGGATCAGGGCCCCTAAAACTCAAGGGGGTTAAACCCTAATTGATAGTTATCATCAAAAACCGCTGTCTAATTCGAAATTTTATTGTACGTTGACTCACCAAGGCTACCCAAGACACGAGGCTACCCTAGGCTAGGGGGTATGCCCCGCGATACGCGACAGAACCAGAAGCACCTTCCGCGACTCGCGGGCGGCTCAAATTTTGGGTATAAATGCAGGGGCTTGGGGCCTGAACTATTTGCTCAGTTCGACGGTCTAAAACGTCGTCCTACTCTTTGTATCTCCGTTTCTTTCTATCAACGCCCTAAAACCCCGAAACTCTGCTCGTTATTAGGGTAATAACTCTAATCGCTGCTACGATTCAATCTCCGATCGACTGAAACTATCCGACGGGATGTTTAAGTGCTATCCTTTGTCATTAGTCGTGATTCCGACAGGATGTTTAAGTACCACCCGAACTCGGGGAATACTTTGTCATTCGTTGTGAATCCGAAGGATGTTTAAGTGATTACACTTTGTCATTCGTTGTGAGGGTTTTATCTCGTGATTATCGTTAAAGTTGAATTGAGTTAATACACTAATACGAGTTCCATAGTATCTAGAAATTAGAACTCGTAAGCAAGAAGCTGCTAGAGTACTTAATAGCTAAGTAAACTTAATAGTTAAATAAACTTAGCAGCTAAGTTAGCTGAGTAGATTAATTAATCTATTAATTAAGTTAAGTATGATTAATTAATCAAGATTAATTAAGCTAAGCAAGATTAATTAAGCTAAGTAAGTTATTTAGTTAAATGGATAAACAAACTTACTAGTTAAGGAAACTTAATAGTTAAGGAAACTTAGTAATTAAGGAAACTTAATAGTTAAGGAAACTTAATAGTTAAGGAAACTTAATGGTTAAGGAAACTTCCTAGCTAAGGAATAAATCTACCTATAAATAGGAAGTTTAGGATTCATTTTCCTTTGTTCATTTCTTCTATTCTTCTCTCTATACGTTGGTGTTCTAACCAATAATCACCAAAGCGATGTCCTGTCCGATCGATTCAGGAACCATCTAACGAATGCCGAAGTGTTGTGCTTTGTGAATTTCGTTAAACGGAATCCAAAGTACTATACTTTGTGAGTTCATTAAATGGATACCAAAGTACTGTCTGAATAAGACTATACTTTGTGAAATTCGTTAAGGTTCGAATCTCGTGACTACCGTTAAGGTTTGATTTGGGTTTTACACAAATACGTATTCCATTCTGTTAAACTATATGTTTAACCATCCGAATACTCCCAAATATACGCTCACAATCACAATGGATGCTTAATCATCAGAAGATCCAAAATAATAAAGTATATGCTAAATTATCAGAAGAAATAGAA
The DNA here is from genome assembly GCF_002127325.2 of Helianthus annuus. Classification (NCBI taxonomy): domain Eukaryota; kingdom Viridiplantae; phylum Streptophyta; class Magnoliopsida; order Asterales; family Asteraceae; genus Helianthus; species Helianthus annuus. The sequence goes on from NC_035435.2 coordinate 30,348,226, forward strand.
TCAAGAAGCTTGTTAAATCAATACTGCATGCTTATACTGTGAGTCATTCTCTTTTTATCAAATTATTTCCAAAACCCTATTTATTTTCAAAGTTATAATTACAGGGATTAAGTCTTTGTAATCACCAAATTACAGCCGGTATGTGGGGTTTTGTATACATTACTTGTTTCCCGTCACACTTGGACAAACGGGTGGCCAAGGGGTGATCTGACCACAGTCACAGACACCATTGGACAAATGGGCTAGCCAATGGATGGTCGAGTGACAAATACTGTGGGTAGTTGGTTTGATATCAGAAACATTGTAATCGCTCTTAATACAGTGAATTATAACAAATCTGTTTTTATAAAACCTGAATGAACTCACTCAATATTTCCCGCTGACAAAACCTTTTTAAAACGCGTTTCAGGTAATTACAGTAGATTGGAGTAAGGATTGGATCCGACACTAAAGGACTTCAAGAAGTGGCTTATTTTATTAAGAAATATCGTTTTATTAAAAGCTACCTTTGTAAAACATGGGTTTATCCCATCTATTTAATAAATAAAATCCGGTGTTTTTAAACTCTGATATTTTTCCTAACTCATGATCCTGATGAAATTTTCGCTGCAATGTTTTTCAAAAATAACCACCGGTACCACGGGCTGCTCACGGCTCCCGATTCCGGCCAGGATAGGGTCGGGGGTCGTGACAGTGTCCGATCTAGGCGTCCTATTTACTCCGTTAGTTACAGTTATAGGGTTGATTGCATCCGCCAAACCATAACCGCCCAGAATGGTTAGAGACACTACAAACCATGTTGAGTACTGATGGTCACGCACGTTTTCAAGTGCAGTTACAGGTTGTTCTCCGTCGTCCATAACGAATGTGGAATAGAACTAATTTGGTTAAACGCCCCACAAGCAAGTAATTGTCCTTCCCTATGATCTGGTTATTCTCCCTAGATTAGTTATCCCTTCCGTTTGGTTATACACCCCAAACCTATTACTGGCCTGCTTCCGTAATCTTCATGAACACCAAATCAAATGAACCCAAAATTGTTAGGATGCGATACTAATTGTTGGAGGCAACAATGGTAAATTAATTACACTACAAGAAAAAAACCTTATAGAGAGGACATTTTTTTTCAGCTTATAGAGAGGACATGTTGTCTCTATAGGCCTTTTTCACCTATAGAGACGACATATCGTCTCTATAACATTTGTCTCCACAGCCTCGTCCCTATAGGCTACAAAAGTCGTCTCTATAGGTGTCGTTGCTATAGGTAAGTTTATTTATTTTTTAAAATTTTTTATTTCAAACGTTTTAGAGACGTATGTTTAAATATATATTTTTAGTTAAAAACAAGAATAAATTAATAAACTTAATTGGGTTTATAGGGACGGCATGTCGTCTCTATATGCGAATAACATTTTTTATATTTATAATTATTTATTAACCAAAACTACAAAAACAAAACAAAATAATGTTTCCCTATAGAGACGATATGTCCTTTCTATAAGTCAGTTTATTTATTTTTTATTTCAAATATTTTAGAGACGATGTGTGCTTTCTATATGTTAGTTTATTTATTTTTAAAATTTTTTTCCCAAACGTTTTAGAGACGACATGTCATGTCATCTCTATAAGTTTGAATATATATATTTTTTTAAAAAAACAAGAATAAATTAATAAACTAAATTGGGTTTATAGGGATGATATGTCGTCTCTATATGCGAATAACAGTTTTTGTATTTTTAATTATTTATTAACCAAAACTAAAAAACAAAACAAATTTATGTTTCCCTATGATGTCCTTTCTATAGGTTGGTTTATTTATTTTTTAAAATTTTTATTTCAAACGTTTTAGGGATGATATGTCCTTTCTATAGGTAAGTTTATTTATTTTTTACAATTTTTATTTCAGACATTTTAGAGACGACATGTCGTCTCTATAGGGTTAAATATATATTTTTAGTTAACAAACAAAAATAAATTATTTGTTAACCAAAACTAAAAAAAAACAAAATTATGTTTCCCTATAGAGACGATATGTCCATTCTATAGGTTCGAGGCTTGACGATATGTCTTTTCTATAGGTTAGAGGCTTTTTTTCCACAACAAATTTGGAATGGTGGGAAATTATGCCGCTTAAATTTAAATAATTTTTTGACTAGTCAAACTTTTTAGACACGTCATGTCGTCTCTATAAGTTAAACTTTATTTTTTAGTTTTATTTTAATTTTCATACATGTTGATCATTAAAAAAATTAAATTAAAAAAGAAAATATTTAAAGTAATAGAGACAATATGTCGTCTCTGTAAGTTAAAATCTGTTTTCAAGTTTCTAGTTCAACAAAAAAAAGCAAAAAAAAAAAAAAAAATTTCACCTTATAGAGAGGATATGTCGTCTCTATAAGGTACCTTAGGCCACACGGGGCACTTACGTTATTTAGCGTGTTACAATTGTATCACGCGTTGAAGTTCATAAATCCCACCCCCACCTCCATATATAACGCGTTATATTTTCAATGAAATCGATTTTCGTTATTTTTATAACGCCGTGATAGTTTTATTTGTGAGTGTAATTGTTGGTTGGGGGAAATTGTTAGGTGTGGTGGTGAGTGATGACCACCCGCACTAAAAAATGTTGTGAGTGATGGAAAAATGGTTGCTGACATGACGGAACATGATTGGATATTGTGAGTGATGGAAAAATGGTTACTAGTGACCACCCCCCTCCCCTTATCTTAAAAGGCTCGAAAACGTTATAGAGACGAAATGTCGTTTCTATAGGGTGATCTATAGAGAGGACCTTTGTTGTCCCTATAGGTGTCGTCCCTATAGGGTTTTTTCTTGTAGTGATATAAAACAATAAAACATGACCAGCAGTAACACACGGTTTGTTGGGGGAACTGCCCACATGACATCCTTTTGTTTGTTTATCGACTTGAATGAAAACCTCAACAGTTACATTGAGAGACTACCATTATCTATAAGCATTGTTACTTGGCATGCAAGCCGACTAAATTGACTACAACTATAAAACCAAAACACACTCAAATAGCAATTCAAATATATTAAATAATAATATTGGCATGTTTATCCTTAAATCATGCATACGCATCTGAGTTCAACAAGTCTTCATGTGCACGTCATACAAACCGACGTTCGAACCTATCAGTTTAGGGATACCGGGTTTGTATGGAGATTTAGAATTTTACATTTTCTTAAACCACCTATTTATGGCACGACTTGCACAAAAGAAGAAAAGTATCGTAAAGGTTTTAAGTGTGACCAAAACATAAAATATATTAAAAATTAATCCTTAGTTTTATTTATTTATTTTTTGTGTGACAAGATACAAGAAAATTGGTGCCCGTTTTTCATTTATAAAAGGTACCACTTTGGGGTTTCACAATCAAAATACATTCCAAAATGGGTTCGATGAGCAGGGCTTTTATCTTGATCGCTATGGTTGCATGTCTTACATCAGTTGCTCATGCCATTGCTGGCCAAGCAACCTTCTACACTCCTCCCTACGTTCGTAAGTATAGGGACATAAATGAAACATGGACTATATTCTTATAACTTATTTTGATCTTTTTTTCCTTTCGGTGTATGTGTAGCATCGTCATGTTATGGCTTCCAAAACCGCGGTGTTATGATTTTAGCGGCAAATCGTGGTTTGTTTAACAACCGAGCTGCGTGTGGGACTAGATACCGTGTCAGGTGCACCAGCGGAACCAGAGCAGGTGTTCCGCAACCTTGCACAGGTAGGAGCGTTGATGTTACAGTTGTTGATCTTTGTCCCGGATGTAATCCAAATCAAGTTGATCTTTCCCGTGAGGCGTTCCAAGTGATTGCTAACCCTGATGCAGGGAGGATTAACATCGACTATAACCGGTAATGACATATTAAGACTAATTTTATATGTGAAACTAGTACAGTTTTTGTTGAAGTTCTGACTAAGTTTTTTACTTCTTTGTGATATTCTAATTTTCAGGATCTAACTGAAATGTGCATGCGAGATGCCAATAACAAACTCTGTTTAAGAGTTTAATAGGAAATAAAAGACTCAAGGGCATTGTAGCCATGTTTCTATGTGTCTCTCAGAGCAATTTATCTACTTGAATAAAATTCTGAGTTCAGAACGACTTTGAAATATTGTGCCTCGACCTGTTTAATTCCCTCATATTGCTACTTCTATTTCGGAAAGCTTCTTCTTTTTTGGTTGTTTGCTTGACACATGCAACTACGAAACATCGAATAAATAATTCTAACATATTATATATATTATATATTATATATTATACATATTAATTAATTTCGAGGGAAGATGAATAGTAACGTAGTTTTTATTATATTATTTTTTATTTAATATATTATAATAGTTTATTATATATATTAATTAATTTCGAGGGAAGATGAATAGTAACTTTAATTTTATAATAATATGTAGTTTTTATTATATTATTTTTTTATATTTACTTTTAACTAGAATTGCGACCCGTCGTAATGCGGCGGGGATTCTTTAGTTGTAACTAACTCGATCTAGGACCCGAACATTATGTTAAACCTGTCGGGAAAAAATAGACGATGTAAAAACGTTCACCCACACACGCACGTTACTCGTGTTAACTCGCAAAATTTAGAACGAAATGTAAAAACGTTAAACCAAAGACGCACGTTGCGATTTGTTAAGTCACAAAATTTAGAACCAAGCATAAAGCGAAAAATTTATGGAAAATGAAAACTATAAAGGATCAAAGTTGAAAGTAAAAAAAGTTGTTGAGATATATTGCAAAAGATAAAAAGTTTTTGGTTAAAAGTAAAAAAATAACAAATAGTTTTGTGTTAAAAGTAATTTATGAAATACTTTTAGGTGAAATGTAAAAAAAATCATTTGTTTTTTGGAAAACCCCCAAAGCCAAGGTTACAACAACCATATGCATAACCATTGTTTCTTTGAGAAACGCACAAAGCACACCCCGTGTTGTGGCGGGGCGTGAAACAGTGTCAAATAGTACTAATGCCACACAACCATCATCGACCACCAACACTGACTCGACCTAGGATCTGCGTGTTGTGACGAACCTGTCAAACATGGAAAAATAGAGGTAAAAACGTTGAACCAAACATGCACGTTGCGCCGTGTTAACTTGCAAAATATGAAACAAAACATAAAAAAGTTGAACCACAGTCATAGTCATACGATGCGTCGTATTAACTCGAAAAATTTAGAACTATACGTAAAACATAAATTTGCGAAAGATGAAAAGTATAAGTGATAAAAGTTGTGAAGTTAAATTGCAAATAATTAAAAGTTTTGGGTTAAAGTTAAAAAAACAATTATGTAGGGTTAAAATTGCAAAAGGTAAAAACCTTTGGATTAAAAGTAAAAAATCAAATTTTTTATTAAAAAGTCCCAAAGCACAAGGTACAAGTTGTATTGCATATTTTTGTTGCTTATTTATAGTAACTAGTATTAAGTAGCCCCCGCGTTGCGGCGGGGGCGAGCACTAATGTCACACTATTGTCAGCGACTACCGACACTGAAGTTGCGGCGTGTTAATGCGAAGAAATTAAACTGAAGCGTAAAACATAGAATAAAATAACTAAGTTGATCTAGGACTCGCGCGTTACGATGAACTCGCGTCTATTTTTTCCCGTTTAACAGGTTTATCGTAATCTATATATAATATATATCATTACCACTATACAAACCATAATGCATACATTACAACAACCATTGCATCAATATGTTGCAAATTATATTTATACAAGATTTTGGCTAAATTAACTAGATTATTATAAATAATAATAATTTACAAATAAAACAACACAACTTTAAATTGATCAAACTGATTGAATATGGTAAGATAATGAAACCACTATTTGATTAGGGTATAACTACTTAAGCACAATTTACAACCATACATGCATACAAAACAGATTGAATTTGGTAAGGTAATGAAACCATTATTTGATTAAGGTACAACCACTTAAGCACAATTTACAACCAAACATACATACAAATGTTCCAAATTAATCTATACTACTTTAATAAGCATATAGGAAGGGCAAGAATGGTCATTTGCCATTGTACAACCATTTGGAGCCCATTGTACAATCATTTAAGCACAAAGTGTTGAAAAATTGTTTTCAACACATGCTGCCCGTTTTACTTTGATGGATCCAATATAATCTTTCTATCACTCTATCTAAACCACAATTCGTTTCATCCGCCGCTCCACCTTTCTCTACAAACCCTAGATGGTAGAGGGGCGCATTCAATCCTTGCTTGTATATTAGTTTTCAGTTATTCTCTTCGGCGCGGGACCGCTCCTCCACCTTTCATCCATGGAACCGGTCGTTGCCATCACCATCTTCTCTCCTTCTCCACTCCAACAGTCGCTTCATGATCTAGGTTTTCACTGAGAAACCAGTCGTTTCATGATCTAGGGTTTCTCTGTAGATCAGACGCTATCTCAGCAGATTCGACACCAGATCCGACACCAGATCGATTTCTATGGCTTCTTTCCTGGTGGCTTCAAGATCCGACACTATCTCAGTAGATCCGACACCAGATCTACTAGTTTGACTGTAGGGTACCTTTCTTTTTACCATATCTTCTTATTTATTTTTTTTGTTATTTGAATCTAATCTGGGTAATGTTACAGATCTTCCGTTTGGTTGTGGGTTCGTAACGATGGTGGTTGTGGGTGGAAGATCTAGCCAGATCTCTGTTCTTTGTAAGTAGATTTCTAGGGTTTATTTACAAGTCTAAGGTTTATTTACAAGATTTCTTGATTTTTGTTTAAATTTATAGGCTTTTTTATGTGTTTTGTGTATTTTTAGGGAGATTTCGTTTGGTTTTTGGTTTCTTTGACAGTGGTTTCAAAATCAGGGAGGTTCTTAACTATATAAAACTATATTAACCATTTGAAATTCTACATAAAAGTATCAGTGGAGTGTGTATGTGGCTTATAAGGTGGGTATTGATGAGCAACTTGCAATGGACAAACTGGTGGAGCTAGCTTACAGAAAACAAACTTCTGGCAAGTTTTAAATAACGATTCTAGATTGTTATGTGATATGGGTGGAATAACGTTTTTAGAGAGCTTGCTATAGATCAATGCTCCAATTGGGATTTTTACATTTGATAATAGGTTTTGTTTATTTGGGTCAGATTAGCCTTGTGTGAGTTCAAAGTTTCTATTGCTTTCTGTTCAATTTTTAGTTTATACATATTTTCAACAAAAACCATTATTGTTTGATCAATTGAAATTTCAGTGTTCATTTTGGTTGTAATTTTTCTTTGAACAGGTCGTTAGCTGGGAGCATTTCAGGTGCTCTACAGCAGATGAGCAATGCGACAATCATAGACGAGAAGATCCTCAATATTGGCTTAAACGACATGAATCGTTCCTTGCTTCAATTCGACGTTCAGTTCACGCTTGTTGGTGACATGCGGACGAACATCAAGAAGATCGTCGATCTTGATAGTCTCGCCACTAGATACAACAAAAAGAAAATCATCCAGCAGGTATATATTGTTTCTTTTCTCCAGTCCACCTTATTGAAGTCATAAATCAACATATCATTTGGAAGTTGAATTGATTAATAGACAATCCATCTTTGCTTTTAGTTTATGAGATCTGGCTTATATTTTTTTGTTTTTAACAACAACTATGACAATGTCGTGGGAACTTCGTCGGCGTATCAAAAAGTTAACATATCTTTGTAGGGGGTGAAAAATGTCATTAAATCATTCTTTCATTCATTTGTTACAGATTGAGAAAAGCGTATGTTAGATATTTGAGGTTGAGTCAAGTTATTCGTGGAGTCGCTTAATTTTTATTTTATTCTTTGGTAATTAAAAGTGATTTATGCAATTTAATCCAATATTTGTAAATTTCTACCAACGGTTTGTAATAAAAAATAGTTTTGACTTCATAAGTGAAGAAAGAGCGCATCCAGAAAGAAAAGGAGGAAAAGCAGAAAAAGGAAGCCGAAGAATCTGAATCCAGCGATTTGACATCAACGAGTATATTCATTGAGGTAACTTTTTGGTCAATTAAATTCTAAAATTTTAAATTTCATTGTTTAAATTTGATTTTCATTCAGAATATCCATCAAACGGCGCGCCGAGCACGCCTGCAAAACAAAGAGATGCTGCTGCCAATTTGATACAGAAGCATATTCGTGGATGGCTGTTGGTGATTTGTTGGCCACAGGTAGAGGAGTATGATCGAAGGCATAATTACGCTAGAAGCCGAACTCAGAGTCCAAGTCACAGCCATAGCCATGATAGATAGCAGGAGGTTTGTTCTTACTTTACAAAGCCTTGCTAGATATCTACTGATTTTTGAAACATCTATCTATTTAAACTATGAAAATTTTCTCAAAAAAAAACTATTAACCGTAATTATTCATATTTTAAGTGGGTGAGGTTTGACCTCAACAATCAAAATAAATTTAAACAAGAAACCAACTGAAAGCTCGGCTTGATATCTATCCTTATTCTCACGATGTTGTCATGCGCACAGGTTATGGCCTTGCTATATTCACGCTTTTTCTTGCAATTTATGCTGGCTTGGATGTAAGTTTTTCTTTAACTGGCTTGATAAGTAGAAGTGTTAATGTGACCCGATGGGTTATATTTAAAGAAATTATGGGTACATTGTATTAATTAATGAAGTTAGTTTTGAAAAGACTTTGGTTAAATAGACTGAACAAGTTAAACACGTCGAATGTAGGCGGAAGTTTATATAGCACAAAAACACCACCTAAACAAGTTCCATTAAAATTTGTCCGTATCACTATCACCTTCGTTTAAAGCCATTCATAAAAAATCCATTAAATTATCAAAATTAAAAAAAAAGCTATTAACCATAATTAATTCAGATTTTAGATTTTAAGTGGGTGAGGTTTGACCTCAACAGTCAAAATAAATTTTGACTAGATTTTTAGTTGGTAAACAAGAAACTAATATCTTGTTGGTTTTAAACAAGAAACCAATAGCTTGTTGGTTTTGTACTAATATTTGAACAAAAAACCAACTGACAGCTCCTTATCCTCACGATGTTGTCATGTGCACAGGGTGAACAGTGGTGAAAAGAGGGAACAGTGGTCAGAAGCATGCTTCCTATACAACATCTACTTTTGTCATTGAAACTGTACAATATCTACTTTTCTCATTGAAACTATACATTTGACTATCTTGACATTACATATAGTCTAGATAGATAGTCCACTTAAACTTCATAAACTCCATCTAACTTTTATGTTAGAAAAATACAATACGTACTTACCTTTCATTTTTATCTTATTTTAAAGAGATTTGATCCATGTTTATCATTTTTTTTAATAAAACTTAAGTTTTTAGGAGTGCAACAAGCAGCAGACATTATGAATTGATGAGTTTAACACAACCTGCACATGTCACTTTTAAATTTGCATGAGGTAAGATCATAGTTACCGAGTGAGACTTATGGCCGGGACGGCTGGCCGGGTCGGGTAATAGGTGAGAATGTTGATATATGGGTAAAATAAGTTGGACTTATGGTCTGGTCGGGTAACATGTTAAACATTGGTTCGGATTGAATTGGGTTGAGTTGAGTTGACTCACAAACATACTAATTCTGAACTTTCATTTTATGCAGTTCATTGGGTGTTTGGATGCAGAATCCCCAAAGTAACAGATTTGATTAGGGGGATGGTGGTTTTGATTCCTTTGTTCCAATGTGTCAGGACATTTTTTTTTCTTTAATTTTAAAAAAGATGTATTTTCAAATTAAAAGAAATCTGATTAGGAATCCTTGGTAGGAACTTTTTTTTGTACGCATGAGTTGCAGCTGAGTTTATTTGGTATGACCTAATTAACTTGAAACCAAATATCTATACTATATTAATAAGCATATTGCAAGGGCAAGCCATTTTTTCAACATGCACAAGCCTTTAATGCTTGTTGTACAACCCATTAAAGCTTAAATATGAAATGAGGATTAAATGAGCGGGACATTATGGGCTCCAAATCGAAAATTCAAATTTCAAAACACTCATATTTGCTTCTCAAATTTCGAGTTCCCCAAACATGTATTTTGAAGAGATTATGTCCTCTCTCACATTTTGAAATCCCAGACGACATCAATACTAGACCGACGTTGGTGGTTTTTACACATCTTCTTCTTCTCTCTTTCTTCCCTACCAATGGTAAATGTCGGTACCGAAAATCAACTCGGGTTGGGAAATTAGGTACTGGCACCCGTTCTGAACCGGTACCCGGTACCATTTGCTCATCCCAATCAACAAATTTACCATTTGCTTATCCTACCAACAAATGTTAATTTGTCAGTTTGGGCTTAACTGATGTTAAAAATTGAAGACAACTAAAGACAGTCAATTTCTAAACATGTTCATGGTATTAAATATTTGTAGATTGTTGCCAATATATTGATGTCAAAGACACCCACTATAACCTTATATGAAACTTAGAGATGCATGTGGTTTACATCAACATTAGAGCTTAGATTGATGTAATTATTTTTTTTATATATATACAGGGTTTGTACAAGATTTTCTTTGTTTCCTATAATGAAGTACTATACAAAGTATACGGAGATAATTGATAAAGTAACCTAAAACAGGCATCGCATTGTAAAATGTAAATTGTCGTCGCCGTCGCCGCATCGCTATTGTGAATTAAAAGCATATTAAAAGGGCATAAGATGGTTGTGCTTTTGTTGGCTTGACGCAGTTCGGTTTGTTTACATCCTTTTAAAACTCTTTAAATCCCCATGACCGATTTTGAAGTACCTTAATCGAACATTTAGATTTTAGTTATGACCCAGCTGACTGAACCTTTTCATGTTCACCCTTAAAATTACTAACAAGTATTGTTTTTTCCATTGCATCGAGAATTTGGCATTGGTTATGACTCAAAACCGAACCGCCCCGTACATAGCTCTAAACTCACCAGCCTAAGTGATATGTTTCCCGCCGCATCGCGCGGGTAAACGACTAGTAGTATATAAATTTATATATAATGTACAAATAACCAAAGAAATGGTACAACTAAAAATAGTATAAACCACCAAATTAATGGTATATAAATTTATAAATAATGTACAAATAACCAAAGAAATGGTACAACTAAAATAAGCATAAACCACAACTAAAGCCACACTTACAAGTTACAACACACAGTGCACTAACATGTTGCAAAATAATAGTATATAAATAAAATAACATTTATATATATAGGGGACCGCTAAAATGAAAACCACCTCAAGTTGTAAGAACCATGAGAACTTTTTGATCCGAGGCGAGTTGGGCCAAAAAAAAATTTCAACGTAGATGCGTGTATTATAAACACATTTGTAAAAAAAATTCAAAAAAATGTCGTGTATGTAGTTTTGAGCACCACAAGTTTGTGTTTACGGGTTGTGTTTACGGGTACCCGTAAACACAAACTTGTGGTGCTCAAAACTACACACACGACATTTTTTTTTGAATTTTTTTTACAAATGTGTTTATAATACAAGCATCTACGTTTATGAAAAAAAATTTGGTCCAACTCGCCCCGTACGGTGTAGTTCTCATGGTTCTTACAACTAGAGTTGGTTTTCATTTTAGCGGTCCCCTATATATATATATATATTGATTTCGAGGGACGATGAATACTAACTTTATTTTTATAATAATATATAGTTTTTATTTTTTATTATTTAATATATAATAATAGTTTATTATTATATTTACTTTTATGACATATTTTTCTTTTTTTAAACATCTATTTCCTTTACGTTTTTTTTAATAATTGTTTTTTTCTTATTCTAACATATATTAATTTATCCATTAATTTGATACTTTTTAATAAGTTACGTTTATAACTTTTTTCTAAAAACTTAAGTACGTAGTTCTGTTTGACTTCTTTCCCTGACATTTCGTTATAAGTTTTGTTAAAACGAGATTATACTCAAAATAAAGTATTTATTTGGTATCATAAAATGGTAAATGATAAACAAAATCGTTCTAATGGTTTGACTTTTTAAACAACATGCTTTATTTTCAAATCACGTTTGTTTTACATAATTATTTGCTCGGTTTTGCCGCAACGCGCGATATAAAAAATAGTTTGAATTAGTTATCTATACTATATTATTATTATTATTATTATTATTATTATTATTATTATTATTATTATTATTATTATTATTATTATTACTATTATTATAAGGTTAAAAAAGGTAATTTTACATTTGAATTGATTATCTACGTATGCAACTTTAAAAGATATATACTATTATTTGCTCGGTTTCGTCGCAACGCGCTATATAAAAAAAAAGTAGTTTGAATTAATTATTATTATTATTATTATTATTATTATTATTATTATTATTATTATAAAGTTAAAAAAAGTAATTTTACATTTGAATTGATTATCTACGCATGCAACTTTAAAAGATATATACTATTGACTTTCAAATCAATTACTTCCACGATTTTCTGAGAGACATAACTTTTTTAACATATAAATAGCTTTTTAAAAAAAATAAACCATAAAACTAGCATTTTTTAATTTAAGTTTAATATTTGCCCGTTTATTTGCTATTCTCATATAATTTTCATTTTAGAATAATGAAATCAAAATTTTATAAAAAAAATAGTATGTTACGTAATTAGCAACAAGAAAGCACTTATACATAATTACACTTTTAAAAGAAAATACAATCCATTAAAACATTATTGACTTTGAAATTAATAATCCTCATAATTTTTAAACTATTTCATAAGTTAATTAAAAAAATTACACTTTATAAACATGCATTTTATTTTATTTTAGTTGAGTATAATATTACAATATCTTTTTGTTTTTAAATTAATATATTACATGCGTTTGTTTTACGTACCACATCGTGTAGGCACACATGTAATCATTATTAATAAATATATCATTGATATTGTTATTTTATATATCTATACATTCTATAAAAGGGTAAATGAGCATGACATAAGAAAAGTTGAGGTGTCAATCATAGAGGCTGTCAAACAATATCTTTCTTATATCATTATTGCATCATAAATCTTAATATAAAATCACTTTTCCTGACATTTAAAATACATTTTCAGCAGAGGTTGCATCATAATCTATTTTCAGCAGAGGTTGCATCATAATCTATATATATAAAATCAGTTTCGTATGTCATTATTATCAGCAGAGGTTGAAGGTTGATACAATGCCCTCACAACAGTGGTTGATTACCGGCAATTTCAAATTCAAAATGCATGGGAATACATAATTTGCAATTAATGCATGCCACTCACTCACTCCTGTCAATCATCTTCTTATATAAGGCTTTTTTTCTCATTTCCCTCCTCATATTTCATCACACTCTCGTCTTCTCTGATTTTCGATTTTGAAATTTGAATTGATTCCGAATTCCGAATTAGAACCATGTCAACATCAGTTGAGAGCAACAATCTTAGTTTTCTTACCGATTTGAATCCTGCAAAAGATATGTGGCACATGAAGGCGAGGATCATCCGAAAATGGAATCAAGGTTATAAAATGGATCTCATCTTCATTGATAAAAAGGTAATGTGTATTTGTGTTTTTTCATTCGTGTATAAATGATTCCATGGATGTATATGTCTGCTTTCCTATTTCTAGGGTTTGTAGGTTTGTATCATAAAACCTTGATTGTTCAAATGCTCCTGAGTTTTGTACGGTAGTTTATTGAGGATGTATATTGTTTTTTTTTCTTTCTATCAGAGTCTGTAGGTTTTTATGATTAAAAATACTTTGTTTAAATGTTCTTCAGGGTGTTAAGATTCAAGGTGGTAATAAAAGTAATTTGATACCTGTTTTTGATGGACAACTTCAAGAAGACAATGTTGTTATTCTGTCGAAATTTGGTGTGGGTGAAAATAAAGATTTATATAAAGTTGTAGCACATTACTATAAAATCAACTTTTATCGATGCACAACTGTTACACCTGTGAGAAATTGGCAAGGTGTTGAGTATGGTTTCAATTTTAGAGCTTATAAAGATATTCTTCAAGGAGAGGCAGTAAAATCTATGAGTGTTGGTAGCGTATATTTTTGTAGTCATGTCTTCTCTATACAAAATTAGAAACTTTTACTTACTCTGTTGTATAATGTGATCATATAGATGTTGTTGGATCTGTGGTTTGGTGTGGAGATCTTGAATTCTTTGGCCGACCTCCTAAAGAAAGTAAGAGGATGAATTTCGATATTCAAGACTTGGAGTAAGTGGTCATTTACATGTTCAGTCATGTACAAATTATTGTTTTTATTTAATGTGTAATGATGTTAATAAATAAGATCAAGAATGTTGGTATTTAATGTGGAATCATGGTAATCAATGAGATCAACAGTGTTTTTACCTAATGTGGAATCATGGTAATAAATGAGATCAACAATTTATTTTTCAAGTGAATATGTTTGCTAATTTGTGGCTTATTTACTACTTTAATAAATGGTCATAAATTTCCTTTCATTTTATGTTGTTCTTCATTCAATTTAGTTTTGATTTTATAGATTGAAAAAAATGGTCATAAATTAGTGTTTAGTTTATGGTCATACGAATATTGTTTTTATGTAGGGGTACGGTTTTGTGATGTACTGTGTGGAATGATTATGCTCTATAGTTTAACGACTTCATCTTTAAAACCCTAGCTCATGAGCATGTGATGGTTGTTATACAGCATGGAAAGTGTAAGGAATGGAAAGGTAATTTTTGTCACTTTTTGCAAATCACAACTATACTCTTTATTTCTGGCAATATAATAACAGGTTTACTAAATATTATCCCATATATAAGTTTGCAACTTATTTGTGCATTGTCACTTGTAAATTATGCTTTGGGTTATTTTCAAAAAAAAAAAAGTTAATTTTCTATTTTTAACCTAAGGGTTTTTACTTTTTACAATTTTTACCTTATACAATTTGTTTTTTTAACTTTAACCCAAAACTTTTCATTATTTGCAATTTAACTTCACAACTTTTGTCACTTATACTTTTCATCTTTCGCAAATTTTCGTTTTACGTATAGTTCTAAATTTTTCGAGTTAATACGACGCAACGTGCATGTGTGGTTCAACGTTTTTACCTCTATTTTTTCATGTTTGACAGGTTCGTCGCAACACGCATATCCTAAGTCGAGTCAGTGTTGGTGGTCGATGACGCTTGTGTGACATTAGTACTATTTGACACCGTTTTACGCCCCGACGCAACGCGGGGTGTGTTTTGGGGGGTTTTCAAAGAAAAAATGATTATGCATATGGTTGTCGTAACGTTGGCTTTGGGGGTTTTCCAAAAAAAAATGTTTTTTTTTACTTTTCACCCAAAAGTATTTCATAAATTACTTTTAACACAAAACTATTTGTTTTTTTACTTTTAACCCAAAACTTCTTCTCTTTTGCAATCTATCCTCATAACTTTGTTTACTTTCAACTTTAGTCCTTTATAGTTTTTATTTTCCGCAAATTTTTCTCTTTATGCTTGGTTCTAAATTTTGTGACTTAACAAATCGCAACGTGCGTCTTTGGTTTAAGGTTTTTACGTTTCGTTCTAAATTTGGCGAGTTAACACGACGCAACGTGCGTGTGTGGGCGAACGTTTTTACATCGTCTATTTTTTCCCTGTTTGACAGGTTTAACATAACGTGCGGGTCCTATATTGACTTAGTTATAACTAAAGAACCCCGCCGCATTGCGGCTGGTCGCAATCCTAGTTTATATAATTTTGCATGTAGATCAATTACAGTTCAAAGTGATAAGTTTGCAACTCGACTGTTTCTGAATGAAGAACTCGATGAAGTTAATCAGCTAAGGAGGAAGTTATTCAATTTACAGTTCTGTATTTCCATTTCCGTATTCCTGACCAACCAGTCAGTTAACTAAGTTAACTAATTCGTGCTTTGGTGAACTATAATGAGGTTGAAACCTCCATGCATGACTTCTATGAGACTTATGAATATTTTGGACAACTAAAATACTATTATTATAACTAACTAACTTAACAGAAATCACGAACGTAACTGTCTAATAGTTAAGACGTTCAAAACGAGAATCTGTCTACCAATAGTCCCTTTCGTACGAATGGCACATTCGTCTCAGACACTCTCATATGAACTGTTCGTATTTTCGTTCCCGTTATTCTGATTTCTGTGTTCCTTCTCACTGATTCTGTCGGGCAAGTTTAGACCCGTAAAACCACAAGACAGTCAGTGTCGAGACAGGTGCAAGAACAGAATACCTTTTCTGTTTATTTTTATCTAATACTTTCGTATTATACTAAGTACCTTAAATCCTATAACTTAATCCTCCAACTCCGATGCACGCCTTCGTTTGCCCGTAGGGTGACCTTGATGTTCCTGTACTAAATCCATCATAACCTTGGCGTTCCTATACTACGCCTAGCTACTCCTGCCAAAACTACGCTCACGAGATTTCTACTGAAGATATAGCAAAACAGTGAGTATACTCGAACACCCTCTTTTCCGTTTTACACTTTGGGTGCAATATATTTATCTATAAACCTACACAGTTACACTTAGACTTTATCAAAATGCACAAACAATCCAATAAATGCATGCATGCATACGTTATACTTGATACTTTAAATATGGGTTTGTACGTTTTGTGTTGAACTTGTCATTAACTTCTTACGAGCCTACCCTTAACATGTATAGCTCTATAGGAGTAACATACCGCCTGTGAACGTTGGGTCATGTTAAGTCTTTTACTTGCGTTAAACTTTGGGTTGGCTTGTTTCTTCACATGCCAGTTTAACGTTGATCTGGAATAACTAGTTTGCCATGTGGATTCGTTTAAACTTATTTACTCATGCTATATCAAAACTTCTATACTAGCCAATATGTTGTATTGAACCACGTATTTTTAACATATTGCAGGTTGATGATGATATTAAAATGGGCGTAGCGTTGATGCTTTAGATACACATCTAGAATTAATTAGGTTATTTTGTTGTATCGAATTTTGTACTATGTTGTATTTGTTTCGTTGTTGTATTTGAATTTCTGTTGTATACGAATTTCCAAGAATTGTAATGTGACAAGCTATTATGAAATGAAATCAGTTTATCTTAATTCTATTGTCACTTTTAGTGTTGTGTGTAATGAGCATGCTGGTGTTGAGAAAAAGAAGTCTGATGTTGTGAATCAGAAATCAACCAAGGTTAAATATAAACAAACTTGGAAGCCGAAAATGTCAAAGGTTGAATCACAACAATCTTGGAAATCAGTGACACCCAGATTTAGGACAACAAAAAGTTGGAAAACAGTAGTTAATGCAACAAAACCAAACTAGTTTTGGAAACCAAAAATTGTTGTTCAAAATCAAAAAAATTCAAAATGAATCAAAATTTTATAAAAGGAATGTTTCAAAAGGTCAAATTTGGGTGGCTAAGAAACAATTGATTTCTGTGAGTGATAATGGAAATGAAGATGTTTTTGAGAAAAAATGAACAAAACTATTCAGTTTTACCTGGAAAGATTCATGTTCAGTTACCTGAGTCAAAACAGGGTTGGGTTGCATTGTTCAAATGATCAAATTAGTTGAATGTGCAGGTGCTCCCGAAGACAACTGAATGTCAACAAGAGGAGTATTGGAGCAGCCTGGCACAAGAGGAGGAAGCTGCTGATCCCTACGACTGAATACAGGGAGTTTGTTCGTTTCTATATATAAATAAACCATATTTCAATAACCCTAAAAATAGAAAATTTTCAAACCAAAAATATTTTTTTATTCTGTCAAAAATTGAAAAATGAAAAAATATGTTTGTTTTTAAATTTTGTCAAAAATTCAAAAATTTGAAAAATGTTGATTAAATATGCCGAAACCTTCACGGTGGAATAAACATGATTATTTCATAATTGTAAATGGTCTTAACATTGTTAAAAATCAATGTGTTGTAAATCATGGGGGTATTTTCTGCAAAACAGAGCATGTGAAGCAGAAAATAGATGGCGAGACAAAGCTATCTACATCGGTTATCAAATTTTCTCAAATGTTTTGAATTTTAGGGGGAGTAAGAAAAATTTCAGAAAATACAAAAATATTTGAAAATTTGAAAAAGCCAAAAACAATAGAAAATGCAAAAAAAAGTTTGTGTGTAATAAGAGGAAATGATAGTACATCAGTAGACAATCACAGTACGCTAAAGAAATGGAAAGTCAAATGTGATAAACGGTCTCACTGATGATATGCCAGTAGGTTTTTACACGCTTAGTAGATTGATCTTGGGATATAAACCTAAATATCAATACTTTCTTATCTCGTGGGGAACATCTCTCGGATATATGGGTAACCCCCAAAATCTTGTTTGAGAAATTGCCAGATTCTGAGATACTAGGTTTTTATACTGTTTGATATCTGGGGTATTATACCTGATCTTCTGATATTGCGGAAGCAATGGCCTAGACCTCGTATAATACTTTACGCGCTTTAAAAGCTTACCCTCTGCATAAAAATTGAGAAAATATCGAAAGATACATATCAAGTGCAGTTGTAAAGAAGATCCCTAAGTGGGACACACCTAAAGTCGAGCCTTCATCTCTTTGACTGAACGGTAGTTCATACCTGAGCATTCAAGGTCTCACACTAACCCAGAGTACAGATATCAATATAGTATATTCACCTGTAAGATTGAATCTAGGGTATCTTGTTACCGGAGTATATTCTGAGGTGGGACACACAGATATGTTAAATGCTACACTAATCTTGTGACAATCGTCACTTTTCTGTACATTCCGTACATTAATTAAACAATAATCTGTGCTTAAATAATTGTGCATGATCTAGTTTACAAGTCAAATGAATTTTTGATTACTGTTATATACATACAATGGCATTTCATATTCGTTGCTACATGCAACACGATATAGTGCAAATAATGCGCAGTACATAATTGGCATCATTACCAGACAAACAAAAATGCTGACAAAGTTCAGTACATAAACAAACAATATTTTGAGGCCTGTATGAGCCAGAGATGACGTAATTACACTAGTATAGTGTGTAGGGAAGTAAGGACCACAAAACTGCATGCCTAAGTGATAGACAAAGTGCGGAAAGTGCCTAAAACACACTAAAAGTGCAGAATTCTGCAGAAAATAACTAAAATTCAGCATTGTAATGTGCTAGTATAGTGCAGAAATATGGCAGAATGGTCCTGTATACTTTCCTAAGTGCTGGGAATAATTTGTGTTACAAAAGTATATATAAAAGACATTATTCGGACTAATTAAACACTTTAACGGGACGGTACCTAACCGGATAACCGGACATTACCCGGAACACTAAATTTTTGTCAATAACAATGTTTTACTACTTTTGGCTAGTCATGATCCCCGTTTGCCATAACACCCACTAAAAATAGTCAAACTAACAAGTATAGATTAGTTACTTACAATCTAACTACCATTTACCATTTAGTTGAAAATTTTGCAAACAAGCCCCCCCCCCAACCGAATTTTCGGTCCTTGTGGACCCACCAAATTCTCCACACCATGCCTCCCATATCTTGTGAGATTATATTTCAATTGTTTAATGGATCATTGCTTGTGAACATGAACAAGATATGTGGAAGTACTTCTATAAGTATGGTATGAAGATCACCACCATTACTACTCAAGATCACACTCACTTCACTCACTCTCCTCTCTCTTTCTCGGCCACACTTGACCGCCACCACCACCACCATACAACCACCACCATCTTCCATTTTCTAGTCTCTTTTGAGCTTGTAAGGTTATACAAGAAGGCTTGCTACTTGCGGAGCATCAAGGGAGCTTTGTTCTTACTTGTTTCTTCATCTTTTCTCATCATCTTTGCACTAGAATTTCTACCATAGCCTAGTGCTAGTAGTAAGTTTCTTTACATCTTGTTTCATCTTGTTCTTAGTCAAAATAAGTAATATGATATTATTGTTTTTGCTACATATGTTTACTTGGCATATTAGCACATTGTTTTACATTACATTTTCTGCTATGTATGTAGACTGAGCATGCTAGCACATTGATTTACACGACTTTTCTGCATCGTATGTTAACTTAGCATACTTAGTACATTGTTTTCATATAACATGTTTACATTTGGTATAACATTTGGTTTGCACAAACGGGACTTATATACATTCATTAACATTAGCTACGCCGCTCGGTAGTAAGTAATGGTACCATAGGACTTGACAAATCCCGTTCCTGACATCCTAGGTTTGTTTCGGTGAAAGGAATGACTGAATCCGATAACATTTCTTTTGATAACCTTGACTTAGGGTTATCCATCTGTCTCAAGGCTTGAATGTATGCGTTAACTTACCACATAAATGTTTGTATCATTTAAAACATGCTTTTACTTTGCAAAACATAACATTTTGATATACTCAAAATACTTTGTTTTGTACATTTATACATTTGGTTTAAGTGAACACATTTTACTTAACATACATAACATTTGTTACACATACATGACTACATGACTACATTTTGGACTTTTAAACATACAACAATGGTTTAGACAAGAACATTTGATGGTTGGTTTAGACATGGACTTTATACATTGGTGGTTTGTTTAAGTGACTTAAGTAACGATATGTGTGTAGTATGATACAAGCATGGTGGATACGCCGCTCGTAGTTCCTAAATATAAGTGCTTGTATTGTATTACATGTCGTAGCATTATTTAAATCATTTAGTTTGGACTTATACATTTTGCACAAATAACATATTTTTCACAAGACTTTGTTTTACAAAAACAATTTGTTTTATACAACTTATTTTTACTCAGTTATTCTTTTAACCATACATTATTCTTTTATTTATACATATCTTCTGATTTTATCTCTTTTCAAATGATTTACAAAACAAAACAATTTACAAGGTTCATGACTGAATTTTATTAAACATTTTTCTAAAACCTAAGTCATGAATCCAATTTTCACAAAACCTATGTTACTCACAGGCATTTTTATGCTGACGTACCTATTTTCACATGTGTTTTCAGGAGCTGTTGCTTAGGATGTTGATCGTGTCACGCTAGGGTGGACTTGGGCCTTAGTGACATAAAATGAAGATGGACTTAGTTTAATTGTGAACTCTTGTTTCTTTTATTTTAAGACAATATATCTGTTTGGTTCTTGTTTTGAAACAATGTAATTCCACCTTTGGTTATGAATAAAATATTATTTTAATTACCATGGTTGTGGAACAATAATTCTGTTAAAACACTCCCCGACGTTTCCGCCATGATTTGATGTTTTACGTGGTCGGGGTGTGACAGAAGAGTTGGTATTAGAGCCAATGGTTATAGGGAATTAGGTTATTAGTAATGCTTTGACCTAGACTATAACCTTTCTAGGACCCCAACACAAGTTGTCTTGTGTTTAGATTTTAAAACATGCACTTCACCTATCCTTAGGTGATCACCAAAACAAGAACCCAATTTTCTGAAACGATTTTTGAAAAACAATCTTCTATTTTTAAATGATTTATTATATGGTTTTGAACCCTTTTTGATTTTTCAAATTTATTTTAAAATTTTTTTCATTTGTATTTGAATGATTCTTTTGGCCTTGTGCCTTCCAAGTTTTCAAAATCTCGTCAAAGTTTTGGGTTCTAAATAGTGTGAACACGTGCAAACTGGAAGGGTGAATGCCTGTACCTTGGTTTTCTGTCTAAGGCTAGAGTGTTCGTACAAATCCACATAATCGGACCAGTCACTCTTACTTGGGAACTCTTGGGGTGAGTGTTCACTTATAGGCGAGCATGTCTTCGCTAAGCATTATTTTTGGACCCATTTATTTTGATTAGTCACTGTGTGTCGTTTGTTTGCTTTGTGATACAGACGGATGACCACCATCTTTGCCTTTGTTGATTTTGTTTCCTCTCGTTCTTTTCATCTAATCACCTCACTCGTTTCCTATCATGTTTCCTCTTTTTAGCATGCCTCCTTGACGTGAAAACCCGTTAACAAATGCCGAAATGGCAGATATTCTGGCACAGCACATGGCTGCCGCAATCCCAAACATTATCGCTCAGGTGAACCAAGCCAATAACAATCAGAACGCTCCTTGTAACTTCAAGAGTTTTAATTCGGCTAAACCACTCAAGTTCAGTGGTACCGAAGGGGCAACTGGGCTCCTTCAATGGTTCGAGAGCATTGAGAGTACTTTCCGCCACGTTCTTGTAGGATCGGTTTTGATACCGTTCGATTGCGTAACGAACGTTCGACGTGCGGAATCCGTGAACGTACGTGACCGAACACACAATAACGTACACTAATCGGTGATTCTATTTATGATGTGACGAATACAAGCTCCATGAATCACGTTTTGACACTTTCTCTCTCTAGTTTCTCTCTCTAAGCACCTAGCTCTCCAAGCTCTAATGTGGCAAAAGTCTTCCAAAAGTCTTAAACTTTACAACTAAATGATCTATTTATAGGCTAAGGGATATAATGAGAAATCTCATTATTTACAAAATTGCCACCTTGCCTCTCTAACTAGATATAACACTAAAAGCTTAGAATTCTTCGGTTACTGCTACGGACTAGATTGACGGAGGCGATAGACAGATAATGCACTAACAGACTCCCCCTTGGATATTGCCGTAGTCAATCTCGTAGCGCCTTGTCTTTCTCTCTCTCTAACAGAATCCCCGTGGATCTGTCTTCAGGCTCCCCCTTTCATCAAGCTTCCGTGCTTTTGGGATCGACACCTGGATTTCCGTATACAAGCTCCTCCAAAATATTTATCTGGCTTTTTGAATCCACGCTTCCTCTTGCGTTGAGCTCGTCTTCAGACTCCCCCTTAGACTTAGTTGTCGGGATCGTAGTCTGGCTTTCATCGATTCACAATTTCAGGATCAATTCCTGGCTTTGTTCTGCATCTGCTCAGGATTTGAAACCTGGTTAACCTGCACATCCTCTACCTCAACATAAGTTTCACAAATTTATAACAGTTAGATTTAAAAAACTTACTGGTAGAAATCATTAACTTATCAATCTGTATAGTTACAACAAGTTCAAATGAATGACCTTGATTAACTAAGCATACAACCTTTTAAAACATTTGTATATGACATTCAAAGTTTTCAACATATTCTCCCAATCCTGTTCATCATGTTTAGCACTCGAATTTTGAATATCAGCTCTTCAACATCAGTTGTCGAAAATCTTTTTGACTTTTCAAAAATTTATGCTAAAACACTCCGAAAATCTTTTTGGATTTTTGTTTTTGAATGAAATGCAGTAAACAAATATATACAGATAATATTTTTGTGAGTTTGTGTAAGAGGATCATATCAGTTCATGAGACAAATCACAAGCACCGTTAAGCTTTAATCATTTTAAGTTCTAAACGATTCACGTAGATTGACGATATAGTTGTCCACTTAAATTTTCACACAATTTTCAATCTATTCAGGATACGATTTAGATGTTTTATGAACTTAGCTCAACTCATGTGTCCCACCTCTTGAATATACTCCCGTATCCAGAATCCCAATATTCAGTCTTACAGGTAAGTATACTACAATGATATCTGTACATAAATTAGGGGTTAAATGTGAGAACTGAGGGATCTCAGGTCGATACTTCCGTATGCGCAGAGAGATATCAGTTTCGACTTTGCAGTATGTCCACTTTAGAGGATCTTTTTAGCTACAACAGATGATTATCAATTTTATTGTCTAATCAGCTGAGGGCTTTATGCTATGTTTCAAGCATTTTAGGCAAAGCATTATTCAAGGACTAGGTCAGAACTTCCGTTCAGCAGAAGTCCCGGAATAATACCCCGGACATCATCGAGTATAAAAACCTAGTATATCAGAATACGAGACCTTTCAAATGAGATTTCAAGGGTTACCTATATATCCAAGTAGTGTTCCCCACGAATTTCGCAAGTTTGGAATTTTAGGTTTATATCCCGAATAAATCTACTAAATGTACGAAAACCTATCGACACATCATCAGTGAGACCGTTTATCACATTTGACATTACATTTCTTTAGCGTACTGTGATAGTCCACTGATGTACTATCATTTCCTCTTTTCTCAACAAAACTCATTTTTGATTTTTCAATGTTTTTGGTATTTTCAAATTTTCTAATTTTTAAAATTTTTCTCCCCCTAAAATCAAAATATGTTTCAATTTTGATTTTCAAGGAAAATTTGAAAATTATACAAATAAAATGACAAACTGATGTCGAATCACTTCAATTCGCCATTCATTTGGCATAAACAATCAGAACTCCCCCTGACAACAAACTATTTTCTCATTTAGATTTCAAAACACTTAAGTTTGTTTAAATCAAAATGGTTTTTCCGGAAAATTTGTTTTGTGTTTCATTTCACAAATTCGGGGTCATTTCATCACATTGTTTTCCTTTAATCACTTGACGGAAAGAAAAATCAAGTACAATTTAATGTCCTCCGATTACTCTTCTATAATTCGAAATATCACAGTTACCAACCTGTGAATTTCTCAAGAAAGATGCCGATACCTGTTCCACACTTACCAACCTGGGAACTCTGGCAAGTCAGGGTTTTTCATTTGAAAAGATTCACCCAAGCCTGACCAGCCTTGGGTGTTTTTGACAATTTTACCTCAAAACTTGGCTCTTCTGGTTTTAACGAACCAGAATCATTGCCTGAATGTGGCTTATCTGACTTTGATAAGTCAGATTCATCGCCGACATGTGGCTCCTTTGTTTCCGAAGAAACAGAGTCATTGCCACCAGATTTTACCTTCTTCTTTATCTCCTCTTTTGTCCTCAGATTTGTATCTGATTAATTCACCTTGCTTGACTTTGCAATCGAGGGAGTTGATTCAACAGAACTCTTATTCGATCTGTCCGGTGAACCTGAGGACTGGTGAACCTGAGGACAAAATCCTTTCGAGATACTCTCGTGCTTTCTTCCTCTTCTTTCTCAGTTTGTCTTTCTGCCCTTGTGAAAGCTTCACTTTCTTTTCTTGAACTTTAGGTTCTTGGACCTTCTGTTCTTTGACTTTCTGGTCTGAAACTCTCAGTTCCTTGGGCTTGACATTGACTGGTTTCTTTGCCAATTTCTGAAATTCAACCCTTGATCTTCCCGTCGATCTTCTCGGGCAATCTCTGGCAATATGTCCTTTGATATGACAATTATAACACCTTCTTGTTTCAAATCTCCGGCTTTGGTAGTTAACAGCAATGTGTCCTTGATAGCCACAAGAATAACACACTCTGTTATCATACCTCTTCTCTCTTTCATATCATACACCATTTTCATACCACACACTTAAATCATAGCATTGAGTTGCCTTGTGGTAGTCATTTCTCTTCTTGTATCTTTGATTTGGCATTTGAGCACTGTGGTCAAACCTGCACCACTTATTACCAACATTTTGTAAGTTTTCATTTTTAAATTTTTGTGATTTTTTATAATGATTGGATGATTGATCTGATGAGCTTTTATTTTCTTTTTGAAAATTTTTCGATTTTTTATCTTTTTGTTTCTGTTCCACACTCTTCTTTACAGGCTTTTGCGTTGAGCATTCACCTTTCTCAGTAAAATGTAAAACCGTATTTTTAAACATTTCATTTAATTTCAAAAATGTTTTTCTTTTTTCATCTTTTTCTTTTTCATCATCAGATTTGTCATCACAATCTTCAATTTCGACCTTGTCACTTATTGGAACAGAATTGATCGGTTTTGGACAGGGAAAATTCAAACTATCTGATGTAATCACAAAACCTTTCAATTTCTTTTCAAGTTCATCAATCTTGTTTCTTGAATTCGCCGCTTCTTTTTCAAGCTGAGAGATTCTTTCAAGATAGAACTTGATAATATTTTCATTTTCAATTTTAAGATTTTCAAGAACAGATTTTTCATTTTCCAAAACTTTTAACTGTTCTTGAAATTTTGTTTCATTTTCTTTCAGATTTTTGTTTTCCAATTTTATCCAGAAATCTTCATTTTCTAAAGATTTTCTTTTGCTTTCAAAATCTTTTTCATTTTCTTTCAAAATTTTGTTTTCTGATGTCAAACTGTTTAAATCTTTTAACAGTTTATCATTCTCAGATTTCAGCTTTTCACAGTTCAAGCGTAACTCCAAAATCTGTTCATCATCAGCCTTCTTCTCGATCTTCAGAGTATTGTTTTCCAATGTCAAACTCTCCACATCCTTCAAGAGTTTCACACTGTCTGCTTCTGATTTTTCACAATTCGAACATTTTCCATTCATCTTTTTCTCTTCCTTTTCTTTCTCCTTTCTCTCTTTTTCTTTTTCTTCTTCTATCATTTTCTCAGTCGGAGTTCCCCACCATTTGTGCTGCCAATACTCATCATCTTCTTTTATCTCCTTGATGATGGCTTCCAGATCAAGCGTGCTGTCATCAATCGCAATATTTCCATACTCATCAAGATAACACTCCCTGTTCGGATCCCACCTTCTCGCTCTTCTAACATCCAGATAGATACGAGAAATCCTCAAGATTCTGTTTTCAGCAATCATTTTTCGATAACAATACTTCTGCCCTTCAGTACGATCATCTTTCCACGGAATAGGTTCATCGTTATTTGCCATGAATGCGTAACCCACCGCATCTTCTTCCGGTAGAACTTCCTTACTCCAATCGTACCCCTCATCATCGTAAATCACAGCGAGAGCCCTCGATTTGTCTCTGTTGTCTTCAGTCTACTTTAATCTAGGCGGCTCGGATTTATTCTGATGATAGATTGCCTTTTTGTAGTAATCATCTCGAAACGGATTCTCTGACTCATCAACGTATGCATTTCTGCATTCCCGCTTGAAGTGACCCTTCTGCTTACACTTAAAACATGTCACCTTTGACTTGTCGAACCCTAACTTTGTAGACGGACCACCGATCGTCTTTCTCCTAGTAATCTCCATGAAGCGTTGTGCACGTCGAACTGCACTTGCCATCGCCCAACGAATGTCGATCAGCTCCATTTCTTCGGGGTCTATCTAATCGTAATCTTCTTTTATCAGATTTGTATTCCCGATCTTTCCAGCCACCAACCCTTCGTATGATTCCAACGCAGATGCCAAGAAAACCATTTGTTGCTTAGCCGACTCCTCATCAAAATTCTGTGCGTTCTTCAAATCTATGGCAATGTTGCAGGAAAACTTCGCATCAGAATGATTTGCAGAAGACGAAGATCCACTGTGATAACCACTGTGACTTCCGCTGCTTGGACTGCTTTGACTTTCTTTACTTGCTGAAGAAACATTCTCATCAGAAAATGCAGTTTTCGGAGAAGTAGCTTTCGGCATCAAACTTTTTGGATAGTACAGATCCAGGTTTTGCTGATAAGATGAGTGATTGACTTTGTATGTTTTCTTCAGTTCTAGCTCATGACTTTCAAGTCTCTCAATCACCAAATCTGGAGTTAAATCTTCAGGAGCAATAGTGTTCTTCAACATCAGTGCGTAATATCTCCAATCCACTTCATCTGGTAGTGAATCGAACAGTTTTTCAACAAGTTCTTCATCAGAATACGTGATCTTATGTCGTGCAAGCTCCAGCTTCAGATGACCAAACCTTTCAATCATTTTGCAAACCGATTCATTTTTAAGACAACCAAACATGTCGAACTCTTTTCTAAGCAGTTTCGTTTTATTTTTTACAATCTCTTTACTTCCTAGACACTTCTTCTTGAGTTTTTCCCATAAATCTTTTGCATTGGAGTAGTCTATCAACGAAATGATGTCTTCCCGCACTGACTGAAACAGTAATGCCACACACTTTTGCTCGGCTACAAATCCTTCAATTTCTTCAGCTGATCTCAATGCTTCACCATTCTTCTTTCCATTTGCATATCCATTTTTCATACTTTTCCAGCTTGCAAATGCGAATGCCATCAGCCAGTCTTCGAATTTTGTAGACCACCTACTATAGTCTTCTATGGCCATCAGCTTCGGAGGTTTGTTGAATGTACCAAATGCAGTCTCCGACTCCCAAGCTTCTTTCTTTTTCTCTTTTGGTGGACTCTCGTTCGTATTGCGCGAAGACGTATCATTGTTTCCAGAACTTCCTGTGAATGCATACATGTCGCTGAAAGGATTCAAGAAAATATCATCCATTTTGAACAGTACCTGCAAAATCAACCAACACTTAGAAAAATTTTTGAAATTTTTGAAAAACAGGACACAAAAGCGGATCTATCTGTATAGGTGACAGATAAGCGGATCTGTATGGTTCAGATAAGCGAACCAAATAAGCGAATCTGTTTGAGCGAACCTAACAATGTCAAAAGAGCGGACCAGAAATTGTCCTTTCGAGCGGACCACTAACTGTCCGAATGAGCGGACCAGATAATGTATGTTCGAGCGAACCAGTGATTGTTCGTTCGAGCGGACCAGAAACGTCTATACGAGCGGACCTGAATGTGTCTGCTCGAGCGAATCTATCAGTGAATTTGTCTGAAAAGCGAACCAAACAAGTTATTTCGAGCGAACCTGTTGTGAATTACGAGCGGATCTTATCACTTATGTCTGAAAAAGCGAACCTCTTGTGTTCGAAAAAGCGATCCTATGTTTTTACCCTGTTTTAACCATTTTTAGTCCGAATTTTAACTTAAAATTTTCTAGGGTTTGTTATTAGTATGTTTTACACGTTATATTCCATTTTCAGACAATTTTAACCGTAGGAACCACTTCAAATCGAAAAAGTATGAAAGAAAGAGAGTAGAAATCAGAGAATTCGGTAGAATCAAGCTGTAGTAGTATGAACTCCTCGTCTTGAGCTCTGATACCACTTGTAGGATCGGTTTTGATACCGTTCGATTGCGTAACGAACGTTCGACGTGTGGAATCCGTGAACGTGCGTGACCGAACACACAATAACGTACACTAATCGGTGATTCTATTTATGATGTGACGAATACAAGCTCCGTGAATCACGTTTTGCCACTTTCTCTCTCTAGTTTCTCTCTCTAAGCACCTAGCTCTCCAAGCTCTAATGTGGCAAAAGTCTTCCAAAAGTCTTAAACTTTACAACTAAATGATCTATTTATAGGCTAAGGGATATAATGAGAAATCTCATTATTTACAAAATTGCCACCTTGCCTTTCTAACTAGATATAACACTAAAAGCTTAGAATTCTTCGGTTTCTGCTACGGACTAGATTGACGGAGGCGATAGATAGATAATGCACTAACAGTTCTGTGTCATGAGAATCGGAAGGTCGAGTTTGCTTCTAGCGTATTTCAGAAGAGGGCTTTGACATGGTGGAACGGGGTTATGAGAGACCGTGGTGCTGAAGTTGCTTAGGCACAAACATGGGCTGAACTTAGAGCTCTTATGATGAGGGAGTTTTGTCCTTGTCATCTGCGAGCGTTGGAGAGGGAGTTTGATGATTTGAAACAAGAAAGTGGTGAGCACAGGGCGTATACTGACCGGTATGAGGAGTTAAGCTTACTTTGCCCAACAATGGTTACCACACTCGATAAGGCTATCGAGAGATACATCGATGGTCTACCTGAATCCGTGCAAGACATCGTTACTGGTAGTAATCCTACCACTGTCCGTCAGGCAATCGAGCTATCTGCGACGTTGACTGAGTCGCAGATTCGAAAGGGTAAGTTGCACAGAAAGGGTGACAAGAAGGGTAAGAAGCAGGAGTCTGATAAGAAGGATAGAAAGAAAGGTAAAAACAAGCAAGGTAAGGATTCGGGTTCTGCAAAGGGGTCTAGGAAGCGGAAGGCTTCCCAAAACTATGTTGTTACTGCACAGGCTCAAGCTGCGCAAAATCAGCCTGCGCAACAACCTGCCAAGAGGCCTTATCTTGGCAATGCACCTTTATGCAACAGGTGTAACGGCCATCACCTACCCCACCTCCAGTGTCTTCATTGCACCAACTGTGGAAGAAACGGTCATCTTGCTGCTACATGCCGCATTCCAGTCAACCAGAATCAGGCAGTTCAGAACCCGGCTCAATAAGTTGCTCAGCCTCCTGCTCAGCAACAAGGTCAAGCAGCATGACCTCACTTCCCACCAGGTTCTTGTTACAACTGTGGGGATCTGACCCACTACCGTAACCAGTGTCCAAGATTGGTAAATGCAAATCCAGTTCAGGCTCAGGCTCGTGGATGAGCTTTCAACATGAATGCACAAGAGGCGCAAGCAGACAATGATGTGGTGAACGGTACGTTCTTTGTTAATAATCAACCTGCGTCTGTTCTTTTTGATTCAGGGGCCGATAAGAGTTTTGTGTCGTTATCTTTTGAGCCCTTGCTTCGCGTGTCTAGAACGAAACTAGGTAAGCCTTTGATAGTCGAAGTTGCGAGTGGTTAACCCGTTGTTCTTGATTCTGTTCTTCGCAACTGCCAGTTGAACCTTAACGACCATCTTTTTCCTATTGACCTCACGCCTATGCAACTTGGAAGCTTCGACATTATTGTGGGTATGGATTGGTTAGCCAAGCGTCGCGCAGAGGTAGTTTGTTTTGAGAAGATCGTTCGTATGCCGCTTTCGTCAGGTGAGGTACTACAGGTTCGTGGTGAGAAACCTGCTAGTCGTCTCAAGCTTATGTCTTGTTTTCAAGCTTGGAAGTATCTGCGAAAGAACTATGTGGCCTTCTTGGTACATGTTACAGCAGATAAAGGCAAAGGTAAGTCTATGCAAGATATTCCTGTTGTTCGGGATTATCCGGAGTTGTTTTCTGAAGAGTTACAAGGTCTACCCCCAGCACGCCAAGTCGAGTTCCGTATTGATCGCGTACCTGGTGCAAATCCTATTGCCAGAGCTCCATATCGTCTTCCACCGTCTGAGATGCAAGAGCTATCTAAGCAGCTTCAAGAGCTTTCTGACAAAGGCTTTATCCGTCCAAGTTTTTCTCCTTGGGGTGCTCCCGTTCTTTTTGTCAAGAAGAAGGATGGATCATTCAGAATGTGTATCGATTATCGTAAGCTGAATAAGATTATCATCAAGAATCGATATCCCCTTCCTCGCATTGATGATCTCTTTGACCAGTTATAGGGTGCTACTTGCTTTTCGAAGATCGATCTTCGTTCTGGGTATCATCAGCTTCATGTGCATGAAGAGGATATTCCTAAGACAGCATTCCGCACTCGATATGGGCACTATGAGTTCACAGTCATGCCATTCGGTTTGACCAATGCTCCTGTTGTTTTCATGGACTTAATGAATAGGGTTTGTAAGCCTTATTTGACATCTTGATATATTCTAAGACGCAAGCTGATCATGAGCAACATCTACGTCTTACTCTGGAACTCCTAAAGAAAGAGCAACTTTTTGCCAAATTCTCCAAGTGCGAATTTTTCCTTAAGGAAGTTCAATTTTTAGGACATATTGTCAACGAACAAGGTATTTATGTAGATCCCTCCAAGATCAGTGCGATTAAGGATTGGGATACACCTACTACTCCTACTGAGGTTCGTTCCTTTCTTGGTCTTGCGGGTTATTACCGCCGCTTTATAGAGAACTTCTCGAAGATTGCAGTTCCTCTAACTGCTCTAACTCAGAAGAACAAACCCTTTGAATGGGTTTCTAAGCAAGAAGAAGCGTTTCAGACCTTGAAGCAGAAGCTTTGTGAAGCACCTATTCTGACTTTGCCTGAGGGCAATGATGATTTTGTTGTTTATTGTGATGCATCGAAATTGGGTCTTGGCTGTGTTATGATGCAAAGGAACAAAGTCATAGCCTACGCATCAAGACAGTTGAAGGTGCATGAGAAAAACTACACCACTCATGATCTTGAGTTGGGTGCAGTTATTTTCGCTCTTAAAATCTGGGACATTATTTGTACGGTACAAAATGCGTGGTTTTCACTGACCACAAAAGTCTTCAGCATATCTTCAATCAGAAAGAACTCAACATGAGGCAAAGACGTTGGGTTGAACTCCTAAACGACTACGATTGCGAAATTCGCTACCATCCTGGTAAAGCGAATGTTGTGGCTGACGCATTGAGTCGTAAGGAACGTACTAAGCTTCATTGTGTTCATGTTCAATCTGATATTCAAGCTCGATCCGATATTCAAGCACGCATTTCTCAGGCTCAACATGCTTGTGTTTCACAAGACTTGATGGGTAAGGAATTACCCTATCACATTAAGCCTGATCTTGTACTGAAGGAAGATGGATCGTATTACTTCATGGACCGTTTGTGGGTCCCAAGCCAAGATGATCTTCGCACTTTGCTTATGGATGAAGCCCATAAGTCTCGTTACTCTATTCATCCTGGCTCAGACAAAATGTATAAGGATCTTCGTACTCAGTATTGGTGGCCTGGTATGAAGAAGGATATTGCCTTGTACGTTTCAAAGTGCCTTACTTGTCTTAAGGTTAAGGCTGAACACCAACATCCTTCTGGTCTTTTGGAGCAACCAGAGATTCCAGTTTGGAAATGGGAAAACATCGCTATGGATCTCATTACCAAACTTCCGCACACTAAGAAAGGTCATGATGCCATCTGGGTAGTTGTTGATCGTCTTATTAAGTCAGTGCATTTCTTGCCAATCCATGAGGATTTTTCTGCTGAAAGGCTGGCTAAAATTTATGTGGATGAAATTGTGTCTAGACATGGTGTTCCTTTGAACATTATTTCTGACAGAGATGCTCGCTTCTCTTCTCGTTTTTGGAGAACCATGCAATCTGCTATGGGGACCCAACTTAATCTGAGCTCGGCTTATCATCCACAAATAGATGGCCAAACTGAAAGAACAATCCAGACTTTGGAGGATATGCTTAGAGCTTGTGTGATCGATTTTGGTGGTAGTTGGGATTCACATCTCCCATTGATTGAATTCTCCTACAACAACAGTTATCACTCCTGCATCAACATGGCTCCTTTCGAGGCTCTCTATGGTCGAAAGTGTCATTCACCAGTCTGCTGGAATGAGATAGGTGAGGCTCAGCTTACTGGACCTGACCTCATTCTAGAAAAAACTGATAAAGTTAAGAAAGTTCGTGATAACCTACAGACAGCTTGAAGCCGTCAAAAGAGTTACGCGGATCAAAGATGCAAGCCATTGGAATTTCAAGTCGGTGATCATGTATTACTTAAGGTCTCACCTTGGAAAGGTGTGATCAGATTTGGAAAGAAAGGAAAAGTTGGACCTAGATATGTTGGACCATTCAAGATCGTCGAAAGAATCGGCAAGGTAGCCTACAGACTTGATTTACCTCCTGAACTTGGAAATGTTCATCCAACCTTCCATGTATCCAATCTCAAAAAGTGTCTAGCTGATGAGAACCTCCACATACCGCTTGACGAGATTCGTGTTGATAAAACACTCCATTTTGTTGAGAAACCTGTGGAAATTTTGGATCGTGAAGTCAAATGGCTTAAACGCAAACGCATTCCTTTGGTTAAAGTTTACTGGGAATCTAAACGTGGACCTGAGTTTATTTGGGAACGTGAAGATCAAATGAAGGCGAAGTATCCGCATCTTTTCCCACGAGTTTCCTCTAAACAAATTTCGGGACGAAATTTCCACAAGTAGGGGAGACTGTGACATTTGTGCTTTTAATCATTGTAAACAATTCAGTTATCAATGAAATAAAGTTATTTGATCCCAATGTTTGTTTGTTTATGTTTGATGTTTTTCATATTTTGGTTTTTTTTATTGTATTTCAAACTCTGTATCGCTTTCTAGAGGATTATACGCAAACTGGTGCTTAAACGTAATCAGTTAAACGCGACAAATACTCCGGAACATCAATTTATGCTTAACATACCTTAAATAACCTTTACGTAACTTAGAAATAAGTTTTGAAGGCTTTGGTATGGCAAAATCAAGTTTATTCGCTCATAGGGACTAAAATTGACAAACTGCGAAAGTATGTCGATTTGAACTGTAACGAACATTCTGGAACATGGCCATAAGTTAAACACACCTTAAATATCCTTTACATAGCTTAGAAATAGGCTTTGAGGGGTTCGTGTGCTAAAATAAACTTTATGCTCATTCAGGGACTAAAAGCGTCAAAAAGTGAATAAGTTTGCATTTTCGCGCATAACTTACGTTCTAAATACATCCGGACATCCAAAAATTTATGTAAGCATTAAAATATTTTATTTTAGTGTTTGGCATGAGAGAAATCCATTCGTCGCGCAATTTGGGTCGTTTTTCGCGCTTATGCGCATTCCGTCGTAATTAAGCAAACATCGCGATCGTACGACCAAACGAACCTACATCCGGCATATTTTTGAGCATGTTTCATGTCCACAATGTTTAAGCATCATTTTAGGGCCTTATTGTTGGCTTAACGGGCCTTAAACATGTCGGAAATGGCTTTAAACACCAACAGGGACTGAAACTGTCATTTTTTCAAAGTTATTTGCTGATCAGAACTCCAGGCGGGGCGCGTAAGGTTTGGTTATACCTTACGCGGGGCGCGAGGGCCTCCCAGATATGCAGAATTGTTGCAAACAGCTGTTTACAGCTGTTTAAACCACTTGCAAATAGTTTTTGGAAAACAATGGACTAAATCTAGGGGCTCTAATGGTTTTGTAAAACAATGGGCCCATGTGTACGGCCTAGATCGAAGCACGTTTCTCGACGAACGATCCTAACGGTTGTGCCATGCCTATATAAACCCAATCCATTTCATTCATTCCTCACATTTGATCTGATTCAAGCTCTCTAAGTGGAAGTATATGCTTCCTACCTGAGAGAGAATCGGGTCAAATCTTGCGGGGACCTTCTTTAAGTATTCTTTCGCGTTTTTCGTTCATTTTAGCGTTAAAGTCAAACTGCGTTTGACTTTCTGCATTGACCAGTTTATGGCCAACGAGAAGTTCGTTTGAACTTCATAACGTGAGCGTAATCATGATGGTTATAGTCCCTAGTGACTATACCTACTGATTACCACGTTATCTAGACTCAGTGACGAGTCGTAGTTTCGGCCAAAATGCGTATTCTTGCATATTTTGTAACCAAACTACTTGTGGGTATTAAGACCCTTTGTCTTGATATCAAACCTGTTTTTAAACCTCGTTAAAACATGTTTCAACATGTTTAACTCGTCACTTTTAGAATTATGCTTGTCTAGGGTCGTAAAGGTAAGCGATCTAAACAATCGCTTATACTTTCGAACCCGACCCATTTGGTCGATCATTAGGATCCGACCAAACACTTTAGGTGACCATAGTTGTATAGGGAATAACCTTCCGAGGTTATACCTTATGGTCATGTCGTTTAAGTAGTTGTATGATAAGTAGTTCCTATGCCTTAGGAAAATTACCAAAATACCCTTTTCGCGCCAAAATTCATTTTTAAGCCTATATAACGTAATTTTTGACATCTAAACTGATTTAACAACAATATTAAACATGTTAAGGCATATCTTGCTTGTCATAGGGCTAGTTAGGCGTTCCGAACGCGTTTTATGCGAACGACGCGTTAAAGTGGCATAAGCTACCTAAACGGGTCGTAACGGGTCAAAAGCACTTAGGATAGGTTTCGTTTTAGTATGCAGGCTTGTTAAACCATGTTACATAAGTTCCCCCACTTATTTGGTTTACAAACCCACGTACTACCCGATCCTCCGAATAGGTCCTTTTATTAATATAGATGTCTATATTAGGTGCCGTTTGAATCCTTGATCTTCTAGCTTGCTTCTAAAGTCTATTGAGCAATCCCAAGTGAGTACATAGACCCCTCTTTTACTGTTTTCCAAACATTTTGGGGTGAAACACATGTGCCTACCTGTTACTTTCGTGCTTTTCATGTTTTCACATCATATGCTTACTATGTTCTTTAGTACACTTATAGTACATGATTTCATTACATTGTTTTGCTATGTATATTAACTTAGCATGCTAACACCTTGATTTCATTACATTGTTTTTGCTACATATGTTTACTTGGCCTATTAGCACATTGTTTTACATTACATTTTCTGCTATGTATGTAGACTGAGCAGCTAGCACATTGATTTACACGACTTTTCTGCTTCGTATGTTAACTTAGCATACTTAGTACATTGTTTTCATATAACATGTTTACATTTGGTATAACATTTGGTTTGCACAAACGGGACTTATATACATTCATTAACATTAGCTACGCCGCTCGGTAGTAAGTAATGGTACCATAGGACTTGACAAATCCCGTTCCTGACATCCTAGGTTTGTTTGGGTGAAAGGAATGACTGAATCCGATAACATTTCTTTTGATAACCTTGACTTAGGGTTATCCGTCTGTCTCAAGGCTTGAATGTATGCGTTAACTTACCACATAAATGTTTGTATCATTTAAAACATGCTTTTACTTTGCAAAACATAACTTTTTGATATACTCAAAATACTTTGTTTTGTACATTTATACATTTGGTTTAAGTGAACACATTTTACTTAACATACATAACACTTGTTGCACATACATGACTACATTTTGGACTTTTAAACATATAACAATGGTTTAGACAAGAACATTTGATGGTTGGTTTAAACATGGACTTTATACATTGGTGGTTTGTTTAAGTAACTTAAGTAACGATATGCGTGTAGTATGATACAAGCATGGTGGATACGCCGCTGGTACTTCCTATATATAAGTGCTTGTATTGTATTACATGTCGTAGCGTTATTTAAATCATTTAGTTTGGACTTATACATTTTGCACAAATAACATATTTTTCACAAGACCTTGTTTTACAAAAACAATTTGTTTTATACAACTTATTTTTACTCGGTTATTCTTTTAGCCATACATTATTCTTTTATTTATACATATCTTCTGATTTTATCTCTGTTCAAATGATTTACAAAACAAAACAATTAACAAGGTTCATGACTGAATTTTATTAAACATTTTTCTAAAACCTAAGTCATGAATCCAATTTTCACAAAACCTATGTTACTCACAGGCATTTTTATACTGACGTACATATTTTCACATGTGTTTTCAGGAGCTGTTGCTTAGGATGTTGATCGTGTCACGCTAGGGTGGACTTGGGCCTTAGTGACATAAAATGAAGATGGACTTAGTTTAATTATGAACTCTTGTTTCTTTTATTTTAAGACAATATAACTCTTTGGTTCTTGTTTTGAAACAATGTATTTCCACCTTTGGTTATGAATAAAATATTATTTTAATTACCATGGTTGTGGAACAATAATTCTGTTACAACACTCCCCGACGTTTCCGCCACGATTTGATGTTTTACGTGGTCGGGGTGTGACAACTTGCACCCCAAATTAGAAGCTTGGTTACTACCTCAAGGCCTCCAACCATCACAGAGGCTATCGATTTAAGCGTTACGCTTACTGAAGAAGCTCTACGTGCGGGAGAATTTTCAGAATCTGAGGAGAAAAAGAAAGAGACTCACATGGAGTCATCTGGTAATAAGAAAAGGAAGTCTTCGAACCTAAAGGTAGGCACACAAGTCGGCTATGGAAGCTCTAAAGCAAACAAAAGAAAGAAAGTGAAACCGCCGCATGGCAGGAAAACTGATGGAGCCCAAATAAGGCCGGTGGTAAAATTTACACAGGGACTAAGCCGAGGTGCGGGGAATGCAATTTTCACCATGAAGGCCGATGTCTGAGGCCTAAGTGCGGGAAGTGTGGAAAAGAAGGGCACAGCAAGGATGCCTGTTGGGCGAAGGACCCAGATGGAAGAAATAAGAGAATACCAGGTTGCTGCAAATGTGGTGAAGCAGGGCACTTTAGGAAAGATTGCCCTAGGAAGAAACAAGCAAGGAAAGGTTTTCACTATCAGAGCTCGTGAAGCATGCCAGGATTCAGATGCGGTTACGGGTACGTTCCCTATTAACCAACCCTATGCATCTACTTTTAATTAATACTGGCATCAACTTTAACCTTGCATCCTTAAAACTTAAGAAATCGTTTGGCTTAGTTCCGAGTAAAATATACGTCCCGTATTCTTTAGAAATGGGCATATAGAAGGCTAGTTTAGACAAACGAAGCAATTAAGGATTATATTTAGGGACTCAGAACGCCGGAACCCTCTGTTACCGTTGACTTTAGAAGTCAAAATATGATAGTCAGCATGGATTAGATGTCCAAGTATAGAGCCCGAGAACATCCCCTTTATGGAAGGAGTACCAGAATCCTTTTATGAAGACTTACAAGGAACGCCCTCCGTAGCGACAAGAGGAGTTAGGATGAATCTCGTGCCAAGAGCGGCACCAGTGACAAGATAACGCCTCACCAAAATGTTTCGTCCAAGAAACATGAGCTTCCGATATAACTGCAAGAGCTGCTAGACAGAGGGAATTAAGGACATAACGCCCTTAGTAAGGACACAAAGAGAAAGCTGGCAGTCCCACTTGACACAAATTTCAGAAAATGGAGAATCAGAATCCCTTGCCAAGGATTGATGACATGAACAGACAAATCATAAGGTTCTGGTTATCCCTCAAAGATCAACTTGAGGACAGGATGTCCACAACTGTGAATACAAGGAAGGAATACCCCTAAAATGACCTTTAAGACTCGCTTCGAGCATTACGAGTTCCTTGTCGTACCATCTGGCTTAACACATGCATCGACAATATTCATGGACCTCATGAATCGAGCGTGTAAGCCATACCTGGATAAATCATGATTATACTACATTCTTACATGGCCAACGACCAAGGAAGGTCATGAGCAACAGCTGCAATTTACCTTGCAAACTCTTAGAGAAAGAACAGTATGTGCTATGATAACGAAAAGCGGATTTCGAATTCACGAGGTAAGAACTTTAAGATACATGATGGATAAAGAACAAGATTCATGCCAACCCTGCAATCAAGAGCTAAGGAGCTAGAGTTGCAGTTATGTGACGCGCCTCGACAGAGTCTCGATTGCATATCGATGCAACGAGACCACAACATTGCATACACGGCACGATGATTAAGAAATCATAAGAAGAAACCTTGAGCTAGATACAGTAATTGCACGCTGCAAATTTGACGTCATTACCTGAAAGAAAACGTTGCACGATCTTTACTGATCACGAAGATTGCAGCACACCGTTGATCGTAAGAACTTGAATATTGACATAAATGGACTAAGCTACTGGACGATGTAGACTGTATGAACACGATATGTGCTTGTGTGATAAACTCTGATAAAAAGTTGGAACATTCACTTGCCCTTAGTGGAGTCTTCCTACAAAAGTGCTTATCACACCGCCGTTCAGACTGCTTCGTGTGAAGCTTCAGATGGAACATAACAAGTCGATCCCCGTCGTGTTGATCAGAGACCGGGAATAAGCAATCTACTGACCCGAGTCGGTTCTGGAAAACTAGAGGCAAGATCGTCCAGATATGTGATCATGACAAGACAGCCCACAGAATACAGAAAGATTAGGCCGATGAGCGGCAGAAATCATAAGAATTTGAGACAAAAAGGATGACTAAAAATGAGAGCCTCGCCTAGAGAAGGCATGGTGTGATTTGGAAAACGAAAAGGTCGAATCCCCGGTGTAGGGATCAGAACCATTGCTCACAAGATGAAACTTCCATAAAAAGATCAGTAGTGATCGCGACACATTCCATGTGTCTAGAGGAGTCTGACTCAAGGAACAGTCGTTGTTCCCACAGATAAGATTCACGTCAATGACAAAACGACAAAATTACTAGAAAACCTGTTAAGGTTACGGACCAAGAGTCCACAAGACACCGAAAAGACATAATTGATTTACTTGAGTATGATAGAATTTATAACATGACCCAGAGTACATGGGCACATGAAGACAAATGTTAAACATAAGTGACCATACCTGATTCACAACTCCCCTGCGACCAATGGCATCGCTTGAATTTCGGGACAAAATTCTTTTAACGTGGGGAGACTGTGGCAACCGTCACTTTTCCGTACATTCCGTACACTAATTGAACAGTAATCTGTGCTTAAATAATTGTGCATGATCTAGTTTACAAGACAAATGAATTTTTGATTACTGTTATATACATACAATGGCATTTCATATTCGTTGCTACATGCAACACGATATAGTGCAAATAATGCACAGTACATAATTGGCACCATTACCAGACAAACAAAAATGCTGACAAAGTTCAGTACATAAACAAACAATATTTTGAGGCATGTATGAGCCAGAGATGACGTAATTACACTAGTATAGTGTGTAGGGAAGTAAGGACCACAAAACTGCATGCCTAAGGGATAGACAAAGTGCCGGAAAGTGCCTAAAACACACTAAAAGTGCAGAATTCTGCAGAAAATAACTAAAATTCAGCATTGTAATGTGCTAGTATAGTGCATAAATATGGCAGAATGGTCCTGTATACTTTCCTAAGTGCCGGGAATAATTTGTGTTACAAAAGTATATATAAAAGACATTATTCGGACTAATTAAACACTTTAACGGGACGGTACCTAACCAGATAAGCGGACATTACCCGGGACACTAAATTTTTGTCAATAACAATGTTTTACTACTTTTGGCTAGTCATGATCCCCGTTTGCCATAACACCCACTAAAAATGGTCAAACTAACAAGTATAGGTTAGTTACGTACAATCTAACTACCATTTACCATTTAGGTTTGCAAACAATCCCCCCCCCCCCCGACCGAATTTTCGGTCCTTGTGGACCCACCAAATTCTCCACACCATGCCTCCCATATCTTGTGAGATTATATTTCAATTGTTTAATGGATCATTGCTTGTGAACATGAACACGATATGTGGAAGTACTTCTATAAGTATGGTATGAAGATCACCACCATTACTACTCAAGATCACACTCACTTCACTCACTCTCCTCTCTCTTTCTCGGCCACACTTGACCGCCACCACCACCACCATACAGCCACCACCATCTTCCATTTTCTAGTCTCTTTTGAGCTTGTAAGGTGATACAAGAAGGCTTGCTACTTGTGGAGCATCAAGGGAGCTTTGTTCTTACTTGTTTCTTCATCTTTTCTCATCATCTTTGCACTAGAATTTCTACCCTAGCCTAGTGCTAGTAAGTTTCTTTACATCTTGTTCTTAGTCAAAATAAGTAGTATGATGCTATTGTCTAAATCACTAAAGAACAAGAATATTAAAAGATGTCAAACAAGAATCATGAACATAAAAGTTTACTAGAAGAGGAAATACTACTAGTATGATATTGTTATGAGTATGTTGTTATTTTTTTTATGATGATTCTTGGTTGTAGAAGGTTAATCACCATAAAAGTCTTGTTAAATAAACTTAGAAGTATGATTTAACAAGAATAGGAAGTGGTTGTGTATTACATAACTAACCACCTCCTAGTTTAGTCATGAACTTCAATAAAAATAGATTTTTCTAAAATATAAATGAACTAGTAGATTGGTGATCATGGTGATTCAAGTTTTTACTATAAGCTTTCTAAGTAAACCAAGTTAGAAAAGCGGTTTTTGGAAAAATCATAACCTTACAAAAACTTACATTGTTTTTATAAATAAAATAAATGTAAAAACAATTATTTACAAGAAGAGTTCAAGAAGCTAAATGTTGTAAATATTATTTACAAGTTGTGAAAACGTAACTCGTTTAAGAAAGTGTATTTTTAACTATGATTTTCCATATAAACTTTGCCATTGATTTTTGTAACAAAAATACAAGCATTGGAGGTTGGTTTTTACAAATAAAAATGGGTAAATATGTATTTAGGATATATATTTACATTAAAGACATTATGTGTGATTATGTGAAATAGTTATATTATTTTAGGGAAAATAATATAACTTACAAATACCAAGAACTTACAACACCAAAATAATACCAAAAATTACATGGAATAAAAATATATAAGTTACACACTTGATATTGTAAAACCAAACGCAATAACGTAACTTACAAAATATTCCGAGAAGTACCGTTACAACATATTTTTGGTAAATATTATTTTGGATACAAAAGAAACAAAAGTATGATTTTTATTATTACAAAGTATATCATATTTTCGACAAAGAGGAAATATATTACTTTTGAAAGTAAAAATATATTTTCTTAGAATATTTAGAAGATATATGATTTTTGAAGAAAAATATATATTCTCTTGACGATACATTATTTTGGACAAAACAAGTCTACGTATATTTTCTAAGTGAAAATATATTATTTTGGAAATTACAAATACAAGAATACAAGAATACATGTATGAAATACTCCCATCCTTGGGAAGGAAACACGAAAACAAATACTTGAAAAGTATTATAACTCCGGATGACGTAAAGACATAAAGAAAATGTAACTCAAAACATGAATACTAAGGCAAGCCATGTGCTGCTCGTCTAATAGACCATAGCACATTGTAGGTAGTCGCATTTGCTGACGAGATTTGAGTTACGAGTACTGAAGACGCAAAACTGTGAGTTCATGCTCCCCCTTTTCTTTAACTGTTTTTTGTTTTATAACTCTCGGGGGTGAAATACATGTACAAATACTTAAACGGTTTGAAATGCCTATGAAATACTAGATCATGTGAGCATAGACTAAATACTAAAAATGCCATAAAGTCTTGGTGAAAACTAGTACCAAGCCATGAAAAACATTCATTAACTAGGGACGAGGGTTAGATCTAACGGGTACGGCCAAACCCCACTCGTGGTCAAAACTAGTACCTAGTAGTGCTTCGGAGTCCCAGTCGAGGTTAATCGACACAGTCGAGGTTAATCGACACAGTCGAGGGAAATCGACACAGTCGAGGGTAATCGACACAGTCAAGGAGTCAGAACGAGTACTCCGACAAGGAGTCAGAACGAGTATTCCGACAAGGAGTCATAACAAGTACTCCCCATGTCCTCACATGCCTTAAAGTCCTTGTAAAACATTCATGTTCATACACGCTTTTCATACCTGTTTACAAAAAAAGTCTCTCAAAGATTTACAAGATTTACAGTACACAAACTAGACGCATGAACTCGCTCAACTTTTTGTTGATGTTTTCCAAAATTACATGTATTTCAGGTAACATGAATGGATCTTGGACGCATGTGTCGTAACTAGAAGTTTAGATGCCATCCACTTTTGTTGGTTTGTAACCTAGTCGAAGGTTGTGTTTTAAAAACTTGAATAAACAATGTTTGTAATACTTAAATTTCATGAATGGATGAACATCGTTTTGAATCATGTAATTGTTTATTACGATTGAATGCAATGATAGTAAACCAGTCACACATCATACGCTTCCGCAAAAGACAGGGTGTGACAAATCTCATATCTCGAATCAGTTGAACTCTGTGTGAAAATTTAAGTGGATCAGTATACTGACAATCTAAATGAATCATTTAGAACATAAAGTGTTTATAGCTCAATGGTGCTAGTGATTTGTCATAAACTGATATGATCCTCTGACACAACTCAAACAAAAATATTGTCTGTAATATTTCAGAAAAATACAAAAATATTTTGTTTCTTCTTTATTTTCGACAACCAATGTTTGAAAGCTGAGTTTTAAAATCTAAGTATGTTGAACGTGTTTCTGAAAATAAGCAAGTTCATTAATTTGAAGCTTGAAGTTTTAAATCGAAAAATCAAAAACAATTTGTGAAATCTCCAAGGTCACATTAATTTGGACCTAGATGATTATTTGTGAATTTTGGAAACTTTAATTGTCAGATATAAAGTTATTTGATAGGGAAAGTGGAGTTGGGTAATACTGGATAAATTCATATTGTTACATTTGTGCAATAGAACAAGTTTCTCTATTTAAAAAATATTTTAAGAGCCAAGTCATCGTTCCTGGAAAACCTAAAAAGCTTTCACTGTCACATATTTCAAATGCTCCAGCTTATGTTTAAAGCTAGGTTTTTGATCTTAAATTGTCAAACTTCTTATAAATGGTTTGAGATTTGCAGATGAAAGAGCCAGATTACGATCCCGATATGTGAGTCTAAGGGGGAGTCTGAAGACGAGCTCATCACAGGGGGGACTTGTAGTAAAAAGCTAGATAACAATTCTGGAAGAGCTGAGGTGACAATCCTAGAAGCTGAAAGCATGGAAGCTTAAAGCAAGGGGGAGCCTGAAGATAGAGTTGAACGAAAGAGGGAGCAGCTGAATCTGAAAGCAGACCCACGGGGATTTTGTTAGAGATAGGGGAGTCTGTGTTCCTGACAATGTCAACATTTCATAAAGACTCATAAAGAGAGATAGAAGCTACGAGATTGACTGCATCAATATCCAAGGAGGAGTCTGTGAGTGCATATGTCTATCGCTTGCGTCAATCACGAAACGTAGCTGGAACGAATGATACAAGACTGGTGCAACATTGAAGAAATCAAGTATTGAAGCAAAGGCAGCTTTGTACAAAGCCACCAGCTTCGTACAAAGCCAGCCATTTCATCCCTTGTTCGAACCCACATGTCTATATATAGGGGTCTTGTCTTTGTCATTTGCATCTTTTGGACAACTTTGAGGTGGAGCTTTGTCCGTTTGGTTTCGTGGTGTAAACGTTGTCAAATCAGTAATAGAAACCAGTTATATTTACATCATTGTGTCTGATCCACACACGTATATGGATTCTGCACATCATAAGTGTTAGTACGCACTCAACGGAGAAGGAATCATTCACGATCCTGAATTCACACTATTAATAAGACTTAATTTTGAAAATTTGCAGAAAAATTGGAGCGGTAAACAATGGCGAAAACGCACTTCTAAATAGATGGTTTTCCAAGCTGCCTCGTGGCATGAACTCGTACACTAACATCCTGTGGTCATCTTCTAAGCAGTAACCGATTAACTTCAAAAGATTTGGATGATTTAGCAGCCCTAAATAATTAATTTCAGTCTGCAACAATGTATTAAAAAAACCCATCTTAAATCAAGGGAAATATAACTCTAATTCAAAACACTAATAAAAAAAGATACAAACTTTGGTACTTACCAGCCATTCTTGATACCTTAAAAACCTTCTGGGTTCAATCTTTTAACCACAATGACAGTGCCAATACCA
The DNA here is from genome assembly GCF_002127325.2 of Helianthus annuus. NCBI lineage: Eukaryota > Viridiplantae > Streptophyta > Magnoliopsida > Asterales > Asteraceae > Helianthus > Helianthus annuus. The sequence goes on from NC_035435.2 coordinate 30,393,129, forward strand.
GGCTTGGCAGCTGCAAGCGATTGTTCATCCATCCACCCTTTAAAAACCGACCCGAAACCTCTTTCTCCAGTTACAATATCATTGAACCCTAGCACCTTACTTTACCCCTGCAACACAAATTGAAACAAAGACTATAACCATTCATATAGTGCATTTTTGTCATATAAAAAGAGTATGTTTATTATATAATTTATACAAAAAAATATAAAAACCTTAAACAATATTTGTTGAAAATAGCATCTAAAACATGCCCCTAATCCAGGAACTAAAGGAGGCTTCAACAACAGCAACAAAAAGTTCCAGCCACCCACAGCCTTGTTGGAATCACCATTGAGCCGCCACAGTGAGCACTTTGCCTGAAAATCAACATCAACCATCGACCAATCGCTAGATCTGACCCAAGAGAGTATCATCTGCTATCTTATTTCTCAGCTTCCAAAAAATGATTTTGCAGACACTACAGAAAATGATTCACACCTCTGTGTCTGGATGATTAATATTCAATCTTAGACATGTATCTTTGTTCATATCAACAGCCCATCTCTAAAACAAACATATATAAAATGTATCAGAACCGTTGTATCAATTGACCTTGAGCCAGACTCTTTAACTTTGGACTCTCATCTAGGAATTTTTTCTCCTCTTTATCTTTGGAGACCATAGTATCAGTTAAAAATGAGTCAAACCCATATACTAAAAACCTAAAATAACCAATATCTCATGTCAACCGGCATGCAAATTTCAGGCTAGGTTACCAGTTTTCAAAAATACTTAAAGCTAAAGAAAGCAAGCATAAATATTCTATGTGTAAATCTTGAAAGAATAAGAAAAATTATATACATGTGATAGATCTCGATAATCCTTTACAAAATCTATATCGTTTAACTTGTGATATGCAAGAATCCATGGGAAAACAGGGTACTACACAGTTAGAAATTACCTGTTCTGGAGTACCTTTGCTTGTTTTATGCCAATTTCCACGCTCATCGATCTACGTCAATGTTGTCCTCTTGTCAACAGGGTTAAATGGAAAGAAGTGAACCTTTCTAATTCCAGCTCGTGCCTACAAAGTCACGTATGTCATCTATGAGCATGAAATCAGATTGAAACGAAAGCATTTTAGTTATCAGATACCTCTTTAGGCTCGGCAAGGGTTCCAACAATGGCAACATCAATAGCATCCCGGTTCTCAGTCCTAGAAGCCCTAGCAGGATAAAGCAGCACATGCTCATTATTGAAACCTTTTGCAAACACCTCAATTAAAGTTTTATCAACTGTAAGCTTGTTAAGTGTCAGTGTTCCCGTCTTATCACTGCAAAGCACATCCATTCCAGCCATTTCTTCAATTGCAGTCATTCTTTTAGTAATAACACCCTGCTGTGAAAGCCTATGCAATCCAATAGCCATTGTGGCCGAAAGCACAGTAGGCATAGCAATCGGAATTCCACCGATAAGCAACACCAAAAGATTGTAGATCCCACTTCTGTACCGCATGTGCTGAATTGGGTACATGATATAACAACCCTCCTAAAATAATTCTGACACTCCAAAAATATTTAGAACACCCCTATACGCCCTAAAATACACACCGTATATGTAAATTGGCCCTAAATACCTTTATTTTTATAAAAATTAAATAAAATCCAGATTTATTACTCGCTCGCGGGCCGCGACAAAGCCAGTGAAGGCTTACGCGGGCCACGACAGCTAGGAGATAAGGCCGCACCCTAGGGTGCCACGTGTCAGGAGCGTGTGGGGGCTACGGGTCAACTCAGCAAAGCTAAGACCTAGTCTACAAGTCCTCGTGGGCCGTGAAGACTTTGTCTTCGGCCTTCGCGGGGCGCGACAAAGTGCCTGATCAGCACTATAAATAGATGCGATTGTCCTCAGTTCACAAATCGTCCCACATTCGAAATTCTCTCTAAATTTATGAATATTTGAAGTAGCATTGGGCATAACACCCCCCCCCCTAAATAACGAAGTTCAGCCTCGTTGTAAGTATCATAACCCCCGGCTACGTATTAGATACGCTGCCCAATTGATCTATTGCTCCGTAACGGCTGTCGAGGCTCTGCCCGACGAAGTCATTGGAGTTCTGTCTAGGGGAGGGTATAACTAACGTAAATATTGGGTTATTATACTAACGCGTGTGCATTGTTTAATTAATAGATAATAACCAGGAAAATTCAAAGGAAAACCTTAAAGTTGCAATGTGAGTAATCTCCTTTTTGTAAACCTTTTTGTAAACTATTTTTACAAAACCTTAAATATTTTACAATGTGATTAGTAGTGATTGAGTCTTTGTAATTCTTCAATTACTGCCGGTATGTTGGGGTTTTGTATACAAAATGTGGAATACGTTACCATTGGACAACGAGATAGCCAAAGTGTAATATGAGCCACCAGTCAGGATTGACAGTACTGAATGAGTAGTTGTGTAGATATAAAATTGCAATCGCTCTCAATACTGTAAATTGATAAAACTCTTCTTGATTAAATTAGGATTCACTCACCAGCATTTCCCACTTACAAAATGTTTTTAAACGCGTTTTAGGTAACAAAATGTGAAAGCCAAATAGAAGCCAGCTGGACAGCACTGAAGGCTTGGAAAAGTGGCTATAGAAGTTACCAAAAATAAAGAAGATGTTTTATTTCAATGAAATAGGGTTTATCCCAATATATTTATTAATATAAAATGTGGTGTTTTACTCTGATAAAATTCCTAACTACGGTCCTGATGTAAATTCCGCTGCCAAATAAAGATAAACACTGATACCACTAATACTGGCCGCGGCCGCCCGCCTCCCGGGTAATTAGGGGACGGGGTTGCGACAGAAGGTGGTATCAGAGCTACAGCCACTGATTTCAGCCACAAAAGTGTTCTGCTGACACCAAAATTTTATCCATTATGTTAGGAAATAATTTATGTGATTATGTGCATATCTGTATATTATTGTTTTGTGTTATTTGACAATTTGTTAGTTTACAGTATGAGTGACCAAGGACCTTCGGACGTTTACCGTCAGTTGTCCAGCTCACCTAGGGACGAAAGAACCTCTTCACAGCCTACCCCCTCGGGGTATTCGGCTGATACCGAAGAAGGAATTTTCGTATTCAAAGCCCAATCTGAAGAGCCATTCCCTACCAAGAAGAGAGGATGGTTCAGCAGAGGAGCTCACGAGCGTAGAAAAAGGATGAGAAAACTACAGCAGCAGCGAGCTTTAGCAGCCGCGAATAGAGAAATGAATACTCACACCCAGGATATGATCAATAGGAGATTAGCAAATTTTCATATCTTAGCAACTACAGCTGCAGACCCGAATCTAGAACAACTCATAGCACCCCAGCTGTTACCACTGTTTCCCACACAACCTATGAAAAATCGAAGCCAACCCTGAAAACCAAATTCCAGCACCTGCCTTCGATCCAGCTGAGATCCCTAGAGTACCAGCACCCCATCCCCCAGACTATGACTCATGGTTTGACGACCATAGGGATTACCAACAACGCTACCCACTAGAAGACGATCCCATGCAAAACCCAATAGCACCTTACCTAGACCTGGACCCTCTAGACCCATATTTTGATAACGACCAATATATCAGGGAAATTCTAGAGAACCCGTACCCTTACGAAGAACCCATGCCACAATACCCAGACCCGATACCTGCACCCGCACCACCCATGAGCACTGAGAATGTGCAAGAGCTCCGCACCTTTGGTGAGGAGATATTAGAAGGAAGTGAGAGGATGAGACAGATAGGGGAGCGACTCGTCTGGAAAGATGACGAGCGTAACATGCAATACTGGATGAACCCCTACCAGGGATAGTAATAATAATAATAATAATAAAATAATATATATATATATATGTGTGTGTGTGTGTGTGTAAGTTTGAAAAAAATATATAATATATAATATAATCAACTAAAAATAGATAATCTTATAGTTACTGATGCATACTAGTATTGTATTTTTAGTTCCAGTTGTATTTGTAATAGATATAGATGCATAATATAAAATAGAGTAAAGGTCGCAATGACGACGATTTTGGATCAATATGCTTGTGATGTGATTGTTTGTATTGGATATTGTCTTGTGATATTAATACGTGGTAAATGTTTAAAATTCAGATGGACAACGAAGTGAACCAGGAAAACCAGAATAACAATAATAATGGAAATCAGATAGATAATAGTGCCATCCAACACATAGTGGCACAAGGGATTATAGACGCAGTGCCATATATTATCAAAACGGTTAAGGAAGCAGATAATAAAAGTAATAATGGCAGTAAACGACCACCTACTGAACCAGAACACAACGTAAACAATGGACCCATACTTCAAGTGCCCATTCCAAAAAGAAGAAGAACCATGTCTTATGGTTGTTCTTATAAAGAATTCTGGTCTTATAAACCAATAGAATTCTCGGGCAATGAAGGAGTCATTGCAACTCTACGCTGGATAGAAAAGACTGAGGCAGTCTTGAAGATAAGCAAGTGCGCAGAAGAGGATAAGATAATGTTTGCCTCCAATCTGTTTAAGAACTCAGCATTAGAATGGTGGAACACTATCCTCCAGTCTAGAGGAAGTGACAAGGTCTATAATATGGAATGGAATGAATTTAAGAATATGATTGAAAGGAAATTATGTCCTCCTAATGAAAAGGAACAGATAGCAAATAAGTTCTTAAACCTTAGGATGACTGGAGTGGATAGTAAGAGTTACACTACGTTATTCTTCGAATATGCTAGAATAGTGCCGACCCTTGCTTCACCAGAACCAATATTAATCTCCTGTTACATCTTGGGATTAATCAGTGAGATTAGGCATGTAGTCAAGGCAGCTAGACCACAAACCATAGAAGAAGCTGTAGAACTAGCAAATACCTTGACTGATGAATTAGTGCGTACACAAGAAGAAAACCAGAGGAAGAACCTAGCTCAAAAGCTTACCCAAGAATTTCGCTACGGAAATTCCAATCGTGAGAAAAATGTAGGTTCTACTTCTGCCCTTACTGCAAATATTGCAAAAAGAAAGCATTCTGAAAGATGCTCTATATACTGCAATTTTTGCAAAATATCGGGACACAAGGAAGAAGACTGCAGGAAGAAACCTAACAATAGGATATGCTACAGTTGTGGAGAACAAGTTCATATCAACAAGACTACTAAAAATGCTAGAGCATTTGTTCTAACTGCAGAAGAAGCAAAGCGGATCTCGGACGTGATCGCCGGTACGTTTTTAGTTAATGATGTTTTTACTAAAGTATTATTTGACTCTGGTGCGAACCAAAGTTTTATTTATACTTCATTCTGCAAACGTCTTAATCAACCATTAACTAAACTTTAACAAGAGTGTTTGGTAGAGACAGCAAATGGGGAAACCATTAAGATTACCGAAATCTTGCAGGGAGCACGAATAGAATTTTTAAATCAAAAGTTTATTGCAAATCTTTACCCAATGAATCTGCCAGGATTTAATATTGTATTAGGAATTGATTGGTTAATAGCCAATAAAGCCAGTAGTCTATGTGATCAAAAGTCAATCCAAGTAAATTCACCAAAAGGTGAAAAGATCACAATTAAAGGAGATAAGCCATATAGATCCACAAAATTCATCTCTGTGATGAAAACAGCCAGTTTTGTAAGAAAAGGATCATTAGTGTATTTAATTTCCATAATCATTAACACTAAAGGAAAAGAACTGAAAGATATTCCCGTAGTATCTCAGTTTCCAGATGTTTTTCCAAAAGAATTCCCAGGGTTACCACCAGACAGGGAAGTTGAATTTAGAATTCATCTGCTACCAGGGACAGCACCAATTGCCAAAGCCCCATATCGTTTGGCACCAGCAGAAATGCAAGAATTAAAGAAACAGTTAGACGAACTATTAGAAAAAGGATTCATACAGCCAAGCTCATCGCCGTGGGGAGCACCAATCTAATTCGTCAAAATGAAAGACGGATCAATGCGTATGTGCATTGATTACCGTGAGTTAAATAAGGTCACGATTAAAAATCGGTACCCATTACCGAGAATCGATAATCTGTTTGATCAATTGCAAGGAGCTCGATTCTTTTCTAATATCGATTTACGCTCAGGATATCATCAATTAAAGGTACAGGAAGAGGATATTCCTAAGACCGCTTTCAGAACAAGGTATGGCCATTATAAATTTACTGTCATGCCATTTGGTTTAACCAATGCCCCAACCGCATTTATGGACATGATGAACCGAATATGTAAGCCATATTTGGACAAATTCATAATTGTCTTTATAGATGATATTCTCATTTACTCTAAGAGTAAAGAGGAACATGCAGCGCATCTACATACACTCCTAAATTTGCTGAGAAAAGAAAAGCTTTATGCAAAATTCTCAAAGTGTGAGTTTTGGTTAGAAGAAGTACAGTTTCTTGGGCATTTAGTTAACCATGAAGGAATTCATGTGGATCCCACAAAGATTGAAGCAATTACCAAATGGAAAACCCTTGAGTCACCAACCGAGGTTAGAGGTTTTCTAGGATTGGCCGGTTATTATAGAAGATTTATCCGAGATTTTTCTAGAATAGCCATCCCTTTAATAAAGTTAACCTGTAAGTCTGTTAAATTTGAATGGGGACCAAGACAAGAAGAAGCCTTTAGAATTCTTAAGCAAAGACTAACCAACGCACCCATACTAGGGTTACCAGAAGGAACTGAAGACTTTGTAGTCTATTGTGACGCTTCTAAGTTAGGATATGGATGTGTATTAATGCAACGTCAAAAGGTTATAGCCTATGCGTCTAGACAACTTAAGAATCATGAAGAGAATTATTCAACTCATGATTTGGAATTAGGAGCTATAATTTTTGCCCTTAAGATTTGGAGACATTACCTTTACGGTAGTAAGTTTACCATTTTTACTGATCATAAGAGTTTAAGGTATGTTTTCGAGCAAAAGGAGTTAAACATGAGATAAGACGCTGGATGGAAATATTGAGTGATTATGATTGTAATATCCAGTATCATGCAGGAAAGGCTAATGTAGTACCCGATGCTTTAAGTCGAAAGTATCATGAAAAGCCAAAAAGAGTACATTCTCTTAAATTAAATCTACAAGTAGATTTAAATGAACAGATTAGGAAAGCACAAGAATCAGTAATCAAGGATGATAATGAGAAATTCAAAGGAATGATTAAGGAATTAGAACAAGGAACAGATGGAATTTGGAGATTCCATAAGAAAAGGATGTGGATACCCAAACTAGGAAACCTATGCCACCGTATATTAGAGGAAGCCCATAAGTCTAAATATACGATGCATCCTGGAAGTGATAAGAGGTATCAGGACTTAAGAAAGAATTTTTGGTGGATAGGAATGAAAAAGGATATGGCAGCTTATGTTGCCAAGTGTCTAACCTGTTCACAAGTTAAAGTTGAACATCAGAAACCCTCAGGTTTGCTGCAGCAGTTAGAAATGCCAGTTTGGAAATGGGAATTGATAACAATGGATTTTGTTACCAAATTACCCAAAACAAGAAAAAGTAATGATACAATCTGGGTGATTGTAGACAGGCTAACCAAGTCAGTTCATTTCCTACCAATAAAGGAAACTTTCGGTATGGAACAATTAGCTAAGCTGTATGTAAGTGAAATAGTTTCATTACATGGAATTCCTTTATCAATTGTTTCTGATAGAGATAGTCGTTTTACCTCTCATTTTTGGACAAGTTTCCAAAAAGCAATGGGAACCAAGCTAAATCTAAGCACAGCTTATCATCCTCAAACGGATGGACAAAGCGAAAGGACAATCCAGACAATGGAAGATATGCTTAGAGCTTGTGTAATTGATTTCGAAGGAAATTGGGACGATCATTTACCATTAATAGAATTTTCCTACAATAACAGCTATAATACCAGTATTAACGTTGCACCATTCAAAGCACTTTATGGACGAAAGTGCCGAACTCCAGTCTGTTGGGCAGAAATTAGAGAAAAGCAACTATCTGGACCTGAAATAGTACAAGAAACAACGGACAAGATTATTCAAGTCAAGGAACGACTAAAAGCAGCACGCGATCGACAAAAGAGTTATGCCGATAACAGGCGAAAGCCGTTGGAATTTCAAGTAGGAGACAAGGTGTTATTAAAAGTCTCTCCTTGGAAAGGAGTGGTAAGATTCATCAAAAAGGGGAAAGCTAAGCCCCAGGTACGTTGGACCATTTGAGATTATTAGAAGAATAGGACCTGTAGTCTATCAGCTACAACTGCCAGAGGAAATGGCAGGAATACATGATGTATTTCATGTATGTAATCTCAAAAAGTGCTTAGCTGATGAATCACTAGTAGTGCCTCTTAAGGATATAGAGGTAAATGAAAAGCTTAAGTTTGTAGAAAGACCGCTACAAATTGAAGACAGAAAAGTCAAGAATCTAAAACACAAGAGATTGGTTTTAGTCAAAGTGAAATGGGATTCTAAGAGAGGACTAGAGTACACATGGGAGCTTGAATCAGAGATGCAAAGGAAATACCCACACCTGTTCCAGTAGACCTCAAGGACGAGTTCTAAAACAAGGTGGGGAGGATATAACAACCCTCCAAATATAATTCCGACACTCCTAAAATATTTAGAACACCCCTATACGCCCTAAAATACACCCCGTATACGTAAATTGGCCCTAAATACCTTTATTTTTATAAAAATTAAATAAAATCCAGATTTATTACTCGCTCGCGGGCCGCGACGAAGCCAGTGAAGGCTTACGCGGGCCGCGACAGCTGGGAGATCAGGTCGTACCCTAGGGTGCCACGTGTCAGGACGCGTGTGGGGGCTACGGGTCAACTCAGCAAAGCTAAGACCTAGTCTACAAGTCCTCGCGGGCCGCGAAGACTTTGTCTTCGGCCTTCCCTGGGCGCGACGAAGTGCCTGATCAGCAGTATAAATAGATGCAATCGGTCTCAGTTCACAAATCATCCCACATTCGAAATTATCTCTAAATAACGAAGTTCTGCCTCGTTGTAAGTATCATAACCCCCGGTTACGTATTAGATACACTGCCCGATTGATCTAGTGCTCCGTAACGGCCGTCGGGGCTCTGCCCGACGTAGTCGTTGGAGTTCTGTCTCGGGGAGGGTATAACTAATGTAAATATTAGGTTATTATACTAACGCGTGTGCATTGTTTAATTAATAGATAATAACCAAGAAAACACAAAGGAAAACCTTAAAGTTGCAATGTGAGTAATCTCCTTTTTGTAAACCTTTTTGTGAACTATTTTTACAAAACCTTAAATATTTTACAATGGGATAGCAGTGATTGAGTCTTTGTAATTCTTCAATTACTGCCGGTATGTTGGGGTTTTGTATACAAAATGTGGAATACATTACCATTGGACAACGAGATAGCCAATGTGTAATATGACCCACCAGTCAGGATTGACAGTACTGAATGAGTAATTGTGTAGATATAAACATTGTAATCGCTCCCAATACTGTAAATTGATAAAACTCTTCTTGATTAAATTGGGATTCACTTACCAATATTTCCCACTGACAAAATGTTTTTAAATGCGTTTCAGGTAACAAAATATGAAAGCCAAATAGAAGCCAGCTGGACAGCACTGAAGGCTTGGAAAGGCGGCTATAAAAGTTACCAAAAATAAAGAAGATGTTTTATTTCAATGAAATAGGGTTTATCCCTATAAATAAGTTTGTAACGAAAACTTGGGTTTTATCCCAATATATTTATTAATATAAAATGTGGTGTTTTACTCTGATAAAATATTTCCTAACTACGGTCTTGATGTAAATTCCGCTGCCAAATAATGATAAACATCGATACCACTGATACTGGCCGCGGCCGCCCGCCTCCCGGGTAATTAGGGGACGGGGGTTGCAACACATGACGATTATCTCAACCAACATTCCAACAGCAATGAAGCAGATACATAAGTTTTTGATTGCCGTAAGAACTTGTTGGAAATGACCAACTTGGTTAGTGCTATCCACAAGATGTGCAGCCTTTCCGAAGAAAGTTTGCACACCAGTGGCGATAACAACCGCTTCAATTTCACCTTGCTTGCAAGTTGATCCGGCGAACATCTCGTCATATGGATTCTTGTTCACAGGAAGTGATTCACCAGTAAGGGCAGATTGGTTAATCTTTACGGGTCACCTTCTAGAAGATGAGCATCAGCAGGAACAATATCACCAAGTTTGATACTGATAATATCTCCCGGGACCAAGATGGAAGCTTCTTGTTCACTCCAACGACCATCCTGAAGAACCTGCAGTAACGACAGATTCGTCAATCTTTGAACTTATAGCGGCATGGGGTCATATGCTTGAGTCATGGGGTCACCCTTATCCCATGGAAAACGAGCTTTTGCATTAATGATGTGAAGCAAATCGTGACTCTCTATGAGGCAAAGAATCTGACTCTTCCAGACATCATAGTTGTAGTTGGTAAGCTTCACTGGAACAAAGTCGGAGATGTCAACAGTTGATGCCAGCATATGTCTCAAGTCTTCTGTTCGTGTAGATACATCAAGTAGATTCGATGGAACACATGGATTTTACTCATAACAAAACTAAAAAAACAATAATGAAGTTGAGAAAATGAATCTTACCTCCACAGTATATTCGTTACCACTTCGATATCTGAATTTAGCAGCTTCATTGACAATCTACAAGAACTAATTAGCTAAATGCCAACCGTTTGGATACTAAATATATGACTAATTAGCACGGTGGAGCTACATGCCTGATCAAAAGCAGGAAAATGTAATCTGCAAATTGAATTTCGGCTAATGCACGATTCCCATGTTACAAAAGTAACAACAATAAGCCATCACTACAACTATATTCAAATATTGGTATAATATCTTTAAACAGTTTCCATTGCTGCAAGACTAATAGCAAATCCAACAATACCCTGTAGTAAACCAACATAAAAAAGTCAACTTTGTAGCTTAAAACAAGTCAAGATTGTCAAGAAACCTAAAACTACAGGTCAAAATTAGGCAGATTAAAAGTTAATTTGTGACATTGTTCTTGATAAAATCACCTGTTAAAAAAGAGGGGTATTAAAAATCCTATGTTTACCAAACTAATCAGCCAACCCGGTTGTACAACAGAACACACCACCAAATCCCACATCTTCCCCAAATATATAAGACCTATGAACCAATTAAACACACACATATGCACATAAATATTGCACCTTCAAATTCACATATAATCCTATAGATAATTAATCAAATATCAACAAATAAAATTATAAAACCCTTTTAACTTTAATTAATTTCAGTAAAAGAAAAGTACTCAAGAATCCACATTAATCATACACACATATTGCACTTTCAAATTCATATATAATCTCATCAAATAAAACATAAAAGTATAAAATAAAACCCACTCAATTATAACTAATTTCAATAACAATTACTACAAGAATCCAAAACACGATTACTAACATAAACTAAAACACGCAATGAGTGATGAAAACTCAAAATCTTACCTTATGGCTTGTCAAGTATAAAGAACCCCAAACAGCTTAAAATCACTATCTGTGCCTCCAAAAGTCACCGGAATTCTAAAAGCGGAGACAAATCAATAGTTTGCACATACATTACCGTCGAAGTGACAGTAAAATACTTGAGATAGCTGGAAATGGGGACATACACCCTATGTTGTCGCAGATGTGGTCAGAAATGGAACATAATATACCACTCCATCATGGCTCTTGGCCAAAAAACGATAGATGCTCAAAAGAAGAAGGGGCCTCGGTAGTTAAGGTTTGCGATAGAAGGAAATGGTTGTGGTCACCGGTGGTTCAGCCTCTGATGGCTATGCCTTCGCCGGAACCTACAGAGCTCTGAACCAAAACGTAAAAATCTACAATTCTACCAAAAATCATGGCTGTAAGGTGGGTGCGAAGCTGGATAATTGTGCAGATCTGAAGAGGAATCATAGATCTGAAGAAGAAACAAACACAGATCTAAAGAGGAATCGCGCAGATCTGGTCTTCTTGAATCGCCAGAGAAGGAGTGAGTAATGGAGGCGGATAAGAAATCAGAGAGCCTGAAACCCTAATGTGGTATCCGTGTTTTTTCTCAATTGTGTGATTGAGGGTATAATTGGGATTGTAAATTATATTGTGCTTTAGAGGGTTGTACATTATGCATTAAGTGTGTTTTAAGGGAATGGCAAATTACCTTAAGAAGTCCTTGGGATATACTTTTATATATAGTATAGATATGCACATACAGATTAACAGATAATGAAAGATTACCTGTTACCTATTGAGAATCTGAGATTGAAATTTGAGACATTGAATAAACGTAGTGTTGATTACCGTTAATGTCAGCCCTAATTTCATCTGATCCGCAATCAGTTTCACATTGTTTACTCAAAAGTCGACGCAAGTAACGAGGCTTATAGTGTTACGTCGCTGCTTCTGGATTCTAGAATGAAGTATGAGTGTATAGTATGGATTTCTGGAGAAAAATCATAAATCTTGGACTTAGAAACTTTGTTTAAATGGCCTAAAAAACAAGTATAATACATGAAAAGAAAAAACAAATTTTGGAGACGCTTGTTTTTTGTGACCTTAAACTTTAGCATAGGTTGATAAGCCCAACGAGCTGACCCTAAAAAATGATAAAGAAATATATACATATTCAACAAATACTATTCATAGAATTAAGTCTTATAATTAACCCTTGAAAATAGAAAAAGAGAGAAAGAATCTGAATAAACCCACAACAAAGCACGGTTATCTACTACTTTTTCTTTTTCTATAAGTGAGATCATGTATCACACTCAAATATTGTCTATAACTATTAACTAGAAAGATTTTCAGCGCTACGCAGCTATGCTGTAGGGTTTTGATTGATATCTATTTTGCTTTAGTATACCAACTCAACCGAAGAAATGTGCCCATAAGAATATCCACACTTGTTTTACATTGACCAAAAACCATAAAAATAAATTTAAATTAGACAGCGGGACGGAATGATTTTAAATTAATTGTAAATGGAAACGTAAATGTTATCTTAAATAAACTTTAATGAAAAGGAACCTAAAACAGGAACAGTAAACATAAAGAAAACTAAAAAATAAAAATAATAAAGTCCAGAAAAAATCAAGAAAGAAAGAAAAAAAACCAATAGGATAAAAGCACTATCCACATAACTTGCTAATTGTAATTTACGTTAGAACATAGATCAACTGAAAATGTACATAAAAATAAGTAGGAAATTATATTTGACACTTATTTCCGAAGAATCGTAAAATAATAAGCATAAAAATAGTTACGTCGCGTTGTGGTGGTGTCGAAACCTAAAGTGACTCGAATTTTTAACTTTTAATGAAAACATATTATATTTGACTCGACGTGTTTCCAAAAAAAAACGTCAAAACGTAGATCATTTGAACATGTACATAAAAATAAGCACGAAAACGTATTGTATTTTACCCGACTCATTTATAGGAAAAAAATAAATATACATCAAAACATAGACCAACAGAAAACGTACATAATAATAAGCATAAGGAATATATTATATTTGACCTAACTTATTACCAAAAAAATTACGTCTAAACGTAAATCAATTTGAATTTATACCAACAGTATATAAAAAAAAGTACATAAAACTTTATTACAAAATTTTTAGAAAGTTAAGAGGTTATAATTGTTAACACTGAAAGTTAAAGGATAAAAGTATAAAGAAAAATAATAAAGACAAAAGAAAAAAAAAACAAATAAAAAACAAAAACAAAAAGCAAGTTACGGTTAATGTAACATACAATTGTTATTCATAACAAAGTTGGTGGGCTTTCCTATGGGCTTTGTCTCCCCCTTACACTTTCATAAATTTTGAAACTTAGACCCTCGATTTTGGTAGTTTCCTTTTTTACTTCAACTTTGTTAAAGACCTTCGGCATTGCTAGTTTCCTTTGTTAAAACTTATTTTCACCTACTCTTGGTCCTTAAGTTTAGGATATATAATTTTCAATCCCGTACCTTTTTATGATTGAAAAAATATAACTTTGAACACCTCGAGAGTATATATAATCTGTTCTTTTTCATAGTAGTTTCGTTCATTAACTTAATAAACTTTAATTTGTTGCGTGCTTTTTACGTACGTGTTGGTATAAATTCGAGTTGATCTACGTTTCGACGTAAATTTTATTTGAAAACGGGTTGGGTCAAATACAATATGATTTCATGCTTACTTTTTATGTGCGTTTCGACGTAAAGTTTGTTCTCATTTATAATACTTTTTCATGCTTACTTTTTATGTATGTTTCGGTAAATGGTCGATAATTAGTCATACATAATCATGTCGTATAATCGGTACGATATTCGATTGTCTTGGTATACTTTTTTGTATAAATCCGAGTTTGTCAATGTTTTGACGTCAATATGATGTACTCTTTCGTACTTTTTTTTGTGCATTACATACGTATGAATCGGATTGTATATGATACATTTTGACTTAAAGGTATAAATTTGAGTTAGTCAGGTCGCATATAATACATTATTTACTTTACGTTTTGATCTAATCGTAATACTATATAGGTAACACTAAGTTCAATTGAAATGTTTTTATATGGTTATTTAAACAAACACTCAGACATAACGCTCTAACTAATATGTTCGACATTTGCGATGTACCCACACCGCAATACGTGCGAATCTTATTACTAGTATTATATTATATGATTTACAAATGTCAGTGGAACAGTAAAATATCAATTTGTTGGAAATTGCCATAACTCTTTCTCAACCTTTACAACTTTGGTCAACGGATTTTAAAGTTACCTTTTAGACACGTTTCCATTTACTTTCCATTTATTGGCTTTTGGCTTCAGTTGTAACTTGTAAGCATTTAGAGAGAGAAAGGGAGACATTGGAAATATAAGTAGGAAGGTGGCATGCATTAAGGCGGAGTACGAGATGATGTTCTTTCTCATTTCTCCGGTGAAGCATTGCTATGGCAGTGGCGAATGGTTGATCCAAGGTTTGACTTCAGTACCATCCTTTTGTCTTCGACCTTTGTCGCTGGAAACCTAACTAGCCGGGACCCCTCGTTCCGGTGGTGTAAACACTGCCTGAGACCTCCGTCACCATAGGCCCTATGTTTCCTAGGTAGTCGTACGCGATTGTGTCCAACAGCGTCGCTCACCAACAACTGATTCTGTTCAAAACCCCAACCATTATCATCCTCATACGATGTGATTTACGGAAAGATGAAGATGACAATGGTGGCGATTTTGTGGTGGTGTTTTGTGATTGTAGTCTTTTGTGGTTGTGGTGTTTTGTGGTGATATTTTGTGGTTTTTATTTTTTTGAACAGCGTACAGTTAGGATGTCGCTAACCGAGTAAGTAGTTAGTATGTTACTATCACCAAGTTAGTATTAAAATTCCCCTTGCCTGGATTTGAACTCAGAACCTCAGAAAAAATCAAAGCTTACCACCTTCTCCTTGACCACTAGGTCAAAAGATTATTGGTTGGTATTTTATAATGGTGGCATTATTGGTGGTGGTTGCAGAGAGACTTACTAGACTAGTATGGCTCCTTTTCAACAAAAGCTAAGAAAACCATAGGTTTGCATTAATCCTCATAGGTTTTATTTGAAGAACACAAAAGATGGCAAGTGACTTGTTGTACTTACAAAACTTCAACTTTTAGTAAGTTTAAAATTTAAGCAGCTATTTCAACTATTAATTATATCAATATTTACAACTCATAACTTAACAAGTTATATATATATAATAGTAATAAAAAAAAGGTTAAACACCAGATAAGGACAAATAACTAAACATACTGATGTGGGTCTTTGCTAAATAACAAGTTATATATAATAGTAATAAAAAAAAGGTTGGTAATAAACAAAGTAACAAATTAACAACAACATAGTAATAAAAAAAGGTTGGTAATAAACAAATTAGCAATGACATAAAAGGCTAAGGCTACTGGGTATGGGGACCGTCCCCAGAGCGTCCAGGAACGGCGCTGCCCAGCACACCGTGCCCCCCCCCCCCCGGTCTTCAGCGTCGGCATCTTGCCGTTTGAGACGGTCCGGAAAAAGACAGAAAATGGTGGGGTTCGAGGCTTTTGTGACCGTGTGAATAAAAAAAATTAAAAAAAAAATTATACTAATTGCCATTGTTGAGGAGAGACTTGAGCTTTTGCAGCGACGGTTGTGCAGGAAACAAACAATAAACCCTAGGGGATGATTAAGCTCTTTTATACTACTAGGCCTTTTGACAAGTAGAGTATATATTGAAGGTTAGGCCGAATGATTAAGCTCTTTTAGATATTGAAGGTTGGGCCGGATGATTAATCTCTTTTTAATAAATGTTAAAAATTAGATAAATTTAAAAAAAAAAAATTTGGTTTATATTTTATTTTTACATCTTATTAATTTATTTGTTAGATGTTAAAAAAGTGGAAGAGTAAAAAAATAAAAAATATAAAAGTGATGGGGTAGAATCATCTAGGATTATCCTCCCATTTCCACTAAATTTGTGAGATGGACCATTCTTGAGAGGACTATGATGTGGCGCCTAGATGACGGATCATCATCCAAGGAATGATGGGCACCATTTCATGTAACCTAAGAAAATGTTCATGTTGTATTTTATATTAAATTACTCAAATTTTGAGAAAAAGGTTAGATGAATTAATAACATGTTGACGAAAATTATGGTATTAACCAATAACTTATTTTCTGTCGGCCGTTTAAAAAAAAAAAAAAAAAACCAATAACTTATAAATTTTATCAATACATTTGTATAAATTTTATTACTAAGTTCGATAATAATAATTTAATACCAAGGTGACTTAATTGTTCAGTAAAGTTTAAAATATTATGTTTTATAATATTTTGTGTTTATTGTTTTAATTGTTCAGTAAAGTTTAAAATATTATGTTTTATAATATTTTGTGTTTATTGTTTTAACGTGTTTGTTTTTATCAGCGTCACGATGGAGCCGACAGCCTCAATGCGTAAGGGGACACGGGGTGGTCCGTTATACCACCCCCATCACGCATTATTGTTCTTTGCACACCGCCGTCTGCCCCACCATCACGCGTTGTAAATTCAACGCGTTGAATGTATAACGCGTTCTGAAATCGAAAAATGACCGTTGATGGTGACCGTTGGGGGGGGGGTAAATAAACATTGGGTTTTTTTTTTTTTGAATGTTATATATAAATCAATTAAAACCCAATACATTTCATATCAATTTTAACCCCATACAATTCTCCATTTGATTTCAATTCTCCATTTGATTTCATAAATAATTTTACAAGAAACATGGAAGGTTCAAGCAAGAGAGGTGGGGGTTCGAAAAAAAGAGGTTCGGGTACGAAGAAAAATCCCATAAGACCCAAGGTTCGAGCGAATCTTGGCGAGCCGATGCGCTTTAGGTTGCAAGACGAACCCGACCAAGTCCCACCCTTTCAAACCCAACAATATCCACCCTTTCAAACCCAACAATATCCACCCTTTCAATCGCAAACGTACCAAAACCAACCGTTCGTTCCACCGTTTCAACCTCACCAATTTCAACCCCAAACGTATCAAACCGAACCCCATACACTCGACCCACTACTAGAAGACAACACCCTCATTCATCATTTTGCAAGCGCGTGGCGTGAACCACAACAAAGTCTTGACGAGGAAGAAGAAGAAGAAGAAGAGGAAGAGGAAGAAGAACAAAATGATGACGTTCAAGAAATCGCTCCAATCGACCGACAACTTTGGATGAGCGAGGAGGAGGTGTCCTTGGTGAAGGCGTATTTGCACATCTCGGAGAGTAGGAAACATGGCAGCGAGAAAAGAAAGGATGCGTTTTGGAGACGGGTCATTAATCATTTTAGGCAACTTCCCGGTGCAAGGATACGAAACATGGACAAAATGTCGCTTGTTTCATTCAAAAGGTATGTTTTTTATTAAACTTTAATAAAAAACAGTTTTTTTTTAAATATAGAAACAGTTTTATAAAAAAAAACAGTTTTTTTTAAATACAGAAACAGTTTTATAAAAAAACAGTTTTTTTAAATACAGAAACAGTTTTTTTTTTTAAATACAGAAACAGTTTTTTTTAAATACAGAAACAGTTTTTAATTAAAATAAAACAGAAACAGTTTTTTAATTAAAAAGCAGAAACAATTTTATAAAAAAAACAGTTTTTTTAAACAGAAACAGTTTTTTAATTAAAAAACAGAAACAGTTTTATAAAAAAAACAGTTTTTTTTTTAAACAGAAACAGTTTTTTAATTAAATAAACCAGTAACAGTTTTTTAATTAAATAAAACAGAATTTAAAAAAAATACAGAAACAGTTTTATAATTAAATAAACTGTTTTTTTAATTAAATAAAAAACAGTTTAAAAAAAGAAACAGATTTAAAAAAAAAACAGATTTAAAAAAAAACAGATTTTTTTAAAAAAAAAAACATAACATTTTATATTTTTTGTAGAACCGAAACCCACAAAGTGGAGCGAGCGAGACGACAATCATGCGACAAGCCACCGAATAGTATTGCCGACTGTACAAAAATAGGACTTTTCCACACGTGGGGGCATGGGAAGTTGCGAGACATGCGTGGTCCTACGGCTCCAAAAAAACAAGGCGGTTCGAAAAGATCAAAGACATCCGATTCGGGGAACTACACGACTTCCTCGTCGGATAACTTGCCAGAAATGAACTTCAACGACGACCCCCTTGACGAACCCGATCAACCCGTTGACGACCCCGTTGAAGAAGATACACCCACAAGGCCACGACGCAGGAGAGGTGGTGAATTGTCAAGCAAAGGTAAGGAAGCGGTGGCGGAGTCGATCTTCAGAATCGAAGAGGAGAAAATGACCCAATTCAAGAAGGCCGAAAAGAAAAGAAAGAATTATGTCCCTAAAAGTTGAACGCGAGCAGGCGTACAAGGAACACTTGAAAACGATTGAAAGACAAAATGATTTAAAAATCTTGTGTGAAAATCACGCCCATCTCGACGAACCGTTCAAGTCAATTGTCATTCAACAAAAGCGCGCGATTTGCGCAAAGTGGGGTTGGGAGATGCCACCCGTTTAGTTGTTTTTTTATTTGGCTACGTAATTTATTTTTTAAGTTTAATGAAATTTATATTTTAGTGTTTTATTGTTAATTTCTAATTTTAAAATGAAAATTAAAAAATTTGGGGGTGATAGAATTCCATCACTAGTGATACCACCCCGCCTACATTTCTATCACTAGTGATAGAATATTGGGTGATGACATGGCATGATTTGATTGGATAGTGGGAGTGATAGAAACTATCACTAGTGAACCACCCCTCCTCCCCTAATCGTTAGCACTAAAAGTTTCGCTAAAATTTGTACTTGAAATAGAAAAGGTCAGATATGATTAATTTATCTATCATGACAAGTTTATTTTTTGGGTTTTATATTTTGATTGCAGGGGCGGACCTAGGTTATAGCCTGGGTGGGCGGGCGCACCCTTTGAAAAGAAAATTTTAGGGTATTTTATAGGCAAAAATTCTGATTGCACCCCTTAAAATGTTGGTTAAAACCCATGTTCGCACCTCTAGTAAATAATTTCTGAGTCCACTAATGTTCGATTTAGAGCGAGTGAGTGTTAATACTAGACCGATATCGTAATGAACCGAATCGCTAATAATTGAACTTCATAGTGAAATTAATTTGGTTATCATAGTGAAATTATAGAGCAGAAGGTGAAAGTGGTTAGCGTTGTAACTACCTAAGAAGAAACTAGTTAAGTCATGACAAAATTGCAATTCTCGTGACATTGTAATTAAATATGGGGCTGTTTGTTTACCTCTTAATGATACTTTTAATGGGTCAGACATCTTACTGGTTCAGCACTTAATGGTTTAGACTGTTTGTTTCACGAGCAAATGTCTGAATGGTTAAGACATTTGGCTCTGAATGGTTAAGATTTATACAGAGTCTGAATGGTTGTAGGACCGTTATTGACAGTCGAATGAGTCAATCAGAGCTAGAACACAACTGTTTATGCAGCGGAAATACACAAACCGGTAGAAACAAAGTAGAATGGAGTAGAAACAGAGTGCTGATTACTTTAAACTGGTTTTCTCATTAATCTTTCACGAAAAAGTTCGGCAGCAGTTCGGCTACACAGTGGACATGAAGTTACAAATGAGAAAACACTAACACTATATATAGGGGGTGGGATTTCGCTCCTAATAACACTGTGTCATTTGGGGCGAAATCAGAAAGATGTGATTTCGCTCCAAATGACACAATGTCATTTGGGGCGAAATCAGGACATTAAAACCAAACATTTACATAACAACCCCCTATACTATACGTAATTAACATTCCTAGACCCTATACATGAACAACTAAGACTAAGACGTAGGCTTTAGACATTCGTGCACCAACAAACTCCCCCTTGGATACATCCATAGTCTTCAGTCTTGTCTTCGGGTCTTCAAACAGCTCTGAACGTTTCTTCCCTTGACTTAGGCTTCCTCCTAAGCAAGTTCCTCACTCGGTCATTCTCTATCTTTCTTTTCTTCTCTTCTTCAGCTTGAATGTTCATCCACTTTCCTCTCTTTTCTTCAAGCTTTAGACGTTCACATTCAGCTTTCCTCTTCATTTTCTCATCGAGAGACCACCAAGATGACTTCCATTTACTTTCAGAGTTTATACCTTTCTGAAAGCAAAGAGTAGCAACACATTGAAACCGCATGGCCTGCTCTTTATCTTCTGCCTGATAGTGTATCTTGTTTATGAATAGACATTCAATATCTTTCGCAGAGTAATTTACTAACCACATCGGGTCATACACATGCATCTCTCTTAACTCACTTCCTGCTTGATAAGTAATGACAGCCTCAGTTGAAATGTAACTGTATACCCAGCCCAAGAAGCCTTTATAGAAATCCTGCTCCATTGGTGGCACTGGGATAGTCTTCATTGTCTTCGGCTTTTTTACATTAAGTATCGTTTCTTCAATCCCTGTTTCCGGATCTACCCTCTGCACTCTTTTAGGATAATGCGGCTTCCAGTGTCGAAACTCTTTCAACGATTCAAACTTTATATACCCCCACATTGAAATATCATTCTTACGAACTGGATACCCTAAAGTTCTTACTTTTGACAGCTCTTCCACATCCCACCATGGTAATGACATTATGTCATATAAGCGTTCAAAGTACTGCACCCCACATTCTCTTCTGATCGCGTAAGCATTAACATGAGGTAAGAAACCCCAGCTAATGATGTCACCGAGCGACACACTTCGATCTCGTTGATAGTACTTCAACGGTCTTTAGAACTTTCTCTCGTGACTATCTTTAAACCACTTTTTCCGTTCTTCCTTTTCCATGTCTTTGGGAGTGCCATCAAAGTTCTTGTCTTTTAAGATCTCAGCCAGTTTTCATCT
The DNA here is from genome assembly GCF_002127325.2 of Helianthus annuus. Classification (NCBI taxonomy): domain Eukaryota; kingdom Viridiplantae; phylum Streptophyta; class Magnoliopsida; order Asterales; family Asteraceae; genus Helianthus; species Helianthus annuus. Next base: position 30,414,555 of record NC_035435.2, read on the forward strand.
CAACTCATCTCTATTCTCCTCTGAAAAGAATTCCATCAGTGTGGGCAATTGGGAAGTATCTTCGCTTACATCCTCATCATCAGTCCAATCCTCAACCTCAACCTGTCATACATGTCAGCATCTTCTACATACTTGTACTCGTACTCTGGTTGATGGTTGATATCGAATGCATTCAATTCCTCTTCAAAGTCAAACTTGAAATCAGGATTCACCATACGTGTCATTTCTTTAATCGTTTCCAACGTGTACGTATGAAAATGTTCACCTTCTTCCCTATAAGTATCCAATCTCAAAATTAACTTCTCAACATGTTTAACATTCTGAGCATCATCAGACTCTCCCTTTCCTTCAGCTCCCCCTGTCTCTTCATTCACAGAATCATTCATCAAATCATTAACAGTTCTTTCAGTGGAAGCTTCAGTCACTTTTATACCCATACCACCTTGAGCATCGTCATCATCGTTATCAGAACCATGACTGCTTGCTGAAAAGACTTTCTCATCCTCGTCATCTTCCTCATCATCACCCTCTTCCTCATCATCGTCATCATCTTCATCATCGTCATCACCAGCTAACTCTTCAAGATGAGTTTCTTCTTCAAAAAGGCCAGATATAGCAGTTAAAGGTTCAGGATTCTCAACCACTAAGGAAGGAACAATTGATCTTTCTGTCACTGCCGAACTTCCTTCAACGCCTTTACCTTTATCTTTCATCTGTTCATCTATCTCAGCATGACGTTTAGCCCTGAGTTCTTCAACTTGGATTTCTTCAAACTGTTGCTCAATTGATTTTCCAAGCATCTTTTCAACAACTTTGTTTAGCATATAGAACTCATGCTCTTTAAATGCTTTTCAGCTTCAAGCTCTTTGTTTTTCAACTTGAAGTATTTGTTCTTTTCATCTCTTCGAGTTTTTTCTTCTTCAAGTTCAGCAACTCGTACTTTCAAGATATCAATCTCTGATTGATCAGTGTCAATCTTCTTTAACAATTCTTTGTTATCAGACTCCAGCTTCTTCACACGCATTTCAAGAATTTTCTCACGATCAGAAACTTTCTTGTTCTCAGCAGCTAACTTTTTGTTTTCAGCAATCACTTCATCAACTTTCTTTTCAACATTCTTGACTTGTGAGGCGTTTGCAAAATCAAAATCTCCTACATCATCAAGACTTACGCCCAAATTCGAAGGAACGGTTGGAAAACCTCTATATCCTGAAGAACCAGGTGTGGTTTGAACAATAGGTTGTGAGATTGGTGGTGTTTGAAATATTTATTGAGATGTGAATAGGGTTTGTTGTTGTGGTGGTGAAAGATGTATTGGTGATGGTTGTCTGGGTGGTGTTGGTTGTTTTGGTGGTGAAGATCGTTGTGGAGGTGTTGGTTGTCGTGGAGGTGATTGTGTTGGTGATTGTGATAGTGTAGGTTCAGATGGTGGTGTTGGTTCTTTTGCCGGTTTCTTCTTTAACACAACCTTCGGTTTTGAGATCTTTGGAGTGACTTTTCGAATCTTTAGAGACACAACTTTCTTTCTTGCCCCGACTTTCTTTCTACCACTAGAAGGTGATTGTGAATCAGAAACATGTTGCGGAGATGGCACATATGGAGCATCTTCCTTCTCTTGCCTTTTTCTCTTTCTCAACAACTTCTCTTTCTCTGTTTCCGCTTGAATTCTTCTCAACCTTTCAGTTTCATCAATTTCATCATCTGAAGAACTCGAAGAACTTGTAGTGTCTTTATCAACATTATCACCGTCAATATCATCAATCACTTTCTCTTTCTGAGCTTCTACATTAACTACTTGCTCAGCCTCTAAATCACCAAGATCCAACATCACTTCTTCAATACCAGCATATGGATTTTCCTCAACATTCATAGTCGGTTCTTCAACTTCAGGCTCATCAACTAATAACGTCTTTGTTACTTTCTTTTGTTTCTTTTTTGGTTGTGATGATGACCCCTCACCCTCTTGAACTTTAGGAGTAACTTTTCTGCTTCTTCTCCTTGGTTCTTTGACAAACCAGTCATTTCGGGTGGTTTTGAACTCCACAAGAGTTTTCAGCTCTTCCGCATAGGCTGCTTCCTTCATTTCTTCTTCGTTTCTCCAGTTTTGATGATCAACTGGATCAGGATCAACATAATTCACATCTTTGATAAAACCGAAGAACGCAGCACCTATCTTTGGTTCAGGATGGTTTGGATGGTATCTGGCAAGCTACTTTAGAGAATCATTGCTCATATGTGACTAAACTAACAAATCATCCTTCAAATCACGGTCAATCTCTGGATATGCATGATCGATCATCATCTGCACAAACCTTGGATACATCCAAGTCTTGCTCTTTGTGGTAATATTCTCGGCCATATAATGAAAGACAATATGTGAGAAGTTATATTTCTTGTTTAACACCAATGCAGTAACCATGTTCATCTGATAATCGCGCGTTGTATCATAACTTCCCTTCGTATGGCTAAGTGACATCAAAATACAATGAATAAGAAACTTGTAGGGTTTCTGGAATTTCGACTTCAAATAATTTCCAACGTTCAATGCACCCTGATAACCCATCTGTAACATCCCGATTTTTTCATGGTATTAAAATATATATAATCTTTCAAGTAAGTTTGTATCGGTGGAAATAGTATTTTATAACACCCCAAAAAAAAATACTAAATTTCGGTTATCATGTTTCATTATGATATTAACATGAAGTATTGTAACTAGGTATATTGAACCTAGTTAAAATATTAGTTATCTATTAGTGAAAATAGTGCTTTGACCAAACTAGATAACTAACCAAAACATAAGGGCCAAAAGTGAATATGCTAGAACCTTAGATAAATAAAAACAAAAAAAAAGAAAGGGAAAAAGAAAAGGGCGTGACCAGGAGGTCACCCCTGTGCGACGCATGACAAGGAAGAAGGAGAAGGAGACTGATTTCACATGAGGATCATGAAATTGGAGGGTTGAAGTCTCGATTATGTCTTCTTTGCTTGATTCTAAGGCTCTAGTAAGTGATTTCATATGTTGTTTGATGAAATTCAAAGTAGTGTTCTTCATGCTTTTTGTTTAAACCATGAAATTAGGGTTAATTGTGTGTGATTTTGGTGTTGAACAACCAAAGTCTTTAGGCTAAAATGATTTATTGTAACTCTTGAGTTATGGATTCATGTTGCATGTTATGATTTGGGTTCAAATTCAAGATTTGGTGATTAGGGTAGAGATGTATGAAAACCATGTGTGAAGTTGCTGACCAAAATCTGAGTAGAAACTAACGATCCTAAAACAGCGATGATTTTGTTTAAAAACATAAAAGATGATACTATTTGAGAATTACAAAGAAAGTAGACATCTTAATGATGAATTGGGTGCATGAGAGTTCATATAAGCGTAAAAATGGTGGAATATAGTTTATGCCCGCAAGGTGTTTGATTAAATGCCTAAACCAAAATAAAAGTGAGATTTTGAAAGTTTTGCCATGTTTACTTGATTTTTTAATGATTTGCTAAGAATTACTTAGTGTTTTGTAAACATAAAGCTTTGGTGAATCTAATGGTGAATGAGATTAACATAAAGTACATATGTAAATGTTATTTTCACTTGATCATCCAAACGGGTCACTTGAGTGAATGAGTTAATTGGGTTGGATTATAACCCAAACTTATACACATTGGTTAGTCGATGACATTGTGGTGAAAATGACCCGTATGTTATGACTAAACACAAATGCGTGATAACGGGTCAAATGGATGTTGATAAACCAATTAACAAGTTTGGGGTAAAAGAATGATTTAGAACACATGCTTGATGATGGGTTGGATAAGTAACTAGGTATTATGAGATAAATGCCCATGTTACATGTTCTAATGATTTGCAAGTTTGATTTGTTGTCAAGATAGGTGGCATAACGTTTGAATGGCAATGGGTCAAACGGGTGATAAAGCAACAACATTCCTACGGGCAAAGGTGAGTGACTCGTGTATGTTTGGAGTCGCATTGATTTAAATAGTCTTATTGTTGGCTTAAATTTCTTATGGTTAAGGCGGTTTAATGAAACTTATTGAATATGGTTTAACTTAACAATAACGTATTGTTTTAGCGATGTTTTGGGGGTTTTAACCCATCAAGAAAGAGTACATAATGTTAATGGGTCGAGATACCCAAATGCTGAAAATTCAGCTTATTTCCATATTTTTGCTAGTCTTTAAAAATTCATAGAAAATCAATCGAATGTCCATTCGGGGCGTATTTTATATCCACGGAAAGGTCTCGAAGTCACCGTTAATAAGAATTTTCGTTTCAAGTGAAATAGTCAATATAAATATGGGAAAATACTGAATTACTACAGCTGCATAAAGCTGAGTGAAAAACATAAATTTTATAGTACTTACATAATCTTAGGGAATTTATAAGGAACCAATGGGATGTGATTATGTTGTTGTTTTAAACCTCTGTTTAGCTATATATATTACATGAGTTGAGGTGAGTGATTCCTTGAATATGGATGTGTATGCTAAACTAAAAAGTCATGGGTGTTGTAACCTGCATGTGCAAAAACATGTGTTCATTTAGTAGTGCTTATGAATGAATGACACTTGTGTCATAAAAACTATGTAACATATTGGAGTATGTTATGAATGCATGTATGAATTATTAAGAGTATTTTAGATAATAATGATTGTTGATAATCGCATATATTGTCTAATGAATTACAACATAGATATATGGCAGTTTACCATTTTATTTATATTGACCGAATCAATTCGATAGTGGTTTACTTTGAAGTTTCCTTGATTCTATATTAGCAGGGATATACATGAGATATAAAAAAGGGGCATCCATATTAGAATGGAGAAAGTCACAAAATGTGTGACTTGAGATAATGAAGTGGTGGCTCGATATTGTTTCGTTGGGCATTATGAGCATTGAATACTCCGTTATGTTTGGTATAAAATCATATTATGAGTCCTCACTTAACAAAAGCTAATATTTTGATGTTTTAAATGTAGGTGATAAGTCATGAAAATCAACGGGGTGACTTGAACCAGAATCATGAAAGAAGAAAACATCTCACAAGTCATTCACCAATAATTCGGTTCAATCTATATATATTAGTCATAATTATGCTTACCGTAGGAATATATAATTTCTCGGTTGAGGCTAATAATATGGTAATGTTATATGACAGATTCGGGTGGTAGGAAGGCGAAAGTGATCAAGTTTTTGAAGCGGGTCAACGATATGAAGATTTAGTGATGCCTTGTTCACTAAGTAATATGGGTTTTCTTATTGGGTCAACTTGACTTAGTTAGTTGCATTTTAGAGTTTAACTTTAATGTTTATTTTAGCCAAGTGCTAGTATGTCAATGTAGTAGTGGGTTATATTTGTTTTATAAAAACCTTGGTTAATAAGCAGGTATTGTTTTCGTAAGGATTGGTCGTGATGCAAACGGGTCATGGCGAAATTTTCTAAAAGTGTGTTTGTAATTATTTTATTAATCCGATTATGTGGATTAATAGATTTTAGGAATATTAACCTTTATTAGGTAATATTAACAAAAAGAAAAATCTGGGCCTATTTTCCGCAAAGTATTATAATATTGTTTTTAACAAGTCGGGCGTTACAAGTTGGTATCAGAGCCGTGGGTTGAGAGAATTGAATATGAAGTGGTATTCAAACTCAACCTTAGTGCTCTTATGGGGAGATGAAAGTTGACCCGAGACTTGATCACGAAGCCAAAGACAATTAAGGTGGCCTAAGGCCTAACTAAGTTACCGGTATTGATAACGAGCTACTCATTTCAACGAGTAATATAAAATGCCTTGTATTATCGTACAGGCTCTTATTAAATTGTAATGTTACTAATATTTTTTTTGAATATTTCAGTGGTATGATTCTCGCATCTGAAGATGGTAGGAATTTGATGATCCACCAGACATGATGGTAGAAGGGTCGGAAGTATGAAGTAGGGCATGCTCATCAAGGACCTAAGCCAAGTGATGATACCGAATAAAGGACAAATGGCAATGAAAGTTCATCAGAGCGAGTATCACCCAGGTGCACACTTTAATTTATTATATGAATAATAGTATGCAACATTTAAGTAATGAATGACGATTGCATATGGAATTAAGGCTTGGGAAAATTGGATATGATACCCATCCAGGATGATGCTCCCAAGAGAAATTGGGCGGGTAATACGCATCATTCATAATAGTGAATAATTAAAGTACAAAAGACTTCTGATTTAGAAACTCGGACGAGGGTGACCATCCAAGTAGATATTCTTAGTAGGATCTTACTGAGGAAAAGTAACGATTACATTGATGAATGTGATTGCATAAAAGTTTTATAAAATGAAAACATTCTACATGTTTTGAGAAGAAAATGGGTTAAACTAATAATTGTTAAATAACAATAAAAAGTGGTTTTACCAAAAAAAAAAAAAAAAAAAACAATCGGAGACACGAACATGAACTAAGGATTTACTTACATGGGAGGTAATGTGTTAGTTATAATAAGGTCATATGTACCATGTGTTGACTGCTTACCTTGGCCAAGTAACTAGTAAACACATGATACCATGAACTTCTTATAATAAACGCATATACGTCCAATGTAGTAAGGACGAGGTTAATGGAAATGGAATAATCCAATGAAAAGAATGTGGATGGTTTAAGCTTAAGTGCTTAAACATCATAATGGGTCAAGTAAACGTAAACGCAAACTGGGTAACGGGAGCGTGAGAAATGGAGGTATTGCCCAAGTGGAAACGATCATAGTCGTGGACAATGATCGTAGAAAAGATAAAAAGGGAAAAGAAAGAAACGATGATGAGAATCGCCATTCATGGTCTATAGGGCCATGAATGATGGATTCGCATGTAAAACCAATGTATAAATGACCCACGAAGTCATAGAATGGAGGTGTTGCCTATAATGATCAAACATAGTCATCGGCTATGATTGGAAAAGAATAGAAATTGTATTGATGACCTAAATGCCCATGCTTGGTTGGAAGGAGAAAGAATATTAATTTTGGCACTCACTGTCTAAAGGGCCTTATGTGACAAAGGAAAAATGAGAATGAATGGTATAAACGGCCATGACGGGCTGACAAAAGAAAATAATAATAATAATAAGAACGAATGATCTAGAGGTTCACGAGACCCTAATAGATTCAAACATGAAAATAAATAATTTTCAAAACATAAAATGGATGTGTGACACCAAATACACTTAATGAATGACACGGGTAAAGGGTGGTCTACGGGATCATCATAACCTTCTGGTTATAAATAAAGGCAAGGGTCTACAGGACCAATGTGACCTTCGGGTCACGGATAAAAAGAATTGCATAAAGAAATAGCCTACAGGGTAAAATTAAAAAGGGCATGTTGGTCAATTGTGTTAAGGCGTGGGAATCGGTTACGATTCCCCGCGTAAAATAAAATTGGTAAAGAGAAAGCAATTGGTCGTCAATTCCTTGATGCGAGTAATTGACACAAGTTAAAAAAAAACCTTTGAAGTAAAACTTGGTTTTAGTCAATAACGACAATTTTAACGAATGTAATAAAAGTGACATAAAGCAGATATCTACGAACATCATGGAATGAATGGTGATTGTCCACGGACATCACGAATGTAAGGCGATGATATATGGACATCATAGAAAACACTTGGAGTGTAAGAACTCCAAGAGAAGTAAAGTGAAGTGTAAGGACTTCATGAATGATATTAGGGTTTAAATATCCCATAATCTAAGGCAGTTAATTAAATTACAATTGTTAATGGTTGTGAGACATGTGTACGTATTAAGTACACAGAAGTACGGTGAGCGTACTTGTAAGTACACACGAAGGGCCCCTACTTACTTATTAAGTAAGCAAGTATGGAAAGGTGTTTAGTTGTTTATAAATTGTAATATGGGAATATGAATGTAGGTAAGTACGTATGAGCTCATATAGATATTTTTTTAATGAAGGAAAAGATAATACATAAATATGTCTAATTATGTGTATGATAATGGCGTTAAGCTCCTATGTGAATGAATTATGCAAGTAAAAAGAGAGAAATTAGAATGATAAATTGTAATAATAGTAGTGGTGAATGATAACTTGAAGTATACGAACTTCACGGGTGTATATATGAAGTGTCCGGACTTCATGGGGTAATAACATTGATGTCTAAGGACTTCATGGAAATGATAATAAGGATAAGTACCTCACGAGTGTCAAGTAAGATTTAATTCCCAAAAATTGTAACGTGTAAAACCAATGTTAAGTAATTGGGTAATGGTTGAAAAGTTACTTTCACGACATGTGGATGTAAAATAATTAGTAATCGTTTTCAAAACGTATAAATACTTGGAGGTGGACTAAGATGTGAACGAAAAGTTAATTAATGATAAAGGAATTAAGAGGTGTTACCATGATTGAAATAAGTATGGACTAGAGGTTGAAAAACCTCATATAAAGGAAGGGGTTCATGTTAGAACTCGTGTTTAATATGAACATGTGTTTTAAATACGTTTAAATAGAGATGTTACAGGTGGAAAGATGGAAGTCGTGTGTGAGTTGCATAGGTGGTATGCAACGGGACTCAAACGAGCATGGATGAAAGCTCTACTTGATCGTACACGTAAGTAAATTCTAAATGTGAAATCCATTTAATGGACACCTTTAGTTTAATGATAGTTGAATAATAGAAGAACTCCTTGCTTAAGCTTAAAGGCGCAAACAAGTGGGATGGTGATTAAACTATTAGGGTAATATCCTAAGGTAGAGTATAATTCGGTTTCGAGGACGAAACCTGTTTAAGGGGGTAGACTTGTAACATCCCGATTTTTTCATGGTATTAAAATATATATAATCTTTCAAGTAAGTTTGTATTGGTGGAAATAGTATTTTATAACACCCCAAAAAAATACTAAATTTCGGTTATCATGTTTCATTATGATATTAACATGAAGTATTGTAACTAGGTATATTGAACCTAGTTAAAATATTAGTTATCTATTAGTGAAAATAGTGCTTTGACCAAACTAGATAACTAACCAAAACATAAGGGCCAAAAGTGAATATGCTAGAACCTTAGATAAATAAAAACAAAAAAAAAAAGAAAGGGAAAAAGAAAAGGGCGTGACCAGGAGGTCACCTCTGTGCGACGCATGACAAGGAAGAAGGAGAAGGAGACTGATTTCACATGAGGATCACGAAATTGGAGGGTTGAAGTCTCGATTATGTCTTCTTTGCTTGATTCTAAGGCCCTAGTAAGTGATTTCATATGTTGTTTGATGAAATTCAAAGTAGTGTTCTTCATGCTTTTTGTTCAAACCATGAAATTAGGGTTAATTGTGTGTGATTTTGGTGTTGAACAACCAAAGTCTTTATGCTAAACTGATTTATTGTAACTTTTGAGTTATGGATTCATGTTGCATGTTATGATTTGGGTTCAAATTCAAGATTTGGTGATTAGGGTAGAGATGTATGAAAACCATGTGTGAAGTTGCTGAGTAGAAACTAACGATCCTAAAACAGCGATGATTTTGTTTAAAAACATAAAAGATGATACTATTTGAGAATTACAAAGAAAGTAGACATCTTAATGATGAAGTGGGTGCATGAGAGTTCATATAAGCGTAAAAATGGTGGAATATAGTTTATGCCCGCAAGGTGTTTGATTAAATGCCTAAACCAAAATAAAAGTGAGATTTTGAAAGTTTTGCCATGTTTACTTGATTTTTTAATGATTTGCTAAGAATTACTTAGTGTTTTGTAAACATAAAGCTTTGGTGAATCTAATGGTGAATGAGATTAACATAAAGTACATATGTAAATGTTATTTTCACTTGATCATCCAAACGGGTCACTTGAGTGAATGAGTTAATTGGGTTGGATTATAACCCAAACTTATACACATTGGTTAGTCAATGAAATTGTGGTGAAAATGACCCGTATGTTATGACTAAACACAAATGCGTGATAACGGGTCAAATGGATGTTGATAAACCAATTAACAAGTTTGGGGTAAAAGAATGATTTAGAACACATGCTTGATGATGGGTTGGATAAGTAACTAGGTATTATGAGATAAATGCCCATGTTACGTGTTCTAATGATTTGCAAGTTTGATTTGTTGTCAAGATAGGTGGCATAACGTTTGGATGGCAACGGGTCAAACGGGTGATAAAGCAACAACATTCCTACGGGCAAAGGTGAGTGACTCGTGTATGTTTGGAGTCGCATTGATTTAAATAGTCTTATTGTTGGCTTAAATTTCTTATGGTTAAGGTGGTTTAATGAAACTTATTGAATATGGTTTAACTTAACAATAACGTATTGTTTTAGCGATGTTTTGGGGGGTTTTAACCCATCAAGAAAGAGTACATAATGTTAATGGGTCGAGATACCCAAATGCTGAAAGTTCAGCTTATTTCCATATTTTTACTAGTCTTTAAAAATTCATAGAAAATCAACCGAATGTCCATTCGGGGCGTATTTTATATCCACGGAAAGGTCTCGAAGTCACCGTTAATAGGAATTTTCGTTTGAAGTGAAATACTCACTATAAATATGGGAAAATACTGAATTACTACAGCTGCATAAAGCTGAGTGAAAAACATAAATTTTATAGTACTTACATAATCTTAGGGAATTTATAATGAACCAATGGGATGTGATTATGTTGTTGTTTTAAACCTCTATTTAGCTATATATATTACATGAGTTGAGGTGAGTGATTCCTTGAATATGGATGTGTATGCTAAACTAAAAAGTCATGGGTGTTGTAACCTGCATGTGCAAAAACATGTGTTCATTTAGTAGTGCTTATGAATGAATGACACTTGTGTCATAAAAACTATGTAACATATTGGAGTATGTTATGAATACATGTATGAATTATTAAGAGTATTTTAGATAATAATGATTGTTGATAATCGCATATATTGTCTAATGAATTACAACATAGATATGTGGCAGTTTACCATTTTATTTATATTGACCGAATCAATTCGATAATGGTTTACTTTGAAGTTTCCTTGATTCTATATTAGCAGGGATATACATGAGCTATAAAAAAGGGGCATCCATATTAGAATGGAGAAAGTCACAAAATGTGTGACTCGAGATAATGATGTGGTGGCTCGATATTGTTTCGTCGGGCATTATGAGCATTGAATACTCCGTTATGTTTGGTATAAAATCATATTATGAGTCCTCACTTAACAAAAGCTAATATTTTGATGTTTTAAATGTAGGTGATAAGTCATGAAAATCAACGGGGTGACTTGAACCAGAATCATGAAAGAAGAAAACATCTCACAAGTCATTCACCAATAATTCGGTTCAATCTATATATATTAGTCATAATTATGCTTACCGTAGGAATATATAATTTCTCGGTTGAGGCTAATAATATGGTAATGTTATATGACAGATTCGGGTGGTAGGAAGGCGAAAGTGATCAAGTTTTTGAAGCGGGTCAACGATGTGAAGATTTAGTGATGCCTTGTTCACTAAGTAATATGGGTTTTCTTATTGGGTCAACTTGACTTAGTTAGTTGCATTTTAGAGTTTAACTTTAATGTTTATTTTAGCCAAGTGCTAGTATGTCAATGTAGTAGTGGGTTATATTTGTTTTATAAAAACCTTGGTTAATAAGCAGGTATTGTTTTCATAAGGATTGGTCGTGATGCAAACGGGTCATGGCGAAATTTTCTAAAAGTGTGTTTGTAATTATTTTATTAATCCGATTATGTGGATTAATAGATTTTAGGAATATTAACCTTTATTAGGTAATATTAACAAAAAGAAAAATCTGGGCCTATTTTCCGCAAAGTATTATAATATTGTTTTTAACAAGTCGGGCGTTACACCATCCTGAGCATAACTTTGTTGGCGATTCTGCGTCGTCTGGAAAATTCACAACCTCACGAATGAGCGCTTCAGTAATCACAATTTCCTTATTTTCATCATGCACCTTCACAATTGACTGAATTGTTTTGTTTGCCTCATCATACTTAGCATGTTTCCAGAAACGTTCAATATGTGACTTGTACAATGGACGTTGATCAGTCAAGGCCTTTTGAATAGGAATACGACCCATGAACTCCAAGATACTGCTGAACTTTGACAATTCCGTATTTTTCTCCATATCCAAATCACAACAGCTGTTGTGAAGAGGATCAAAAATCACACTTGAACCCTGCACATTAAAACAGTGCAACATGAATCAACATACTTAGAAAAATTTCAATTTCAAAACAATCACAAGCGAAATCAACTAAGTACACAAAGAGCGAAATCAGAAAGTGCACTAAGAGCGAAATCACATTACAAGTGATTAGCAGCGGAATCACCAAATATACTTAGAAACGAAATCAACATGATACACAGGAGCAGAAACACTAACTCGTGCTAGGAGCGAAATCACATTATCATACATGATGCATATGAGCGGAATCACCTGACTGATTAGTTTGGGGCGAAATCAAAATGAACATTATATTGACACATAGGAGCGAAATCAGGATATCCACTTTGGAGTGGAATCACTCAAACATGTTAAGAGCGAAATCACATTTAATCTCTCAAAATTTGTTGAATGATAAAATTGATTATGTTAATGTGTTAAATTGATGATTCCGACACTAGGGTTATATTTTAATTTCATTTTTGACACTAAACATGCCCTAGATCTAAGTTCGCATATCCTTCATTCCGACAAACAGCAATTAACAACAAATCTGATGCAATCAACACCCAAATACATGATCTACACTATGAGACGACAACATATTTTTGTTTTATTGTACAGATTTATCATTTAAAACCCTAAAAACTAAGTTTTGTTCATCAACAGTTGCCGACTGCTCAATTAACACATGATATCTGACAAATTGAGACTCAAACTACCTTGCCCATGATTAATCAATAAGATAATCACAAGATCTGTTGTAAATCAGGCAGCAATTCGTTTAGAAAACAACGATTTAGAGGTTTCGCTTGTATTCACTAAGAGAGAATTGGTTAGGGATGAAATCAGATAAGTGAGGTCAGGAGCGGAATCAGAAGGCTTTTATAGTCTGTCTGATTTCGCACTAAATGGCCAATGTAACTCTCGAGCGAAATCAAATGTGAAGCTTTGAGCGGAATCAGCATTTGAAGCAACTAGGAGCGAAATTAGATTTTAAGTGTCATCATGAGCGAAATCAACATTTGGTGTGTTTTAGGAGCGAAATCAGAATATTATTTTCAAAATTTTTAACTTTTTAACATTTTCTGATTGTTCACCGACACACCCAGTTAACCAAGTCCAAGTTAATGACCTTGGTCAATTGTTTGGTCTACCAAGTCCAAATTAATGACCTTGGTTGACCGTTTTATGAAGTACGCTGTCTTTTCATTCTGAAAACAGTTCACATTAATGAACTTTCGAACATTTTGCACTTTCAAACACCTTTTCAAACTACAAACATGTACCAAACACAGTTCAGTATCTCAAGCTTACCCAACCCTCATCAAACAGACATGATCTGCACAAGGCTTTGAACATCTGATTCCCAATGTCGGTTGTCGAAAATAAGATAAAAAGATAAAATCTTTTTGGATTTTTATCAGAATAAACTGAAATATGTACACATAATCTTTTTGTGAGTGTGTTAGGGGATCATATCAGCTGCCAACTAGACACAAGCACCGATAAGCTATTATTTCATACTAAGCTTGAAACAATTCGCGTAGATTGCCGATATACTGATCCTCTTAAATTCTCACAAAACTTTCAATCTGTCCGGGATGCGGAATTAGTGTTTTAAGACTTAAACCTTTACATGTGTCCCACCTTAGTATATACTTCCTTATCCAGATCCCAGTATTCAGTCTTACAGGTGAGTATACCTAGATGATATCTGTAATGGGGTGAAATGCGAGGGCCATGAGAGCTCAGGTCGATACTTCCGTATACGCAGAGAGATGACGGCTTCGACTTTACGGTGGGGCCCCTTTAGGGGATCTTTTGATTACAACAGCACATGATTAACATTTTTCAATGTGTCATCATTTTTTATGCTGAGGGGAGGCTTTACAAGTAAAGCATATGCGTAAAGTATTATCCGGGGACTAGGTCAGTATTTCCATACAGCAGAAGTCCCGGGATAATACCCCAGATATCACTAAGCATAAAGACCTAGTATCTCAGAATACGGGACCTTTCAAACAAGATTTCGGGGGTTACCCATATATCCTGGAGGTGTTCCCCACGTAAACGCAAGTAAATTTTAGTTTTTATATCCCAAACTGATTTACTGATTTTGTAAAAACCTATCGGCACATCTTTAGCGAGACTGCTTAATTGCATTTTAAACATTACAATTCTTTAGCGTACTGTGTCTGTCTAGCTGATGTACTATCATTTCCCCTATTCTACACAAACTCTTTTTGAAGTTTTTCTAATGTTTTTGGATTTTTGAATTTTATCATGTTTTTGTATTTTTCTGCAAATTCCCCCCCCCCCCTAAAAAGAAAAACATATTTTTGTGTTTTTGTTTTTATCAAAAAGCAGAAAATAAACTGTACAAACAAAGTTGACAACTAGACATGGTTTACGTCAGATCGCCGCCCAACTCAGCTTCACATTCTATTACCCTCCCAGATTGCAGATTTTTCATCCCGTTCAATTTCAAAAGATAATAAAATCTCTTTTTGTCAAAGGGTTTTGTATAAAAATCCGCTTTCTGATCATCGGTGTGCAAGTGTTCAATCCGGATTAACTTTTTCTCGTGACAATCAAGGATAAAGTGGTGACGGATTTCGATATGTTTTGTTTTAGAATGGTGAACCGGGTTTTTAGTGATGTTAATAGGTGCTTCATTGTCCACATAGATCGGAGTATCCAAGAACTGCAAACCGAAGTCGCGCATCTGCTGTTGGATCCAAAGGATCTGCGAGCAACAGCTGGAGGCTGAAACGTATTCAGCCTCGCATGTAGAGAGCGCCACTGCGGTTTGTTTCTTGCACTGCCAGGTGACGAGACAAATTCTGATACCAATTGTAGGATCGGTTTGACACCAAACGATTGCGTAACGAACGCTCGACGTGCGAAATCCGTGAACGTGTGTGACCGAACACACAAGAACGTACTAGAACCGTGATTCTATTGAATAAGAAGACGTGTACAATGCAAGAATCACGTGAGAGAACTTTCTCTCTCTATACTTTCTCTCTCTAAGCTTGGATCACCTAATTCCCAAATGAGCAAAAGTCTTCAACTTTACTACTAACTCCTCTATTTATAGGTCAAGGCTTTAATGAAACTTTTCATTAATTACAAGATTGCCACCTTGTTATCTTCAGTTTCACGCTATGGCTCGGATTGACGAAGGCGATAGACATTAATGCACTAACAGTCTCCCCCTTGGATATTGCCGTAGTCGGCTATTTTATAGGACCGTTATTGACAGTCGAATGAGTCAATCAGAGCTAGAACACAACTGTTTATGCAGCGAAAATACACAAACAGGTAGAAACAAAGTAGAATGGAGTAGAAACAGAGTGCTGATTACTTTAAACTGGTTTTCTCATTAATCTTTCACGAAAAAGTTCGGCAGCAGTTCGGCTACACAGTGGACATGAAGTTACAAATGAGAAAACACTAACACTATATATAGGGGGTGGGATTTCGCTCCTAATAACACTGTGTCATTTGGGGCGAAATCAGAAAGATGTGATTTCGCTCCAAATGGCACAATGTTATTTGGGGCGAAATCAGGACATTAAAACCAAACATTTACATAACAACCCCCTATACTATACATAATTAACATTCCTAGACCCTATACATGGACAACTAAGACTAAGACCCAGGCTTTAGACATTCGTGCCCCAACAATGGTTAAGACCTCTAATCTGAATTGGTCAGACATTTGTCCCTGAACGGTTAAGCATTATACATGTTCTTAATGGTTCAGACCTCGTATTGGTTCAGCACTTAATGGTTCAGACCACCTCTTACTTGTTCAGCACTTAACCATTCAGATGTTGGCAAACAACCCCTATGTAGAAGAAGAATTTCACTTCATATTATGATTTAAAAAAAAAGTGAATATGGGTTTGTTAGACATGCAACTTATGTGTGAAATCAATCAAAACTACATTGTTTTGATTAAATGTTTCTCAGTTTAGCACACCCACTTCCACCATTATATTGACTAGTTTTTTATATCGCGTGTTGCGGCGAAACCGAGCAAATGATAATGTAAAACAAACGTGATTCGAAAATAAAGCATGTTGTTTAGAAAGTCAAACCATTAGAACGATTTAGTTTATCATCGTACCGTTTTATGATACTAAATAAATACTTTATTTTGAGTATAACCTCGTTTTAACAAAACTTATAACGGAATGTCAGGGAAAGAAAATCATGTACAACTACGTACTTAAGTTTTTAGAAAAAAAGTTATAAACGTAACTTATTAAAGAAGTATCAAATTAATCGACAAATTAATATATTAAAAAAAAAAAGAAAGAAAATCCAATTGTTAAATAAAGGTAAAGGAAATATATGTTTTAAAAAAAAAGAAAAATATGTTATTAAAAGTAAATATAATAATAAATTATTATAATATATTAAATAATAAAATAATAAAAAAAACTATATATTATTATAAAAATAAAGTTACTATTTATCATCAATCGAAATATATATATAATTAGCTTCTAATTCGAATTATAAAGTAAGCGTAAACACAATCCTAAATAAATATGAGTCGGAAATCAGTTTTAGTTTAGATTTTGCATTGTGAACATTCAACGAGATGTATAAAGGAGCAAAAGATAACAGAATGTGAAGACAGATTGAGATGGAGAACTAAACCGAACGAAGATTTGACGGTGGCTTTATTAAGAGATGAAATTACAAAAGCTTCTTTAACGGAGAATGATGCGGCTTGGGAATTTTGGAACAGATGGGTACCGCCAAAAGTAAATCTTTTTGTATGGAGAACTATAAAGAATCGGATTCCGGTGAAAGTAGAGCTGAAACGCAGGGGGATTATAATCGAAGATCAGTTGTGTTCGAAGTGCGGAATAGAGGAGGAAATGACAAAACATCTAATGGTAAAATGCTTGATGGCCCGCGCTACATGGTGGAACATCATGGTTTGGTTAAAACTACCGTGCAACGAGGACGTTAATTCATGTGACGAAGTGCTTCAACGAATACAAGCCTGCAATGGGTCGAAGGAATGGAAGAGAGTGATTACGACAATAACTATGATAACAATGTGGCAAATATGGAAGTCTAGAAACAATTCGGTATTAAACGAACAAAATGGGTCGGTAACAAGGACGGTTGATGAAATAAAAGAGGTATCGTTTCTGTGGATTAAAGAAAGGGCGAAGATAAAAAAAATCTAGTTTGGGAGAGGTGGAAAGAATTCAAGGTAAGAGATATAATTAAGTGATGTTGTAAGTTGTTTTCTTTTGTATGTTTTTTTTCCTTTTTCCTTGTAATTTTGGGTTTTACAGCTCTGCTGACCCTTATTCTATAATCATAGAATCTCCGCCATTAAAAAAAAGAAATGTAATCATTTTGGGTTTATTGATATTGTTGATATCGAAGAATAATGAAACTCTTCTGATTCATGACATCCACAAAATCAATTACACAAAAATTCACACCAAGTAAATATTAAGAATCCATCATCTCCAAGTAAATATTAAGAAATTATAGTGAATAATGTAGGAAATGATTTACAATTTTATTAATAAAACTAATAAAAAATAAAGATACTCTTTTTAAATATTTGGGAAATTGTAGTACAAGAACCATGTACAAATTCAAACGAAAATAAAATATGAACTACAACATATTTAAAAAAACAATCGATTCAAACCAATGCATCTACTTGTATGGTTCGTTGTGTTTTTAGTCCGTTGTGTAGGGTTCAACGAGGTCTTTGTTAGGATCTGAGTTTCTTTTTGATTGTGTTTTCGTTTAAGAATTAAGAAGATGAACAAGTAAATGCAGCGGAATATAAATGGAAACAAACTTTGCACACAATCAAACAGGAGAAATGCTTTCAACACACATGTTTAACATAGAACCGAATGATTGAATTTATTTCAAACTTCAATTACAATGCATGCATGTATCACAAACTCCCCCTCAGCCTGAGCTCATAGTATTTGTTCGTACAGGAAGACAAGTGGTGAAAGAGCTAATAGAACAGTACAGGGTACTGTTCTATTTATAGGCACGAGCAAACCACTGAAGCATCTTGGCTGACGTCACCATGAAAGTGACATCTAACCTCCTAACAACCTGTAACTACTGATCTAATACAACTACTGCTTGCTAACTACTGATCACATTACAATACAATGAATAAACAAACTACTGCTTCCCATTCTACTGTTGTGACTCCAGCAGTACTTTATGTCTTCAGCAGTGCTTGACTCAGATCAATAGATTGAGCATAATTGTTAGTCTTCAACAGTTCTTTAATCATCAGCAGTTGTTGAAGGACAGTTGTCGTAAACAAGCAGTAGATAGAGGTCATCAGTTATTTAGCCACTTTCAAGGGGAGAGAATGAATACATAACATCTACTTATTCTGGATCCACTGCTCTGATCTGGTTTTGGCTTTAATCAACTATTCCTTTGTTAGGGTTCAATCCCAACGATCTCCCCCTGGAACAGATGATGCCAAAACCCTCCATTATTGTAGATCTTTATTGCCTCATCAATAATTCCCTGACTTGTCCTTTAAATTGTAATTCAAAGTCCAAGGAATTTGTCTCATCCTCATCCCTGCACAGTGTAAGATCAAGGAGATCTTGCAGATCTTCAACACCCAGGCCCAATGCTTTTTCCCTTGATATTTTCTTTACTTCACCACTGGATTTTATCAGAGTCAATACGTGGGTCTGTTTGTCATATTTCCACTTTAGTATTTTTGAATCTAGTGGGTTTCTTGGGAGAGGTTTTATTACTGATGAGTTTGGCGACGGTGGCCTGGTGATGACAGGTTGAGCAGTGCTTGAAGTGTTTGCCAATTCAGAGTTTTCTGTCATCATCTGCTTGAGAACACTTTTTATAATAGCATCCCCTGCTACAAGATCTTCTGGTGTTTCTGCATCCATCTGCTTTTGTCTCCTTCTTTGATAAAGGATGGCTGCAGGTGGAACAGTGGGTTTCCTGATAGGTAGTTTTTGTGGCCTTGTTGAAACCACTACTTCAGGATAGTCAGGCTTTTGTGGAACATTTGGATTTTTTTTCTTAATTCTTCCAACTTTTTGTAGCTGGCCCTGACTTTGTCTTCTTTCCACCTTGTTACCTGATTTCTTGACCCAAAATCAGCAACAATAAGTTCCTCTTTCATTATCTTCAACTCAAGCACCTTGTTTGGTACATTTTTCATGTACTTTGACCAGACAGGAGGAGTGTGTTTCACTTTGTCTTTGTTCATTTTTTCAATTCTTTCTAACTCCTCTTTGAGCTCACCAACTGTCCATTCTTTATATTGAGCCTTTTCTCCTTTGTATTTCTTGAATGCCATAATGTGCTCAATGTAATCTTTTCTAAAAGTTTCATCATCTCTTTCTGAAAGCTTTTGACACAAATCTTTATAAAACTGCTCCAAAGTTCTGACTTGTGTGAGCAGGAATTGATAGTGTCTTTGAATTTCTTTGTCAGATTTTCCTTGTGAGATTCTTTTAGAGATATCCTCTGCTTGTTGAGCCTTTAACTTCAAATATTCTTCAATGTTGTTAGGCCTAGGATATCCTTGAAGAGATGGTAAACTCCTTTTAGCAGGGTCATCTTCAGAGTATAAGGATTTGATCTCCTCTCTAACTGTTATAAGCTCTAAAGGATACTAGACACCTGCAGGAGTAATGGCGGTGTTTGGATTGAAGGCTTGTGCTGAAGAGAGTGGAACTGGATTTGGAATGGTAACAAGTGTCAGTGGTTGTGAAGATGTTGGAGGTGGTGAATTGTCATCATTCAGTAAAAACCTTCTCCTTTTAGGTTTAGGAGAGGCTGGTGGTGTTTCGGTGGGTTGACTGGTGGTGATTTGAGTGGTAGGTGGTTGACTAACAGCTGTTGAAACAACTGGTGTTTCAACCACTGTTGTCATTACAGCAGATGATGTGTCATCTGAAGTCTTCTGCCTTTTAACAGGAGGTGTTGGTGGTAATGAAGTTGTTTTTGGTAGTGATGTGATTTTTGGTGGTGGTGGTAAGGCAGTGGATGTAGTGTGTGTTGAAGTAGTAGTGGTGGCAGTTGTTTAGGTAACAGATGTTGAAACCTCTGAAGTACCTACAGTTGTTGACACGACAGGTGTTTTAACATCTGTTGGTTTGGAGGTTTGATGTGTGGAGCTTTTGGGAGGTTTGGGAGCATGTTTTGTGATTCTGGAAGGTGTGGATTTAGGTTGCCTCACTTGTCTAGTGGGCTTTTTTTCTTTTAGGCTCGGGATTTTCTTCATCCTTGGGCTCAGAAACACCCTGCTCTTCCATTTCCATGGAAACTTTCTTCTCTTGTTCAAACTTTGATTTTCCCTTTGCCTCCAAATCCTTTTTCACCCTTGCTTTTGCATCAGCAATGGCATTTAAGGTTACATCAACCTTTTTAGTACCATCTGGCTTAGGGATATCTGCAAGCATACTTGAATTGTCTGGTGCAATATACAACCCATCTTCATATCCCTTTTTCTTCAACTGCTTCATTTTCTCCCCCTTTTTGGCATCAACTGGTGGTGGGTTATCCACAAAGATGATAGAGGGAGGAGCAGTGCCAGTGCTGTTCAGCAAATGGGCCTTGATTGCCTTTATGTCTTCCTGTGTATCTTTGAACCTTACTTCCATGAGATTTCTGATCTTTTGAACTTGTATTTCATGTTGCTGATTAACTAATTCTCTTTGTTGGTGGAGCATAGGTTGAAACAAACTCCACAACTCATTTGGAGTAGGAGCAGATGATGGAGCAGCTGTTGGAGTTGGTGCAGCAGTGGATGGTACCTTTTGGGCTTACAACAACTGTTGCAGCATGTCTTTGATTTCTGCAACAGATGTATCAAGTTTGTCATCTCTATCCGTCAATTCTCGGTACGTTAAACCATCACCCAAGTTAATGGGATCATTTGATTTCCCACCGGCAGTGGTTGTATCAGTGGTTTCCTTAGGGAAAGTTTCCCAAAAATCATCCACTGATGCCCCTTGTTCTCAGTACTGGGGACTTCTTTTCTCAGCAATTGACATCCTTTTGATAGAACCAGTGGTTAGAACAAACACACCAGCGGATATCAGAGTTGCTTGAGAGGAAATTGCCTGTAACACCCCAAAATAATTAATAGTTAAAATACCAAATATTAAAAGGAAAGAAGTTAGTTCAATTGACACTCGTCTAATAAAGAAAACTAGAGGGGCTGATTTTGTATGAATGGAAACTTGATTTTTGATAAAACAAAATAAATCAAAAACCACACACACATATACGAACGTGTGGGTGTGTGCGACCAGAGGAAAGAAAACAGGGACCAAACCCTAGTTCTTGATTAATTCCATCAAATTCAGCCCCAAAATCAAACGAATCTGAATGCACGTTGCTGAATTAGAGTGCCTAACATTCTCTCTTCATAAGGTATGTTGGGAATTTGATGTATACTTGTGTATTGAGTTCTTGATGAAATCTATGATGCATAATTGAGTAGTAGTTTGCTGAAATTATGTTAAAAATAGTGTAATCTACATGATTCCAAGTAAAGTTTTGATGAAAATAAGTAGAAAAATTGTTATGACTAGGAAATTGGTTGAATGCACAAGTATGAACAAATGGGTTTTTGATGTATAATCGAACTCATGAAATCTGGAAGGCTAATAATGATGTTGAACAAGTTATAATCAGAAATTTGATATAAAAAGGGGATAGTAAATATTTCTACTTGTTAAATAGGGGTTTTGATTGTTAGAAAACTTCAATAACAAGAATGTTATGCTAATTGTAGAGTATACACATAAGGTGCTTGATAAAACGCCTAAAAGAAGTTGATAGACACTAATTGTGGTGTTTGGCTAAGTTAACAAGCTTAAGTTATAAGCCGAAAGGTTCTAATGATAATTGGCTTGTGTATTTTAGGCAACACGAGTGAGGCGTCGGGAAGTCAAGCCGGTGCGGACACTCGCTTGAAGGGAAAGCTTTAAGGTACGTGGCTAACGCTTCGTTAATATTGATAATTAGTCTTTTATTATTGATAATAGTTGGCAATTTAGAATATGGGATTTAAGTAGTTTGGTTTGTGTAACACCTCGAATTTTTGTGTCCAATAATGTGTTAACACGTGTCATTTGATTACACGTGGCATTGATATTAAATAAAGGACTAATATTGACAAACCTTGAAAGTATGTAAATTCGAGGGTTATAAATGTCAACCAAGGGTAAATATACTGTATGGTAACCCTAAAATGATGCTCGTACCTTCAAACGAATAAATCATGGATCGTACGGAAGCAAAACGCGGAAGAAAGTGAGAGATTACAAGCTACAGGGGTTAACCGTGTCAACATGTATAATTATACCTCTGAGTGACCCTTTAACGTTCCCAAGGCTTTGTAACAGTATAATACACTCACTAGAATGCAATATATAAATTTCACGAAGTTCCGTTTTAAAACGAGAAAGTTACGATCGAGTTCGTATGAGAAAGTTAAAAGCGTCAATAATATAATATTAAGGCTTTCCGGATAATAAATAAATTAACCGGGGGCTTAACAATGCGGGTAAATAACGCGAGGTCCTTAACTGTAATTAATCAAGGGCCATATCGCAAAGTTACCCCTTCAAACCCGAAAGGTCAGGTAATTAATTACCAAGATTTTATAATCATTACTAAAAGATTTAAAAAGATTTATTTTTAACCCCTTACGGACCGTAAAGGGTATGCCTTACGGACCGTAAGGAGGGGGAATGATTGCTGATGATCCGCCTATGGCTTACGGACCACAAGGCCGAAGCCATACGGTCCGTAAGCAACGCCCAGCGACAGATTGTTGGCTGTTGGCTGATTTAAACGGCCAAACAAGGAGTAATGGGTTTCTCAGAAGTATGGATGCCCCCTACTCGACCCATAACTCTCTAGAACACATGCCATCCATCCATGATCAGTTGTAGAGTGATGTGTGATGATCTTGGACCATGTCCTTAACTATAAATAGACCTCTTATGTTCATAACTTTCACCACAACTCAAAACACTTCTCTGGTCACTTCTAAGAGCTCTCAAGCACTCTTCTTTGTTCTATAAGCAAGTCTCAACTTCTGTAAGTCGTTTAGATCTTTTGTAGTTCAATTTATACTTAGTAAATAGCTAAAAACCAAACCGTCGTAAATACGGTTTGACTTCAAAATAAATCCGCAATGGCTCAGGCTTATGACGGATCAAAAGTAGTTATGAGTTGGTATTTATGTGGGTAATAAACCTCTAAAAGGGTTCCCTCTGATCACCACCCTAACTAGCTCAAATGTCGAGTCAAACGAATGCTTAAAAAGTCAACAGAAAGCTATTTTTGCGATTCTTACATAATCTGTAATGCATATGCTATGGAACCTATTTAGACACTCATAAAACATGACATTAAGTATATAAACTTGTTTGCGCTCGTTTGAATCGACCATTTGCTATATTAACCCGGTTCGGAGCCGAATGTCGCAAAAGTTTGACTTTTGCTTTGACTTCAGTTCTGACCCGTTTTAGTGAGGTATAGATATGCCTTAGGACTCTCTTAGGACCAGGTTACATGATGGTTTAACCCTCTGTGACCGGTTCATGAATTGTCCGAGTCTTTTACGCAATTCCGTTAATCGCCTAAAAGTTGACCGTAACGCCTTTTTAAAATAAAACGAGTATTTCGGACACGTGAACGGACCATAACCTTGCTTACTAAATTATAAGCATGTCCTTAAATTTTCACGTCAATCCGAGGTCTAGAATGAGAGTTATGCTAAAGGGCGCATTTATAAGAAACTTTTGTAATAAACGGCGCAATTAGCA